>NC_053036.3:532133245-532439578 GCF_002575655.3 Aegilops tauschii subsp. strangulata | reverse complement strand
CCTTTTGTATTAAGTACAAGACAACCGGCCCCCCGAGGAGCACTCAGGGACTGCCGTCTTTTATCTATGTATGACGAGTGTCATACCTATGAATGTATTGCTACATTTGATTTTCTGTCCGGCACCGGGTTCGACCAGTCGGCCCGGGGACTTGCCGCCTTGAGTTATATTAAAAGTTCTACCTGCAGTCAGACAAGTAGTGTGCCAGCACCAGAGCCCTCTCTTGTTGAAAGTCGCAGCTTGAAGAATCGACTGTCCGACTGGCAAGAGCCAAAGGCAAGAAAGGATGCCCACACGAAAAATGGCTAAGGACTAACGAACTTATATAACTCAAACCAGCGTCCCACCCCGCCACCCGGCTGTCAGAACAACCGGCTGGCCGGCTTCTCATTTACCTTGCTACAATCTAAGAAAGCTAGAGTACTTGCTCTCCCAACCGGCCAAGCACTTCTCCAGCCACAGACTGCAGAGCAGCTGTCCGGCTGGGAAGGTGGCGCCGAAGGGAGGGCGGCAAAGGAAACAGCCAAAAGGATGAAAAGCAAGAGCAATTGGAAGCCGAACACCTGCATGATTACATTTACACAAAAGACCTTCGAAAGGCCGGCATTCAACATAGTTTGAATACACCCCCAGTGGGTGGGACTGCGCAAGTTTAACAGAATATTGTTCAAAGAGTAACAAAACAGGAAAGTAAAGGCGGCAGATCAGGCCAAGGGTGCAACAGGCGAGCTGGGCAGGTCAGTGGAGGCGGCAGTGCCGGCTGGAGGAGTGGCCGGCTGGCGAGTCTCGGCTTGATCATCGCCGGCTACAGGCGGCGCGCTCGCACGTGCCTCGTTGCTGGAAGCACGATCAAGTTGAGCATGGCCGGTCGCTCCACCGTCTGGCGCGGCGTCTCCACCATCCTCCCCCTCCTCCTCTTCGCCCTCATCGCTGGAATCGATCTCCTCTGCCGAGTCCTCACCATCCGACGGGTTCATCCCAAACCATTCGGCCGGCTGAGCAACGCCGTCATCATCCACCTCAGGAGCAAAGGCGCTGGTGTCGGTGTAGTCGGCGATTGTCGAGGCGCGCTGGATGATAGCCGGCCGCACCGCCTCCAGCTCCTCGTCGGCCTCCTACCGCCAGGTGGCCAGCTGGTCGAAGCTCAGCTCGGGATACCAGGCTTTGATGAACTCCAGCGCCCGCCTGGCGCCTGACCGGGCCGCAGAAGCCTTCCAGGCCTCGAAGCGGCCAACCGCTACCTCCAGCCAGTAGACAGTCCGACTGGGGGTACGGGGAACCACCTCGCCGGGCCAGAGGGCGGCCAGCACTTTCCCCAACGCGCTGAAGACGGCGGAGCATGTGGTGAGCCGGCTGGAGGCGGGCTTGGATCGCCAGAAGCTGCTCCTCAAGTGACCGACGAGCATTCGGCGCGACCTCAGCACCAGCCTACCTTCGCGCCTCGCGGTGGGCCTCGACGACCTGGTTGGCGGCAGTAGAGTAACCAAGGAAGTACTCTGCAAAAAGAAGAGAAAGAGAAAAAACACAAAGTTAAAATATGGACCAAATGGCAAGCGGCAAGCAAAGGAGCGAAGAGGAAGGCGGCCTACCGTCAACCAAGTCTTCAATTTGGCCATAGCCATTGAGCAGCAATTGCCTCGCCTCAGCCCAGCTCGCCGCCTCGGTCTCGTACTCGGCGTGAAGGGTGGCCTCACTGTCCAGCACCGCCTTCAGGGCCGCCTTGTGGCTCTCCTCCTCGTCGGCCAGCCTCTTGGCCAAGCGGTCACGCTCCTTGGCCAAGGCGTCGAACTCGGCTTCCTTGGCGCGAAGGGCGGTCTGGGCCCCACCCAATTGCTGCCTCAGGTCAGTGTTGGCCTGTGCAGATATGGCAAAGAAGAAGAAGAAAGCAATTAGAAAGAAGTCGCCAGGAAAGATCCGACCCGACTGCTCAGCAGTCGGCCCGAATCTCGGGGACTACATCCAGTGGGTGCGCTGACGCGCCCCCACGTGAGATAAAAGATGAAGCACTTACTCCGGCTCTTAGTTAGATCAGTGGTCTTCTGGGACAGCTCCCGAGCCTGGGAGTTGAAGGCAGGCACGCGGAGGTTATGGTAGTCCTGCAAGACGGACAGAGAAGCAAACAAGAGCAAGATAAGCAATCAAAGTCTACTAAGAAGTTCCAAGCCGCCTGCTCAGCAGCCGACTCAGAACTCGGGGACTACACCCAGTGCGTGCGCTGACACGCCCCCACGGGAGAAATCAAGATCAAGAAACAACAAAAGCGGGAAGACTTACCCAAATGGACGTCCGTGTTGCGAGGAACTCTTGGTTATACTGCCTCAGCACGGCGGCCTGGGCCTGAAGCCGGTTCCGGACTTCTTGCGCCGCCACATTTACCACGGCCGTCCCACCACCCGGCGTCCACCCCGCGCTGGCGAAGGCCGCCTCCAGATCCTGGGTCGACGAGCTAGAGCCCACGGCCTTATGAGGGTCCGGCGCCAAAGTCGCCTTCCCCGCGCACTGGCGCGATGGTGCCCGGGCTGCCAGGTCCGTCCTCGCGGCCGGCTCGCCTCCAGCCGGTGGCGCGGGCGGCGCATCAGGCCGGCTGCCCTGGCTCGGCCCAGTCGGCGATGGCGGTGCCGTCTCCCTCTCCTGGATGACGGCGTCGCCCTCCTCCCTCTCCATCTCCGGCAGGTCGCCACCGGCTCCCTCCGACGGGGGCTCCGGGATCTCGGGCGCCACGGCGCGCAGCGGGGTGACAAGCAAGGCCCCCGCCGCTGCGTCGGCTTGCGCCTTCGCCGACTCCTCCACCATCTCCTGCGCCGCCTTGTCGGCGGCCGCCCTCAGCTCCTCCGCCTCCCGCGCCTCTCGCGCGTTCCTCTCCGTCGCCGCTTGAAGCTCGGCATGGGGGTCCACGCGGTGGGTGCTCGCAGATCCTCCCGCCGATCTAACCACGGAGGCGGCAGTGGTCCGCTCAAGAGAGAGCGGAGCCCTGTTTGATGAATCAAGACCATGACTCAGAAAAAGAGTATCGACAAGAAAAGAAGGAACACGCGAGTTGACACTTACGCTGAAACCTTTTGCGGCTGCTTCACCGCCTTCCGGAAGCGGGTCGCCTTCACGGCTGCCTCGTCCCGCCTGGTCGCCGCCACCGTGGCCTTGGCCTTCTTCGGCCGACTGCCGAATAGGCCCGATGCGGCCCGACGCTTCTGCGCCGCCTCGGGCAGCTGGCGCGGCAGATGAACCCGCGCCTTGATCAGACGCCGGTTGGCGGCGCGGGACGATTTCCGCCTTGTCGTCATCCGGCCAGTCGGCAAAGCTGGCCCCAAGCCTGCTTCGCCGCCTGCTTCGCCGCCTCCTCCCTCGGCGTTGCCGTCCATGGCGGCCGCCCCCAAGTCGGGGTCATCCAGGTCATGCGCCGCCCAGTCGGGGAGAAATTGGCGGTCCGCTCCCGATGCCCCGGCTGCCGGGAGAAGGAGGGGGTTCTGTCAAGACGAACCGACTGGTCAGAGTCGGCCAAGAGAAACTTGGTGACAAAAGTAAAGAAGAGAAGAAAAGGGCAAGCTTACAATAGGCGGAGGATTGGCGCGCGAGTACAGCTCCTTGCTAAACTGCCACTCCGCTGTGAGCTTGCAGTTCGCGAGATAGTTCACCATGTGAGCTACCTCGTCGTGAGGCATCTCCTTGGTGCACATCCGACTCAGATCGAGCTGGCCGCTCATTTGACAGATCAAATGAGGGAGGCCTTGGAGCGGGAGCACCCGGCGTTCCACGAAGGCTGCCAGCAGGTCAGACCCAGTCAGGCCCTCCGACTGGATCATTACCCGGAGTCGGGCGACGGCGGCAGCTCCAGCCAGAGACAGCGTTTTGGCCCGATAGGACCACTGGGGCCGCCTCCCAGCCGGCGGGCCGGCTACGTAAGCCGGCAAGTTGACGAAGTCGCCTCGCGGGAAGACGTTCTTCATGTAGAATTATGATTTTTGCCAGAGCTTCACCGACTGGATCAGCGCAATGGCGGGGAAGGGGTTGTCGGCTGCCGGCCTCCGCATCGCGATGAAGGCGCCACTCTGAGCTTGGACGCCCTGCATGCGGGTGCCAAGCTTGGACTGGAAGAACTCCCCCCAGAGCTCGAGGGTGGGGAGAACGCCAAGGAAGCCCTCACACAAGGTGACGAAGGCGGACAGCAGCTCCACCATGTTTTGAGTGAGGTGGTGCGGCTGGAGCAGATAGAATTCCAGGAAGGAGCGGAAGAAGGCGCTCGCGGGCAGGCCGAGGCCGCGCAGGAAATGCGACCGGAAGATTACCCGCTCGCCTTCCTCCGGCGCCGGCGTGATCTCCTTCTCCAGCGTGAGACGGACCCGCACATAATCCTCGCCGGGCAGCCGCCACGTCTTGCGGAGGAACTCGATGTGGTCCTCGTGGACGATGGAGCCATCCCAGTCCCCGCCGTGCTGCATGACGGCAAGAGGCTGATGAGGCAGGGTGCGGCAACGACGAAAGCACGGCCCCGCGGTGGCGATGCTACGGGGTAGTGCGGAGACTAGAGGGACGGCGCGACGGCGAGGGGCGACGGCAACGAAGAGAAGGAAGAAGAAGATGGTGGAGCGAGGAAGAGCATGCGAAGCATCTGCGACTCCCCCTCCTCCCCCTATTTATAGCCTCCTGCGGCGGAGCCGAGGAGGCGACGCGTGGGGGAGAACGTGGGATTAACTACGCCCACGACCCCACGCCCCGCGATTATTGCGCCCTAACAACATGCGGTAAAGGCCGTTGGAAGGCGAACGGCCCATTTTGGGCCACAGAAGACCCACACCTAGGCCTAGGCGTGGAAGTGGTGGGCCCTGGCCTGCGGCGGCGTCCCGTCGCGCGCGTGGGCTGGCAGGCTTTTCCAGCCGGAGGGTGCCACGTGGCACACGGGCGGCAGGCGGCCGGTTCGCAACCCGTCGTGCGCACCAGCTGGCTCCCGCCTTCAGACTGCAAAACCTCGCCAAGACGGCGCCCCTGATCAAAGCCGGCTCCAAGCTGCTGGCTCCGCAAGATAGGAAGCTGATTGAGCTTCTCATCCTCCTTTAAACCTCAAAGCCCAACCAGCTTCGGGGACTGCTGTCGGAGTAAATGGCCACGGGTAGCCTAACCGACTCCCCCTGGCACTTCAAGAAATTATCAAGCCGATGGAACCTACAAGCGTCCAACACGCAGGAACGCCTTCCCCTGGCCGGCTATCTCGCAGGGCCGCCTTCCCCTGGCCGGCTATCTCATAGGCCGACTCCCAGAAGCCGGCCACAAGAAGACCGACTCCCAGAAGCTGGCCAAGACTGCACCCTCAAGGACTGCACCCACCTAACGGTGATGAGACGGGCGTGGCTACAGTACAGCCTGCCACCCCCGAATCCCGGAGCACGCCTGGCCACGGTGGCACGGTTGCCATGTTGACCATGACGCCACCCACGACAGGCGCCAGTACGGCCCGTAGGCGGCGGGCCCCCCAACCAGAGAGACGATCGAAGGCGGCCATGCCTTCCCCAGTCGGCCTAGGGCGTAGCCGGCTCCCACTAGCCGGCTACCTCCGTCCCTCAAAGTATGTGCATCATTAAGAAGACAAGACGCGGTAAGGCTACAATCAGAGCCCGCCAGACGGCAGCACTGTAGCCATGCTTACCTCGGCGAAGCCCCCGTCACCAGGGGCGAGGCTACAGTAACCACCGCCAGCGGGACCCACCAGTCGGCGGGCCCCGGCGGTCGGCGAAGAAGCTGGCAAGAACAGACACTGACGGCTGGGACCCGCGTCCAGCCGGATTACCATTGTACCCCTGGGGGGTAGGCCTATATAAACGCCCCAGGGCACCCATGCAAAGGGTCATTCCCGGAGAGAGTTTTAGAGACCACGTAGAGGGAAGAGGAGAGCTAGCCTTTCCCTTCTTCTTCCTGTAGCCACTTGTGTTGATCTAGTGATCATGCGGAGACCCCGCAGAGCAGGACTAGGGGTGTTATCTCCACGGAGAGCACCGGACCTGGGTAAGATTCGCCAGCGTGCATGTTTTCGCCTTATCCCGTTTCCAGGCACCGGCGACGTCTTACTGGCTCCCACAATGATAAGCCATCCATTGGCATATGTCGCACCTACCACCCGACATGATACGTCTCCGACGTATCTATAATTTTTTATTGTTCCATGCTGTATTATATTCTGTTTTGGACATTATTGGGCTTTATTATACACTTTTATATTATTTTTGGGACTAACCTATTAACCGGAGGCCCAGCCCAGAATTGCTGTTTTTTGCCTATTTCAGAGTTTCGCAGAAAAAAGAATATCAAATGGAGTCCAAACGGAATGAAACCTTCGGGAACGTGATCCACAGGACATGGACCCTACGTCAAGACATCAACCAGGAGGGCATGAGGTAGGGGGCGCGCCTACCCCCTGGGCGTGCCCTCCACCCTCGTGGGCCCCACGTTGCTCCACCGACGTACTCCTTCCTCCTATATATACCTACGTACCCCCAAACTACCAGATATGGAGCCAAAAACCTAATTCCACCTCCGCAACATTCTGTACTCGTGAGATCCCATCTTGGGGCCTGTTCGGGAGCTCCGTCGGAGGGGGCATCGTTCACGGAGGGCTTCTACATCAACACCATAGCCTCTCCGATGATGTGTGAGTAGTTTACCTCAGACCTTCAGGTCCATAGTTATTAGCTAGATGGCTTCTTCTCTCTTTTTGGATCTCAATACAATGTTCTCCCCCTCTCTCGTGGAGATCTATTCGATGTAATCTTCTTTTGCGGTGTGTTTGTTGAGACCGATGTATTATGGGTTTATGATCAAGTTTATCTATGAACAATATTTGAATCTTCTCTGAATTCTTTTATGTATGATTGGTTATCTTTGCAAGTCTCTTCGAATTATCAGTTTGGTTTGGCCTACTAGATTGATCTTTCTTGCAATGGGAGAACTGCTTAGCTTTGGGTTCAATCTTGCGGTGTCCTTTCCCAGTGACAGTAGGGGTAGCAAGGCACGTATTGTATTGTTGCCATCGAGGATAACAAGATGGGGTTTATATCATATTGCATGAGTTTATCCCTCTACATCATGTCATCTTGCTTAAAGCGTTACTCTGTTCCTATGAACTTAATACTCTAGATGCATGCTGGATAGCGGTCGATGTGTGGAGTAATAGTAGTAGATGCAGGCAGGAGTAGGTCTACTTGTCTCGGACGTGATGCCTATATACATGATCATACCTAGATATTCTCATAACTATGCTCAATTCTGTCAATTGCTCAATAGTAATTTGTTCACCCACCGTAATATTTATGCTCATGAGAGAAGCCACTAGTGAAACCTATGGCCCACGGGTCTATTTTCCATCATATTAATCTCCCGACAACAAGCTATTTCTGGCGCCGTTTTTATTTTACTTTCTTTACTTTGCATCTTTATCATAAAAATACCAAAAATATTATCTTATCAAATCTATCAGATCTCACTCTCCTAAGTGACCGTGTAGGGATTGACAACCCCTTATCGCGTTGGTTGCGAGGATTTATTTGTTTGTGTAGGTGCGAGGGACTCGTGCGTGGCCTCCTACTGGATTGATACCTTGGTTCTCAAAAATTGAGGGTAATACTTACGCTACTTTGCTGCATCACCCTTTCCTCTTCAAGGGAAAACCAACGCAGTGCTGAAGAGGTAGCAAGAAGGATTTCTGGCGCCGTTGCCGGGGAGTCTATGCAAAAGTCAACATACCAAGTACCCATCACAAACCCTTATCTCCCGCATTACATTATTTGCCATTTGCCTCTCATTTTCCTCTCCCCCACTTCACCCTTGCCGTTTTATTCGCCCTCTCTTTTTCGTTTGCTTCTTTTTCGCTTGCTTTGTCGTTATGGCTAGTCCCTCTATCTTCTCCGTTGTCTCCCGAGAATGAAGTTCTAAATTTTAATCAAAGGGAGGGAGAAAATCTAAAAGACGCTTGGTATAGAATTTGCAATGCTCAAAATAGATCTACCAGGAAGCAATCTACTTCCGTTCTTCTCCGCAATTTTTATGTAGGCGCTACTCCTTGGTACAGATGTATCCTTGATACCATTACCGGAGGGAATTTCTTGGGTAGCCATACTTTTGATTCTTATAATGCTATGATAGATTTGTTTGGCTCACCACCTCTTTTGGTTAATGGAACTATGTTAACTTTGGAGCATGTAATGCAAAGACTTGAAATTATTGAAAATAAATTTGCTACCGTAGAGTTAATTGAAAATTTGGATAAAAAGATCCACAACCAAATTACCCAATATGGATCTAAAGCAGGAGTCACTTTGAAAAATATTAAGGAGAAGGAACCCATAGTTAATGAAAGAATAAATCAAGATTCCACTAGAATCGATAAACTTGAGGGTATCATTACCAACTTGGGAACCGCTTTTTCTTCCGTAAAGAATACCCCACGTCCTCCAACTAAAACTGCCAAGCTTATGTATGTTCCTAAAAGCAAGGGTGAATCCTCTAGTAAGGAAACTACGGATCTCAAATCTATAAGTATTCATCCCCATCTTTTTGCTATCATTAAGGAACCATTTCCTACAAATGAATTTTTCGATTTTGTGCCTAGGAGTTTGATAATTAATAAAAAGAAAGAAACTCCTAAGGGTGATAGATGTCTTATTAAAGAGTTGCCTACCAAAGATGGCAATACCTAGATCTATCCTTGCTTTTATGCCTAGCTAGGGGCGTTAAACGATAGCGCTTGTTGGGAGGCAACCCAATTTTACTTTCAGTTTTTTTGCTTTTTTCTTCTGTTTAGGAATAAATCTTTGATCTAGCCCCTGGTTAGACTTGTTTTTATGTTTTAATTAGTGTTTGTGCCAAGTTAGACCTATAGGATCTTCTTGGATGATAGTTATTTGATCTTGCTGTAAATTCCAGAGACTTTCTGTTCACGAAAATAATTGTTAAAAATCACCAGAACGTGATAAAATATTGATTCCAATTGCTGCTGATCAATAAACAAATTTTCTAGGCCGTCCTACTTTGGCTGAATTTTTGGAGTTCCAGAAGTTTGCGTTAGTTACAGATTACTACAGACTGTTCTGTTTTTGACAGATTCTGTTTTTCGTGTGTTGTTTGCTTATTTTGATGAATCTATGGCTAGTAAAATAGTTTATAAACCATAGAGAAGTTGGAATACAGTAGGTTTAATACCAATATAAATAAAGAATGAGTTCATTACAGTACCTTGAAGTGGTCTTTTGTTTTCTTTCGCTAAGGGAGCTCACGAGATTTTCTGTTAAGTTTTGTGTTGTGAAGTTTTCAAGTTTTGGGTAAAAGATTTGATGGATTATGGAACAAGGAGTGGCAAGAGCCTAAGCTTGGAGACGCCCATGGCACCCCAAGATAATCTAAGGACACCAAAAAGCCAGAGCTTGGGGATGCCCCGGAAGGCATCCCCTCTTTTGTCTACTTCCATCGGTAACTTACTTGGAGCTATATTTTTATTCACCACATGATATGTGTTTTGCTTGGAGCGTCTTGTATGATTTGAGTCTTTGCTTTTTAGTTTACCACAATCAACTTTGCTGTACACACCTTTTGAGAGAGACACACATGATTCGGAAATTATTAGAATACCCTATGTGCTTCACTTATATCTTTTGGGTTATATAGTTTTTGCTCTAGTACTTCACTTATATCTTTTAGAGCACGGTGGTGGTTTTGTTTTATAGAAACTATTATTCTCTCATGCTTCACTTAGATTATTTTGAGAGTCTTGAACAGCATGGTAATTTGCTTAAATAATCCTTATATGCTAGGTATTCAAGATTAGTAAAAACTTTCTTATGAGTGTGTTGAATACTAAGAGAAGTTTTATGCTTGATGATTGTTTTGAGACATGGAGGCAGTGATATCAAAGCTGTGCTAGTTGAGTAGTTGTGAATTTGAGAAATACTTGTGTTGAAGTTTGCAAGTCTCGTAGCATGCATGTATGGTAAACGTTATGTAACAAATTTGAAACATGAGGTGTTCTTGGATTCTCCTCCTTATGAGTGGCGGTCGGGGACGAGCGATGGTCTTTTCCTACCAATCTACCCCCCTAGGAGCATGCGCGTAGTGCTTGGTTTTTGATGACTTGTAGATTTTTGCAATAAGTATGTGAGTTCTTTATGACTAATGATGAGTCCATGGATTATACGCACTCTCACCTTTCCATCATTGCTAGCCTCTTCAGTACCGTGCATTGCCCTTTCTCACATTGAAAGTTGGTGCAAACTTCGCAGGTGCATCCAAACCCCGTGATATGATACGCTCTTTCACACATAAACCTCCTTATATCTTCCTCAAAATAGCCACCATACCTACCTATTATGGCATTTCCATAGCCATTCCGAGATATATTACCATGCAACTTTCCACCGTTCCGTTTATCATGACACATTCATCATTGTCATATTGCTTTGCATGATCATGTAGTTGACATAGTATTTGTGTCAAAGCCACCATTCGTAATTCTTTCATACATGTCACTCTTGGTTCATTGCATATCCCGGTACACTGCCGGAGGCATTCATATAGAGTTACTTTGTTCTAGTATCGATTTGTAATCATTGAGTTGTAAATAAATAGAAGTGTGATGATCATCATTTTCTAGAGCATTGTCTGTAACGCCCCGAGACTGACGCTCCAGACGCTTTCCAAGTTTTGCATTGTTGCCGCGTGTTATTTTTAGTTATTGCATTCATCATAGCATCATCCGCATTGCATCATTGCCGTCATTGTTTTTAAAACTTGCATCCGCTCATCGTTGCCGCGTCCCCCCTTGCTATCGTTGACCGTTTCGAGACCAACCACACTTGCAACGTTGCTCCTCGTTTTCTCTCTTGTCTTCTCCGGGGCCTTTTGTCAGACACTTTGTCTTTGTCGACCTCTCTCAGACCACCCCTCGCGCGCGTCCGAAAATTGTCCCGAACCCGACCCAGGTTGTTGTTACCGATGGGTCCGGATCATCCCCTAACATCTATAAAACATCACCGTTTTCTTTGTTGGACTCTCCTAGCTTATTTTTCGTGACCGTCCAATTTAAATCGGAGGGACCGAATACCCCCTAAGCTAACCCCTTCCTATAAATAGACCCGAACCCTAAAATCTAGGGAGATGTCCCATCCATTCCGTCTCGGCGCCGCCACTCTCTACCAAAACCTCCCTCGGGATCCTTCCCCGACCAGCCTCCACCTTCCTCGGGATCCCTCCCGATCCACCAATCTGCCCAACCACAGCGCTGCCTCCACCTACCAATCCATCGATCCACCCAACCAGAGCCCTCCCATGGCTCCCTTCGATTCCTCCCTCCTCCTGGCTGAGGAACCAGCGCCGCTCGCCGATCTCCTGCCCGAGGCCTCGTCCCGGCCGACGACCATGACCAACAGCAGCTCCTCGCGTGCCCCTGCTCCTCACCAAGCATGCTCCAACAGGCCGTCCTCACCGCCCCGCGCCCGAGGCCCTGAATTCTCCTCGTCCGCGCCGACCGTAGCCAGCAGGTCACCGTCTCCTCGCGCCCCTTCTTCCCTTTTTCTCTGGTTCTCCTCTAACCTTCGTTCTCTGCTGCTCATGAACCAGCGCCGGCCGCCGCCGTCCCGTTCGTCTTCCAGCGAGGCGAGGTACCGAGCACCGCCGCAAGTCCCTCTACTGCTCCGCGTCGCGCCGCTGCTCTGCTTCCCGGAGGGCCTCGACGAGAGCCTGGCTCGCGCCCCCTCCAGCCCGTCTCCTGGATCCCGCCGCCAGCGCCCCCATGTCCCGTCCAGCCGCCCTGGAGCTTCTTCGCTGTCCCACCCAAGTCCTAGCAAGCCGTCTTCCCCTGAACCTGGCCGTCTTCCTCTGCTTCGAGCAGGAGGACGAGCGCGCCGCTACTGCTGCGTTGACCCGCACCTGGTCCTGCCTCGTTTGACCACGCCTCCCCATCGCTCGGTCCAGCTGCGCGCCTAGCAGCCCAGGAACCGGCCTCCTCACCTCACCGTCGAACCGGGCCTTGGCCCATGGGTGAGCAGCCCCAGTCCTCCCCTGTGCTCCTATTGGGCTAGCCATATTCGGCCTTATCCATGTTTTTTTTCGCGGAACGATTTGCTAATTATGCAGTGTTTTACCTGTTTTACAGAAAAGTCCCGAGTCTTCATGCATATAATAACTCATCAACCGTGCAACGGATTAAAATGATTTAAACATGTAAAATGCTTAGAATTTTGTGTAGATTAATATTTTGCAACTTTCACCCATGTTAAAATTGTTTAAATATGTTGTTTGATTAAATTTGCTTAAATGCCATGTTAAAATGAGTTATTTCATAACTAATTAACCGTAACTCGGATTTAAATAAACTTTATATGTAAATGGGGTAGAACAATGCCTAGTTTAACATGGT
The DNA here is from genome assembly GCF_002575655.3 of Aegilops tauschii subsp. strangulata. Taxonomy (NCBI): domain Eukaryota; kingdom Viridiplantae; phylum Streptophyta; class Magnoliopsida; order Poales; family Poaceae; genus Aegilops; species Aegilops tauschii. The sequence goes on along the minus strand of NC_053036.3, from coordinate 532,427,187 downwards.
AAACTTCATTTTGCTGTTTAACAACATTAAAATTGTGTTTATGGAAGAACAGTACCAATTCCAAAATATGCACATGAGGATTTATCGGAATTGTTGTTTGATGTTTCCGGCCTCATTTAAATTGCCTAAAATGTGTAGTTTACTTATGTCTCACCTCTTGCCATGTTTAATAACATTTAAAATTGTTGGGTACATAAACGAGAGAGAACTAAATAACTGATGTGGTGTTTTGTCAATATACAACTCGTTGCATATTGAGCTCCACTTAATTTGTAGTATTGTTTGTTGCATTTTGCCATGCCATGCCTCATTAAACCGGACATGCATCATAATTGTTTGTGCATCATGCCATGTGTATGTGGTGGTTGTTTACTATGTTGTTTCTTTCTTTCCGGGTTGCTTCCCTCATTAGCTTCGGTTTCGTTCCGGAGTGGTGAGGATTCGTTCGACTACGTCCGTTTGTCTTCTTCATGGACTCGTTCTTCTTCCTTGCGGGATTTCAGGCAAGATGACCATACCATCGAAATCACTTCTATCTTTGCTGCTAGTTGTTCGCTCTATTGCTATGCCGCGCTACCTACCACTTGCTATATCATGCCTCTCATATTGCCATGTCAAGCCTCTAACCCACCTTTCCTAGCAAACCGTTGTTTGGCTATGTTACCGCTTTTGCTCAGCCCCTCTTATAGCGTTGTTAGTTGTAGGTGAAGTTGAAGTTGGTTCCATGTTGGAACATGTTTATGTTGGGATATCACAATATCTCTTATCTTAATTAATGCATCTATATACTTGGCAAAGGGTGGAAGGCTCGGCCTTATGCCTGGTGTTTTGTTCCACTCTTGCCGCCCTAGTTTTCGTCATACCGGTGTTATGTTCCTTGATTTTGCGTTCCTTACGCGGTTGGGTGTTATGGGAACCCCTTGACATTTCACCTTGAATAAAACTCCTCCAGCAAGGCCCAACCTTGGTTTTCACATTTGCCACCTAAGCCTTTTTCCCTTGGGTTCTGCAGACTCAAGGGTCATCTTTATTTTAACCCCCCCGGGCCAGTGCTCCTTCGAGTGTTGGTCCAAACTAGAGCCACTTGCAGTGCCACCTCGGGGAAACTCGAGGTCTGGTTTTAGCTGTACATAGTGTTCATCCGGTGTGCCCTGAGAACGAGATATGTGCAGCTCCTATCGGGATTTTTCGGCACATCGGGCGGCTTTGCTGGTCTTTTTTATTATTATTGAAATGTCTTGTAAACCGCGATTCCGAGACTGATCGGGTCTTCCCGGGAGAAGGAATATCCTTCGTTGACCGTGAGAGCTTATAATGGGCTAAGTTGGGACACCCCTGCAGGGTATTATCTTTCGAAAGCCGTGCCCGCGGTTATGTGGCAGATGGGAATTTGTTAATGTCCGGTTGTAGAGAACTTGACACTTGATTTAATTAAAATACATCAACCGCGTGTGTAGCCGTGATGGTCTCTTCTCGGCGGAGTCCGGGAAGTGAACACGGTTTTGGGGTTATGTTTGAACGTAAGTAGTTTCAGGATCACTTCTTGATCACTTCTAGCTTCTCGACCGTTGCGTTGCTTCTCTTCTCGCTCTTATTTGCGTATGTTAGCCACCATATATGCTTAGTGCTTGCTGCAGCTCCACCTCATTACCCCATCCTTCCTATAAGCTTAAATAGTCTTGATCTCGCGGGTGTGAGATTGCTGAGTCCTCGTGACTCACAGATTCTACCAAAACAGCTGCAGGTGCCGAGGATACCTATGCAGATGACGCAGTCGAGCTCAAGTGGGAGTTCGATGAGGAACTTGGTCGTTACTATGTTTCGTTTCCTGATGATAAGCAGTGGAGCCCAGTTGGGACGATCAGGGATCTGGCATTTGGGGTTGTCTTCTTTCATTTTGGTTCCGTAGTCAGACCTTGATTGTACTCTGAATGATGTATGTTTAATTTATGCAAAGTGCGAAGTGGCGACTGTAAGCCAACTCTTTATCCCATTCTTGTTCATTACATGGGATTGTGTGAAGATGACCCTTCTTGCGACAATACCTACAATGCGGTTATGCCTCTAAGTCGTGCCTCGACACGTGGGAGATATAGCCGCATCGTGGGTGTTACATTGTCCCATGTGAGGAATTAAAAAAATGAGAGAGAAAATAGAGAAGGGACAATGTTACTATCCTTTTACCACACTTGTGCTTCAAAGTAGCACCATAATCTTCATGATAGAGAGTCTCTTGTTTTGTCACTTTCATATACTAGTGGGAATTTTTCATTATAGAACTTGGCTTGTATATTCCAACAATGGGCTTCCTCAAATGCCCTAGGTCTTCGTGAGCAACCAAGTTGGATTCACACCCACTTAGTTTCTTTTGTTGAGCTTTCATATATTTATAGCTCTAGTACATCCGTTGCATGGCAATCCCTACTCCTTGCATTAACATCAATCGATGGGCATCTCCATAGCTCATTGATTAGCCTCGTTGATGTGAGACTTTCTCCCTTTTTGTCTTCTCCACATAACACCCATCATTATATTCTATTCCGCCCATAGTGCTATATCCATGGCTCACTCTCATGTCTTGCGTGAAGTTTGAAAAAGTTTGAGATTACTAAAGTATGAAACAATTTCTTGGCTTGTCATCGGGGTTGTGCATGATGAGAGCATTCTTGTGTGACGAAAATGGACCATGACTAAACTATATGATTTTGTAGGGATGAACTTTCTTTGGCCATGTTATGTTGAGAAGACATAATTGTTTAGTTAGTATGCTTGAAGTATTATTATTTCTATGTCAATATTAAACTTTTATCTTGAATCTTTCGGATCTGAATATTCATATCACAATTAAGAAGAATTACATTGAAATTATGCCAAGTAGCATTCCACTTCAAAAATTCTGTTTTTATCATTTACCTACTCGAGGACGAGTAGGAATTAAGCTTGGGGATGCTTGATACGTCTCCAATGTATCTATAATTTTTTATTGTTCCATGCTGTATTATATTATGTTTTGGACATTATTGGGCTTTATTATACACTTCTATATTATTTTTGGAACTAACCTATTAACCGGAGGCCCGGCCCAGAATTGCTGTTTTTTTTGCCTATTTCGGAGTTTCGCAGAAAAATAATATCAAACGGAGTCCAAACGGAATGAAACCTTCGGGAACGTGATTTTCGGAACGAACGTGATCCAGAGGACTTGGACCCTATGTCAAGACATCAACCAGGAGGGCACGAGGTAGGGGGCGCGCCCTCCACTCTCGTGGGCCCCACGTTGCTCCACCGACGTACTCCTTCCTCCTATATATACCTACGTACCCCCAAACTACCAGATATGGAGCCAAAAACCTAATTCCACCGCCGCAAACTTCTGTACCCGTGATCACTTCTAGCTTCTCGACCGTTGCGTTGCTTCTCTTCTCGCTCTTATTTGCGTATGTTAGCCACCATATATGCTTAGTGCTTGTTGCAGCTCCACCTCATTACCCCATCCTTCCTATAAGCTTAAATAGTCTTGATCTCGCGGGTGTGAGATTGCTGAGTCCTCGTGACTCACAAATTCTACCAAAACAGCTGCAGGTGCCGAGGATACCTATGCAGATGATGCAGTCGACCTCAAGTGGGAGTTCGATGAGGAACTTGGTCGTTACTATGTTTCGTTTCCTGATGATCAGCAGTGGAGCCCAGTTGGGACGATCAGGGATCTGGCATTTGGGGTTGTCTTCTTTCATTTTGGTTCCGTAGTCGGACCTTGATTGTACTCTGAATGATGTATGTTTAATTTATGCATTGTGTGAAGTGGCGACTGTAAGCCAACTCTTTATCCCATTCTTGTTCATTACATGGGATTGTGTGAAGATGACTCTTCTTGCGACAATACCTACAATGCGATTATGCCTCTAAGTCGTGCCTCGACACGTGGGAGATATAGCCGCATCGTGGGTGTTACAAGTTGGTATCAGAGCCATCCCCGACTTAGGAGCCCCTTGCTTGATCAAATCGCTGGCGTTGTTGAGTCTAGAAAAAAATATTTTGAGTCTTAGGATTATATATATCGGAGAGTAGGATTCTTTTTACTCCTCAGTCCCTTCATCGCTCTGGTGAGGTCTCCTGACGTAGAAGTTTTGACTTTTCTCTCCTCAAATTTCACTAAAAAAATTTAGGATCACGCGGGTATCTTGGAATCGTTTCGATGGTTTTGTGACGAGAACATTGTTCTTGGTGCCTCCTGACATTTAGGAGTTGTGGAAGTGTCCCGGGGAGTTGAGCTCCGAGGTGTTGTCGTCAGAATTTTATCGTTGCAGTTCTGGAATACCTGAGTTTCGCCGACATCGAAAATCTCTTTTATGCAGTTGTTGGTGAGATAACCTCGACGCCACCCAGTACTGGGGTGGGTGATCGTGAGTATTCCCATAACTCGTATAACGGATGCTTTTCGAAGCTTGAGGTAAATGATTTCTGAAGGTTTCTTGGTTATGTGTTGAAGGATGGATACAGCTGGATCTAGGTATTGTTAGTTTGGGTGATATATTTTGTGTCCCCTGTATCCCCAACACCTGATTGCATAACCAGAAAGTTTCGGGAGTTTATAAGTGGGAATTCAAGTAGCTCTTAGGATATCTTTCCGACAGATGCATGATTGTGACACCCAAAGATTTTATTTGGCTTTTTCAAACTTTTATTTAAATTGAGGGAGGTTATTTAAATTTTCTTCTGGAGAACTCTCCCTCTCAAAGTTTTTTTTATGGCAAGTGTTTTGTTTTGGATTCACCCCAGACTTGGTTCTTGGTCTTGGAGGTTTTCCCTTTTTATTTTGACTCAAAACCAAAAGCTTTTCACTTGGGAAAATTTCTTTTGAAAATTCTTTTAAATGGCCCTATGGTATTTGAGTGATCCTTTTCCCCTTTCCAAAAATCCCTCTTGCCATGACCTAAGTGGAAATCCACTCCCATAAGCCTTTCCCCATCTTTGTGTAAAGTTACTCCTCAAATCCAACAGTTTGAACCTCCCCAAAATTTCTTTTCCATTTGATTCTCATCAAAAACAATTTCTGCCTTCTATCTTGATCCTTGGAGGTTTACAAAGGAGCTACCCTTTCTGCTTTGAGTTTTGCCTCCAAACCAATTTCCCTAGCTAGTCCTTTGAGCCCTCAACCAGGATCCATGAAGATCCACTGGTCTCCAGTTCAAATTTTTCAAACTATACTTGCTGCAAGTTTGGACCAGATTTGCCAAATTTGATGAAATTCATTTGAATCCTTCTCCTAAAAATCTGAGAAAATTCAGGCAGCCTCTGGGTGCATTGAGAGGTCACCTCACCAAGTCCCAGCTCTAGAAAAAAAATTCTTCATGCCAAATCATTTCGTCGAACACCTACTGGACACTGTTGCTGTCATGTTCAGTTAATTCAGAGATACAGTGTCTGAAACTACTGTCGTTTTCTTCAGTGTTCGTTGTCAATCTCGCCAGTAGCCGTGGTGGCGCCTTCCTCCCCGTGCCCTCCTTCTTGTCCCTGCACCGCACGAACGCCTGGAAGGTTGCGGGCGTCGGCGACGAGCAGGAGGAGGTGCGCCACCCCGTGAGCAACGGCAGCGGCGGCTTTGCGGCCGCCAGAGAGGGGCGCAGCGTAGATGGTGCCGCCCAGCGCCGCCCAAGCCACCGGAGGCCGCCGCGTGGCCACCCGCTCCCCCGTGCGCGCTGCCACCCTCGTGGTGAACTGCTAGGCGCGGAGCGCGCTCTCTGCCGCCGCCGTGCCCGTACGGCCGCCTAGTCGAAGACCGGCGCTGTTACGCCAAGCCCGACCAAGTTTAGCAGTGGAACGGGACCAGTAACTCTCATTGATGGTGCCTAGCCTCCTAAACCCACTTCCCAACCACTGCCTTGCCGTAATCGCTCGCCGGAGATTTCCCGTTCACGGCCACCCCCTCGGACCGCCTATAAATAGAGGCCCCGAGCTCGAACTCGAACCCACACCGCCTCTACACACCTCCAACACCACGCCTAGCCACTGGAAGAGCCCCGAGGGAGCCTTCTTCCCCAACTCCGGCCGCCGCGACCCGCCACGGGATCCAGCTTGATTCGCTCCCGTGCGTGCACCTCTACCTCTCAGCTCCTGCCAGTAACTTCCTTATGCATCCACTCTCTTGACCCGCGCTTCAATTCGGAGTTTGCAGCACCCACTGGAGTTCTCCACCATCGCCCGAGCCGCCGTCCGCGGGGGAAAGTGTCGCCGTCGACGTGGTGCTCTCCGTCGGTCAAGTCCACCACCCACCGACGCGGAAGGACGCACTGAACCTCTTGGTACACTCTGATCTCCCTGTCTCGCCGTGGTTCAACGCCGGCGACCACCGCAGCCTTCGGGCGTCGGCGAGGTTTTTAAACCTGACGTGTGGACCCCCCCCGTCAGCCTCTCTTCTCTCACCCGCGAACCGTTTTCAGTTGGCGCCTTCGGGCAGAATACGTTTTCCCTTTGGGCTGGCGCGTTTCTTTCCGAACCGTTTTCTGTTTTCTCAGTTAAGTCCCTGGTTCTTTTCTGTTTCATCACAGATTAGTCCCTGGACTAAAACCCTTATAACTTTTTAATAAAAGTTGATTTTTGATTGATTCTTTTCCTGATAGTCTTATATTTTTGTCTAGTTTTTTATAGTATTTATTTGGAAAAAATTTGGGACAACTTTTATGCACGCGATGATTTTCACGTTAGTATACGTTTTCGCTATACCGTAGGTTCCGGAAGAGGTGACGGAGCCGCGAACTTCGCCGAGCTAGACTCCGACTTCTCCGAACCAGGCAAGCATGTTTGAACCTTTGATAAGATAGATGTTTTGCATGTTTGCTTGAATGGTTGTGCATGGCATATGAGCATCGGTGAGTATCTCGTTGCATGTAAGGCAACTACCCGTGTGTTCCGAAGTTACTGTGATCTCTGATGAGAGATGGCCTAGTCATGTGGTGACATGAAGGGCAGTAAGGTGGTACTGTTGTAGCATGCCAGCCTTACGTCATCCGATAAATTTCGACGTTAACGTGGACGGAGTCACGTTATCATTCTTCCCCATTCCGTGCTGCCACATGTTTTCTGCCAAGAATACGATTTAGTAAGTTGTTAACCTCTTTCCGTGTACACACCAAGTAGAGGGGCCGGGATGAGGGTTCCATGGCCCTGGATTAAAGCCAGTCATCGGGTCAGGGGGCATGGGTGTTTCCGGTTGGGACCGAGTGGGGGGCACCCCTTAGAGCGCGCGTATATAAATTTGATCCCATGCTACGCGAGGTTGTAGCCTCCCCGTCTCAAGGTTTTTCTTCAACGTTGCCGAGGGTGATTCCTGGCTTCGGAATGTTGAATGGGTGTGTACTGGTTAGATGTGTTTCTCCTAAAACACCGTAAACGGAACTAGTCCCCGTGACTACTGAAATCCGTTGGCTGTGGTTAAAGTACAAACTCTGCAGAGTCAAATCCTTCCGAGTCATCGTATCCTTGGTCAAGGACCGTGACCAGTGTATCCATATCTATGTCCCATCCTCGTGATATTTCCCCGGTGAACAAGCTTGAGTGGTAACTTGGTTGAACGTTATTCCTGTGAATGGACTAACCCTGTTGTTTATCTCATACCTGATTATTCCCTTGATATGATTTAAATTCTTGAGCTACTGAGATATTAAGTTATGAAATATAAGCCCTTTATGTGATGTCGCTTCAGACGTCCGACTGTGGCATGCACTGTTATTTATTCTTCCAATATAAGCCCTTTATGTGATGTCGCTTCAGATGTCCGACTGTGGCATGCACTGTTATTTATTCTTTTAATATAAGCCCTTTATGTGATGTCGCTTCAGACGTCCGACTGTGGCGCACTTGTTATTTACTTTTGATATAAGCCCTTTATGTGATGTCGCTCAAACGTCCGACTGTGGCACGCACTGTCTTTTATAATTTATTATAAGCCCTTTATGTGGCGTCGCCTTGACGCCCGACTGCGGCATTGTTACTTCTTTGGTTTCCTCTCGAGGAGTCATTCAGACACTCGTTTGGCCCTCAGTATTTTCTTTGGGATTTCGGGAGGACTACCGCCTGACTTCTCTTTTGTTTTCCATGCATTATTATCTCTATGTCTGAGTGCTCTTGTTAATCTGTTCATATGCATCATGTTTACATTTGTTATATCTTATGTCCGAACTGTCTTGCGAGTACTTTCATAGTACTCACCTGGCTTGTTGATTTGGCCAGATGTTGACGAAGGAGATCTCATGGATGAAGAGTTTGATAGTGAGTCTGACGCCTAGAGGAATCCCAGTCAGTCCCGTGCGATCCTGGATATTGGTCACTTGTATTATATACGCTTCCGCCACCCACAATAAGTATCCTCGAGCCTCACTCCGACGCTCGAAGAGCTGTTAGTTGTCAGGAGTCATATCACCCACTTCGCTGTGATATATCCACCACCGCTTTTATCGTGAGTTAGTAGTTTTGCCACCCTATCCGCCTTTATGTATTATTGGCGTGTTTGTAATAAATTGTTGAGCAGTCTCCGCTCAACCTTGTATTATATTCAGTACTCCTGGTATTTTCTTCTGTGACCAAGATATTGTCTACCAGTGAGAAGGAATTCTTCTTTACTGGTCCATAAAAGGGATCGTTCTCTCAATAAATATTTTTATTGGAAAACCGGTCATGACAAGCTTGGTATCAGAGCCAGGCTGACTGTAGGAAGCCACTAGGTGCGATTGCCAATCGGTTATTAGCGTCTTTAGTGCTTTTTCAGCATTTTGCAAATGTAGCTATTTTCTGTTGGTCATCATAAATTTATGACATGACTACTCAGAATTTTTGCCTACTTTTGTAGATGGCTAGCAGCAACTGCGAGACTCGGGTGTTCACTAATGTGCCCGAGGGGTTTGTCAACCTCCTCGTCTCCATCACCAAGCTTGCGATCGGGCCAGCGACTCGTCCGGAGTTCACGCTTTACCAGCACAAGCTCAGCGACGACGTGTCTATGCACCAGGCCGTGGTGCAATTCAAGGGAGGACGTTCTTCATCTCGCTACTTCCGTTTTGTGGGAAGGGCCATGCCTACGGAGAGGCATGCCATGCAGATGGCTGCCCGTGAGGCGATAGCTCGCCTTCGGGACATTCTTCCTGTGATGAAGACTCATCGCTACCGCTACCTCCCATGCCATGTGCCATATACCTATCACTATGCATTCGCCTGCCATAGGGGAGAGCGAGATGAAGCCATCGAGATGGTTGTGGAGTATCTCAAAGCTCTGGAGGAATCTTTCGACAAACTCGTGGACGATCTTGTGGCTGCCCGCATGGACTTAGTTCGGAGCGGTCCTGCCAGCAGGAAGGAGCTTCTCCACATGGCACCGCCTCTGACTTTCGTCTCGTCCTCAGCATCTTATGCACCGGCCATTTTGGCCACTGCTCGCCGTCTGCCTACCACTAAGGAGTTCGACCGAGTCATCGCTCCTACTCCAGTCAGAGCTGCACCGCCTGCCGCACCCGCACTGCCGCCTGTCGCTCCCGCACCATCACCTCAGCGTAGTGCTACGCGCCTGGAGCCTACTAGAGAGGAGGTGGAGGTTGAGTCTCCTGCACCGCTGGGTCTTACCCTCGGCAAGGGGAAGGACATCGTCACCATCTCCGACTAAGTGCGCCGAGTAGCTGCGCGTTGTGTCTGCTTGTATGTTATGTTTTTTCTGTACGTTAGTTTGTAGTAGTTGTGTACGCTGCATTCCGGAGGAGTGTGCTAGTCTAAATAACATGTCAGGAATGTGTACGCACATCCTGAGTGATGTATCGTATGTTTGCGTTTTGCGTGTAAGATATGTGCTAAGCAGCTCTTCTCCGTGCGAAATCGTTTATGTTTTCTTGAAAAATCTTAAGGTCTTTTAAATCTTTGCCTTTGCAAGATTTTCCTTGTGCCACACAATTCTTCTCATGAGTTTTGCTAAATAACACCCCCAGAGTGGAAAATGTCTCGTCCGTGGACTCGTTCCATGCCCAATCAACCAGAAGAAGTTTATGGAACACAGACCAGCAACAACTTCACTCAGGGACAGTGTAGTCAACAGGACAGCGAAGCAGCCTTATCCCAAGTATGCCGCCTTTTCGAACAAAGCCAACAGCAACACCAAGAAATGATGAATCACGTCATCAATATGGGGAACCACCGTGAGCCATATCAACCACACTCCAAGTTGTCTAAACTGCAGAAGACACGCCCTTCAACGTTTGCTCACACTGATAGGCCACTTGAAGCCGATGATTGGCTTCGTGACATCGAAAGGAAGCTGATTATTGCTCAGTGTTCAGATCATGAGAAGGTGCTTTTTGCACCACATTACTTTACTGGAGCAGCTGCAGCATGGTGGAAGAACTTCCTACACATGCATCCCAGTGAACACAACATCACCTGGGAGGAGTTCAAGGAAGGCTTTCGTGGGGCACACATCCCCAGGAGCATCATAAAAATCAAGAAAAGAGAATTTGATGACCTCAAGCAAAGAGGCATGTCGGTGATAGAATACAACGGTCAGTTTACCCAGCTATCTCGTTATGCCTACGACGAGCACATGACAGAGAACAAAAGGATGGAAAAATTCTTGGACGGCCTGGCACCGGCACTAAGATGCCAACTGGTTGTACACACTTTCCCGGATTTTAAAACTCTGGTTGACAAAGCCATTACTTTGGAGAATGAGCGCCGCAGTCTGGAAGATATTCGTAAGCGAAAGAGGGACAAGACGACTCTTGCTCGCAACAATCTAAGCAAGACTGAGGTTCCGAGGAATGAAGCAAGAAAATCCACGACTACTGATCTAAGGCCGACCAAACAGTTTCATTCCAGGGACAAGGACTTCACGTACCGTCCAGGGGTCACTTGCTATGCTTGTGGTGAAGAAGGGCACTATGCCAAGCAGTGCCCAAAGCCAAGGAACTCGGCCCCCAAACCGAACAATGGTGGGATCAATCCAGCCCCCAAGCGCAATAATTTCAATCCCAACAACAACCACAGGAAGGGTCACCTGAACCACGTGACCAGGGAAGAAGCGCAGAATGCCCCAGACATCGTGCTCAGTACGTTCCCTGTCAACACAGTACCTGCCATGGTTTTGTTTGATTCTGGAGCTTCCCATTCGTTCGTTTCGAAGAATTTTGTTTTGCAACATGGTTTTCCGATACTTCCCTTGGAAAAATCTATGATCATCAAGTCCCCCGGAAATAAGCAGATCGCTCAGAGTTACTGCCAAGGAGTGATCATTGAGTTCGAAGGACTACAGTTTCAAGCTAATCTTATCGTGTTGGAAAATAAAGGACTGGATGTCATTTTAGGGATGGACTGGTTGACCACCAACAAAGGATTTATTGATTGTTTCAATCGGACTGTGATTCTCACTCACCATCACGGCAAGACAATAAAAGTTACCGCCCAAGAGAGACCACGGTCACGGCAACCAAAATTGAACAAAGTGGACATTTCAGAACTGAGGAAAGTTCCAGTGGTGTGCGAGTTTCCAGACGTATTTCCTGAAGAACTACCAGGCATGCCACCAGACCGAGAGATAGAGTTCAGCATTGAACTAGCACCTCGTACCGCTCCCATCTATAAGAAACCTTATAGAATGGCACCCTCAGAATTGGTAGAATTGAAGAAGCAGATAAAGGAATTACTGGACAAGGGATTTATTAGAGCCAGCTCCTCACCTTGGGGTTCGCCAGTTTTATTCGCCAAGAAAAAGGATGGGACACTGAGACTGTGTATAGACTATCGAGCTCTCAATATGGTCACCATCAAAAACAAATATCCGATGCCACGGATAAATGATTCGTTTGACCAACTCGCGCAGGCCAAAGTGTTCTCAAAAATTGATTTAAGATCGGGATATCATCAATTGAAAGTACGGACAGAAGATACCCCTAAGACAGCATTTACCTCCAGATACGGATTATATGAGTTCACGGTAATGCCGTTTGGTCTGACGAACGCCCCCGCATATTTCGTCCACCTCATGAACAAAGCGTTTATGAAATTCATGGACAAATTTGTTGTGGTGTTCATTGACGATATTCTGGTATACTCAAGGACACCAGAAGAGCATGCTGAGCATCTCAGAATTGTTTTGGGAGAATTAAGGAAACATCAATTATACGCCAAATTTAGCAAGTGTGAATTTTGGCTAAGGCAAGTTGGTTTCCTCGGCCATATATTAACCCAAGAAGGCGTGGCCGTAGACCCAGAACAAGTCAAAGCCATACTTGACTGGAAACCACCAGCCAACGTGACAGATGTGCGGAGTTTCCTTGGAATGGCCGGATATTACAGAAGATTTATTGAAGGATTCTCCACTGTGGCAAAACCGATAACACAGTTGCTAAAGAAAGACAAGAAGTTTGTATGGACGGAAGCATGCGAGAAAAGCTTCCAAGAACTCAAAAAGAAACTGACAACCGCACCGGTTTTAACTGTGCCAGACATACACAAGAGTTTTGAAGTGTATTGTGACGCATCTCGAAAGGGCCTCGGATGTGTGCTGATGCAGGATGGCAAAGTTGTCGCGTATGCTTCCAGGCAACTACGGAAGCATGAGGAAAATTATCCTACTCATGACTTGGAGCTAGCAGCAGTCATCCATGCACTCAAGGAGTGGAGGCACTTTCTGTTGGGAAAGCGTTGTGAAATATACACGGACCATAAGAGCCTTAAATATATTTTCACACAACCAGAGCTAAATTTACGCCAACGACGCTGGTTGGAATTGGTCAAGGACTATGATGTCGGCATTCACTACCATCCAGGGAAAGCAAATGTAGTGGCAGATGCCCTTAGTCGGAACCCCAGCCCGGGCAACGACGGTCCACAAAACTTGAGGCCTGAGTTCCAGCAGGAGTTCGCTAGACTCAACAAGGTGTTAGTCACTGAGGGCACTGTATCGAATCTGGAGATACATCCCACCCTAGTGGAACAAATTAAGAAGGCTCAGCAAGGGCACCCCAGCATCGAAGGAATAAAGAGTAAAATGAACCTTGGCAAGGCTTCAGAGTTCGTCACAGACAGTGAAGGAATATTATGGTACGGGGACAGACTTTGCGTACCTAACATTGAGGAACTCAAGCAACAAATCCTAACCGAGAGCCACACCGCTCCATACTCGATCCACCCTGGAGGAACCAAAATGTACAAAGACATTCAGGAAAGATTTTGGTGGCACGGTATGAAAAGGGATATAGCCGCATTTATTGCTTGTTGCGATTCATGTCAACGCATAAAAGCCGAGCATCAAAAGCCAGCAGGGCTACTCCAGCCAAACAGGATACCTGAGTGGAAATGGGATGAAATTGGAATGGACTTCATCGTTGGACTACCTCGATCGCAACGCGGAAATCATGCCATATGGGTCATCACAGATAGGCTAACGAAGGTAGCACATTTCATTCCCGTGAAGACGACCTACTCCACACAAAGGCTAGCCAAGCTTTATCTCTCACGTATAGTTTGTTTGCATGGAGTCCCAAAGACTATAATATCCGATCGAGGCACTCAATTTGTCTCTAAATTCTGGGATCACTTACAACAAGCTCTGGGCACTCAGCTAGCATTCAGTACAGCGTACCACCCTCAGACTGATGGACAAACGGAACGCGTGAACCAAATCCTAGAGGATATGCTGAGAGCCTGTGTGCTCACCTATGGATCCAGTTGGGAAGAAAGTTTGCCGTATGCCGAGTTTGCTTACAACAACAGTTACCAAGCCAGCTTACAAATGGCACCCTTTGAAGCATTGTACGGACGGAGGTGTCGTACCCCACTGAATTGGTCAGAAACAGGTGACAGTCGTATCTTCGGCCCAGACATGCTCAAGGAGGCCGAGGAGAAAGTTAAACAGACCAGGGACAGACTCAAGACAGCTCAAAGCCGACAAAAGAGCTATTACGATCAAAAACATCGTAAGGTCAGCTTTGAACCCGGTGACTCCGTATACCTACGAGTGTCTCCTATGAGGAGCGTGCAACGGTTCAAAATTAAGGGGAAGCTAGCCCCGAGCTTTATTGGACCCTTCTGTATAATTGCCCGAAGAGGCACGGTAGCCTACCAACTAGACCTACCCAAAGAGCTGTCAGACGTCCACGACGTGTTTCACGTCTCACAGTTGAGGAAATGTGTGAACAACCCGGAGAAGCATGTATCTCATGAGGGCATTGATGTGCAACCAGACCTCACCGACAGAGAGCGGCCAGTAAAGATATTGGAAGAGTCTGAAAGGAGGACCCGGCGGAAAACGATAAAAAATTTCAAGGTCCAGTGGAGCAATCACACAGAGGATGAAGCTACCTGGGAAAGAGAAGATTTTCTTCAGGCAGAGTACCCATATCTCTTTGAGGATCAGCTGAAATCTCGAGGACGAGATTTTTCCTAAGGGGGTAGGTGTTGTGACACCCAAAGATTTTATTTGGCTTTTTCAAACTTTTATTTAAATTAAGGGAGGTTATTTAAATTTTCTTCTCGAGAACTCTCCCTCTCAAAGTTTTTTTATGGCAATTGTTTTGTTTTGGATTCACCCAAGACTTGGTTCTTGGTCTTGGAGGTTTTCCCTTTTTATTTTGACTCAAAACCAAAAGCTTTTCACTTGGGAAAATTTCTTTTGAAAAATCTTTTAAATGGCCCTATGGTATTTGAGTGATCCTTTTCCCCTTTCCAAAAATCCCTCTTGCCATGACCTAAGTGGAAATCCACTCCCATAAGCCTTTCCCCATCTTTGTGTCAAGTTACTCCTCAAATCCAGCAGTTTGAACCTCCCCAAAATTTCTTTTCCATTTGATTCTCATCAAAAACAATTTCTGCCTTCTATCTTGATCCTTGGAGGTTTACAAAGGAGCTACCCTTTCTGCTTTGAGTTTTGCCTCCAAACCAATTTCCCTAGCTAGTCCTTTGAGCCCTCAACCAGGATCCATGAAGATCCACTGGTCTCCAGTTCAAATTTTTCAAACTATACTTGCTGCAAGTTTGGACCAGATTTGCCAAATTTGATGAAATTCATTTGAAACCCTCTCCTAAAAATCTGAGAAAATTCAGGCAGCCTCTGGGTGCATTGAGAGGTCACCTCACCAAGTCCCAGCTCCAGAAAAAATTTCTTCATGCCAAATCATTTCGTCGAACACCTACTGGACACTGTTGCTGTCATGTTCAGTTAATTCAGAGATACAATGTCTGAAACTACTGTCGTTTTCTTCAGTGTTCGTTGTCAATCTCGCCAGTAGCCGTGGTGGCGCCTTGCTCCCCGTCCCCTCCTTCTTGTCCCTACACCGCACGAACGCCTGGAAGGTTGCGGGCGTCGACGACGAGCAGGAGGAGGTGCGCCACCCCGTGAGCAACGGCAGCGGCGGCTTTGCGGCCGCCAGAGAGGGGCGCAGCGTAGACGGCGCCGCCCAACGCCGCCCAAGCCACCGGAGGCCGCCGCGTGGCCACCCACTCCCCCTTGCGTGCTGCCACCCTCGTCATGAACTGCTAGGCGCGGAGCGCGCTCTCTGCCGCCGCCGTGCCCGTACGGCCGCCCCGTCGAAGACCGGCGCTGTTACGCCAAGCCCGACCAAGTTTAGCAGTGGAACGGGACCAGTAACTCTCACTGATGGTGCCTAGCCTCCTAAACCCACTGCCCAACCACTGCCTCGCCGTAATCGCTCGCCGGAGATTTCCCGTTCACGGCCACCCCCTCGGACCGCCTATAAATAGAGGCCCCGAGCTCGAACTCGAACCCACACCGCCTCTACACACCTCCAACACCACGCCTAGCCACTGGAAGAGCCCCGAGGGAGCCTTCTTCCCCAACTCCGGCCGCCGCGACCTGCCACGGGATCCAGCTCGATTCGCTCCCGTGCGTGCACCTCTACCTCTCAGCTCCTGCCAGTAACTTCCTTATGCATCCACTCTCCTGACCCGCGCTTCAATTCGGAGTTTGCAGCACCCACCGGAGTTCTCCACCATCGCCCGAGCCGCCGTCCGCCGGAGAAAGTGTCGCCGTCGACGTGGTGCTCTCCGTCGGTCAAGTCCACCACCCACCGACGCGGAAGGACGCACTGAACCTCTTGGTACACTCCGATCTCCCTGTCTCGCCGTGGTTCAACGCCGGCGACCACCGCAGCCTTCGGGCGCCGGCGAGGTTTTTAAACCTGACGTGTGGACCCCCCCCCCCCCCCCCCGTCAGCCTCTCTTCTCTCACCCGCGAACTGTTTTCAGTTGGCGCCTTCGGGCAGAATACGTTTTCCCTTTGGGCTGGCGCGTTTCTTTCCGAACCGTTTTCTGTTTTCTCGGTTAAGTCCCTGGTTCTTTTCTGTTTCATCATAGATTAGTCCCTGGACTAAAACCCTTATAACTTTTTAATAAAAGATGATTTTTGATTGATTCTTTTTCTGACAGTCTTATATTTTTGTCTAGTTTTTTATAGTATTTATTTGGAAAAAATTTGGGACAACTTTTATGCACGCGATGATTTTCACGTTAGTATACGTTTTCGCTATACCGTAGGTTCCGGAAGAGGTGACGGAGCCGCGAACTTCGCCGAGCTAGACTCCGACTTCTCCGAACCAAGAAAGCATGTTTGAACCTTTGATATGATAGGTGTTTTGCATGTTTGCTTGAATGGTTGTGCATGGCATATGAGCATCGGTGAGTATCTCGTTGCATGTAAGGCAACTACCCGTGTGTTCCGAAGTTACTGTGATCTCTGATGAGAGTTGGCCTAGTCATGTGGTGACATGGAGGGCAGTAAGGTGGTACTGTTGTAGCATGCCAGCCTTACGTCATCCGATAAATTCCGACGTTAACATGGACGGAGTCACGTTATCGTTCTTCCCCCTTCCGTGCTGCCACATGTTTTCTGCCAAGAATACGGTTTAGTAAGTTGTTAACCTCTTTCCGTGTACACACCAAGTAGAGGGGCCGGGATGAGGGTTCCATGGCCCTGGATTAAAGCCAGTCTTCGGGTCAGGGGGCATGGGTGTTTCCGGTTGGGACCGAGAGGGGGGCACCCCTTAGAGCGCGCGTATATAAATTTGATCCCATGCTACGCGAGGTTGTAGCCTCCCCGTCTCAATGTTTTTCTTGAACGTTGCCGAGGGTGATTCCTGGCTTCGGAATGTTGAATAGGTGTGTACTGGTTAGATGTGTTTCTCCTAAAACACTGTAAACGGAACTAGTCCCCGTGACTACTGAAATCCGTTGGCTGTGGTTAAAGTACAAACTCTGCAGAGTCAAATCCTTCCGAGTCATCGTATCCTTGGTCAAGGACCGTGACCAGTGTATCCATATCTATGTCACATCCTCGTGATATTTCCTCGGTGAACAAGCTTGAGTGGTAACTTGGTTGAACGTTATTCCTGTGAATGGACTAACTCTGTTGTTTATCTCATTCCTGATTATTCCCTTGATATGATTTAAATTCTTGAGCTACTGAGATATTAAGTTATGAAATATAAGCCCTTTATGTGATGTCGCTTCAGACGTCCGACTGTGGCATGCACTGTTATTTATTCTTCCAATATAAGCCCTTTATGTGATGTCGCTTCAGACATCCGACTGTGGCATGCACTGTTATTTATTCATTTAATATAAGCCCTTTATGTGATGTCGCTTCAGACGTCCGACTGTGGCGCACTTGTTATTTACTTTTGATATAAGCCCTTTATGTGATGTCGCTCAGACGTCCGACTGTGGCGCGCACTGTCTTTTATAATTTATTATAAGCCCTTTATGTGGCGTCGCCTTGACGCCCGACTGCGGCATTGTTACTTCTTTGGTTTCCTCTCGAGGAGTCATTCAGACACTCGTTTGGCCCTCAGTATTTACTTTGGGATTTCGGGAGGACTACCGCCCGACTTCTCTTTTGTTTTCCATGCATTATTATCTCTATGTCTGAGTGCGCTTGTTAATCTGTTCATATGCATCATGTTTACATTTGTTATATCTTATGTCCGAACTGTCTTGCGAGTACTTTCATAGTACTCACCTGGCTTGTTGATTTGGCCAGATGTTGACGAAGGCGATCTCATGGATGAAGAGTTTGATAGTGAGTCCGACGCCTAGAGGAATCCCAGTCAGTCCCGTGTGATCCTGGATATTGGTCACTTGTATTATATACGCTTCCGCCACCCACAATAAGTATCCTCGAGCCTCACTCCGACGCTCGAAGAGCTGTTAGTTGTCAGGAGTCATATCACCCACTTCGCTGTGATATATCCACCACCGCTTTTATCCTGAGTTAGTATTTTTGCCACCCTATCCGCCTTTATGTATTATTGGCGTGTTTGTAATAAATTGTTGAGCAGTCTCCGCTCAACCTTGTATTATATTCAGTACTCCTGGTATTTTCTTCTGTGACCAAGATATTGTCTACCAGTGAGAAGGAATTCTTCTTTACTGGTCCGTAAAAGGGATCGGTCTCTCAATAAATATTTTTATTGGAAAACCGGTCGTGACAATGATACTAGATTGGGGTTCGACGTCTAGTGGTCCGCCTATCCACGGTTGGTTTTACAGTGGTCTCGTAGTGTCTTAAAGAGTCCTGGGCTATGCCGACTCAGGGACGCTTCGTATGTCATGTGCACTGCCTTGTACATGATGGTGTTGTACGATCTAGCCCATGTGGGCCCCACCACGAAAACTTCGGACGAAATTTCTATCATATGTTTTTTCCGGCTTATTCTACAAGCCAAATCCTTTGTTTTTGTTTTGTTTTGTGGTATTTGAGTTGCTTCGAAGTCAAGTGTTGATTCCATACCTTTCCTAAGAGGTGTTCTCATATTTCTATGTGAATACTAATCCTTCTTGATCATCGAGATTGCCATCTTAATTCTATTTCCAACCGGTGCGTTTCTCTTCGAGATGATCCCATCATTCTCCCCATTCGGAAGATCAATTATAAGTTTTCTCAACGGTATCCATTCCATCAGCCCCAAGTTGCATTTGTTTTCCCGCCCTCCCACCCTTTTTTCTTCAAGGACTCAGATTTCTTAATCATGTATCCATCTTATGGATGTGAAGTTTCTCCATTCTTTTCCATCAATGTTCTTATCTGGTGCTCAGGAAGATGCTCAGGAAGCTTCAAGTTTATCATTCTTCATTCTCATATCCTTTTCCGGTGGATTCAATTGAAGCTTTCAGTGTTGATTATAGCCCTTTCCTCCTTTCAAATGCTTTCTCATGCCGGTATATCTCTTAATCATTCCCCGCGTGCTATTCAATTGTTCCGGAGTGCTGAAGATGCCTCAGGGGATTCACGTTTTCATTCTCAATCCGTTCAAGTTATTTTGAGGTTGTTATCTCATTCAAGCCATTTAATTCAACCGGTGCATTCTCTCTTTTCAAGCAATCTTTTCAACGGTGTTTCTCTTGAGTGGGCCCTAACCCACAGGTCTTTTCCCAGGATCTTACCTGACTCTTCTAATTTATCCAGAGCGATTCCCAAATTCCTTCAAAGTTTGACATAAGAATGATTTCTCATCAGTCAAATGTCTTTCTCCAAGATCTTTCAAATTCTTTTCATTGTTGGTTCAATCTTTCTAATTGTCATTCCGGAGTGCCTCAACAATTCATGGTGGTGTTTCTCATTGTCATTCTCAACATTTGAAGACCGAAGAAGAGTTTCTCTTAAATCTTGCTCCATTCTCTTCAAGATTCATGGGTCTAGCTTGATGCCATCCTCTCATAATTGTTTTCGATTGTGAGAATTATTTTCACCCGTCCGAAGCATTTCAGGAGTCTTTTCAATTTGATTCTTCAGAGCCCATCATCTCAGAATTATTCATTCAAGATTTCAGCTCTCGTTCGCCAAATCATACCAGTGCATCATTCAAGTATTATCTAATCAGCTCGGGATCTCTGCGTTCACTTGTATCTAAATTCTCTCAAGTATCTTCGTTCATTTTCTAATTCTTCCCGATGTTTCTTTATCTTTTCTTCGTTCATTTTCAATTCTTACGGTGGTCCATTCAAGATTACTCTTCTCTTGTTATCATATCAATTCATTCGTTGTGTCCAAATCCTACCGGTGGTTCCATCAAGACCTTCCCAAGTTTGCGCCATATCTATCTTAATCCCTTCTATGAGAATAAGTAGTATGCCAAATCCATTGCTTGTCATCAACTTAGTTGGTGAAGGATGAGCATAATGTAATTCTTATACTTGTTTCATTGAGTAAATTCAATTCCTTATCCCGGAGGTTCATCAAAATTCTTGATTTCATTTGTTCATCTTTCTTTTCCGGAGTTCAAAGTTTTCTCATTATATCGTCCTGAAGCTCCATCTAAATCATTTCAAGACTTCACCTTGTTCTTTCAACTTCTCTTTCTTTTATCATCCTGTCATTACCTGAGTTCTTCATGGAGGCTCTACATGGTGGTTCATCAAGGATTTAATTCATTCTCGAAGTGTTCTTCAAGATTCTTGTTGGAGGAGTTCAAGCATTCTTCATCTTGCATTCCGAAATGCAATTCTTTCTCTCTTATCTTTTGAGGTGGTGTTATGTCATTCTTGTCAATTTCCCTTCATGCTTCATGATTCACATGTTGTCAAGAATGAGGTATTTAAAATCCATCAATCTCTTCATTGGAGTTATCTTGGGTTATATTTCACCTAAAGCTTTCCCTATAAATGGTGCTTATAAATGACCCAAGTTCTTCATTTGTCCTCCTGGTGAAATAAGTTTCTCGTCTCCTTGTTGATATCAATCCAATCATTTGTTTTCGTTAGTGGCAGAATTTCACCTCAAGTTTTGAGATGTCTCCATAAGCCCACGAAGATCATATCCTTTCTTTGTTGATTTTTCAACAACTCCATTTTAACCTTCTTTTAAGGATGCTCTCTCAAATTCACTTGAGGTACAACATGTTGTTTTCTTCTCCGTTCTTTTCATTGCATTCTTTTATTTCTACCGGAGGCATTGTGATGTTGCTCTCTTCACTCATCATCTCGAATTGTGAGGATCGTGTTCTTTTCGTGCTCATCCATTTTCAACCGGAGTGTCGTGTCCTTCATTCAAGTTCTTTCCATCATATCAAGTTTTCCTTCTCTTTTCTACCGGAGTGCTGCCAAAATTATGTCATTCTTGTTCCTTGTCTATCTCGTTATACCGGTGTGGTTTTATATTCTTTTGGTTCGTTAAGCCCTTGTTTCATGTCTTTCAACCCACAAGGTTCTCATAATGTTCCTTGTTCCCCTTTTCTAACGGAGTGTTTGTAATCTCGTTCATCTCCATTGTATTCTTTTCTCAAAATTGTTTAACCTCTCAAGGTTCGTTGGTTTCACTCTTTTGTCAAAGAAGCAACTTAGCTTTACCTCTTCTCTTCCTCTTCCGTTTCTCTCCGGTGCCATCCTAGATCTCGGGACGAGATCCTCTTGTAGTGGTGGAGTGTTGTAATGCCCCGAGACCGACGCTCCAGACGCTTTCCATGTTTTGCATTGTTGCCGCGTGTTATTTTTGTTTGTTGCGTTCATCATAGCATCATCCACATTGCATCATTGCCGTCATTGTTTTTAAAACTTGCATCCGCTCATAGTTGCCGCCTCCCCCCTTGCTATCGTTGACCGTTTCGAGACCAACCACACTTGCAACGTTGCTCCTCGTTTTCTCTCTTGTCTTCTCCGGGGCCTTTTGTCAGACACTTTGTGTTTGTCGACCCCTCTCAGACCACCCCTCGCGCGCGTCCGAAAATTGTCCCGAACCCGACCCGGGTTGTTGTTACCGATGGGTCCGGATCATCCCCTAACATCTATAAAACATCACCGTTTTCTTTGTTGGACTCTCCTAGCTTATTTTTCTTGACCGTCCGATTTAAATCGGAGGGACCAAATACCCCCTAAGCTAACCCCTTCCTATAAATAGACCCAAACCCTAAAATCTAGGGAGATGTCCCATCCATTCCGTCTCGGCGCCGCCACTCTCTACCAAAACCTCCCTCGGGATCCTTCCCCGACCAGCCTCCACCTTCCTCGGGATCCCTCCTGATCCACCAATCTGCCCAACCACAGCGCTGCCTCCACCTACCAATCCATCGATCCACCCAACCAGAGCCCTCCCATGGCTCCCTTCGATTCCTCCCTCCTCCTGGCTGAGGAACCAGCGCCGCTCGCCGATCTCCTGCCCGAGGCCTCGTCCCGGCCGACGACCATGACCAACAGCAGCTCCTCGCGTGCCCCTGCTCCTCCCCAAGCATGCTCCAGCAGGCCGTCCTCACCGCCCCGCGCCCGAGGCCCTGCCTTCTCCTCGTCCGCGCCGACCGAAGCCAGTAGGTTGCCATCTCCTCGCGCCCCTTCTTCCCATTTTCTCTGGTTCTCCACTAACCTTCGCTCTCTGCTGCTCATGAACCAGCGCCGGCCGCCGCCGTCCCGTTCGTCTTCCAGCGAGGCGAGGTACCGAGCTCCGCCGCAAGTCCCTCTGCTGCTACACGTCGCGCCGCTGCTCTGCTTCCTGGAGGGCCTCGACGAGAGCCTCGCTCGCGCCCCCTCCAGCCCGTCTCCTGGATCCCGCCGCCAGCGCCCCCAAGCCCCGTCCAGCCGCCCTGGAGCTTCTTCGCTGTCCCGCCCAAGTCCCAGCAAGCCGTCGTCCCCTGAACCTGGCCGTCTTCCTCTGCTTCGAGCAGGAGGACGAGTGCGCCGCTACTGCTGCGTTGACTCGCGCCTGGTCCTGCCTCGTTTGACCGCGCCTCCCCATCGCTCGGTCCAGCTGCGCGCCTAGCAGCCCAGGAACCGGCCTCCTCACCTCACCGTCGAACCGGGCCTTGGCCCGTGGGTGAGCAGCCCCAGTCCTCCCCTGTGCTCCTGTTGGGCTAGCCAGATTCGGCCCTATCCATGTTTTTTTCGCGGAACGATTTGCTAATTATCCAGTGTTTTACCTGTTTTACAGAAAAGTCCCTAGTCTTCACGCATATAAGAACTCATCAACCGTGCAACGGATTAAAATGATTTAAACATGTAAAATGCTTAGAATTGTGTGTAGATTAATATTTTGCAAATTTCACCCATGTTAAAATTGTTTAAATATGTTTTTTGATTAAATTTGCTTAAATGCCATGTTAAAATGAGTTATTTCATAACTAATTAATCGTAACTTGGATTTAAATAAACTTTATATGTAGATGGGGTAGAAAAATGCCTAGTTTAACATGGTGCGTTTCATGTTGCTGTTTAACAACATTAAAATTGTGTTTATGGCAGAACAGTACCAATTCCAAAATATGCACATGGGGATTTATCGGAATTGTTGTTTGATGTTTCCGGCCTCATTTAAATTGCCTAAAATGTGTAGTTTACTTATGTGTCACCTCTTGCCATGTTTAATAACATTTAAAATTGTTGGGTACATAAACGAGAGAGAACTAAATAACTGATGTGGTGTTTTGTCAATATACAACTCGTTGCATATTGAGCTCCACTTAATTTGTAGTATTGTTTGTTGCATTTTGCCATGCCATGCCTCATTAAACCGGACATGCATCATACTTGTTTGTGCATCATGTCATGTGTATGTGGTGGTTGTTTACTATATTGTTTGTTTCTTTCCGGGTTGCTTCTCTCGTTAGCTTCGGTTTCGTTCCGGAGTTGTGAGGATTCGTTCGACTACGTCCGTTTGTCTTCTTCATGGACTCGTTCTTCTTCCTTGCGGGATTTTAGGCAAGATGACCATACCCTCGAAGTCACTTCTATCTTTGCTGCTAGTTGTTCGCTCTATTGCTATGCCGCGCTACCTACCACTTGCTATATCATGCCTCCCATATTGCCATGTCAAGCCTCTAACCCACCTTTCCTAGCAAACCGTTGTTTGGCTATGTTACCGCTTTTGCTCAGCCCCTCTTATAGCGTTGTTAGTTGCAGGTGAAGTTGAAGTTGGTTCCATGTTGGAACATGTTTATGTTGGGATATCACAATATCTCTTATCTTAATTAATGCATCTATATACTTGGTAAAGGGTGGAAGGCTCGGCCCTATGCCTGGTGTTTTGTTCCACTCTTGCCGCCCTAGTTTCCGTCATACCGGTGTTATGTTCCTTGATTTTGCGTTCCTTACGCGGTTGGGTGTTATGGGAACCCCTTGACAGTTTGCCTTGAATAAAACTCCTCCAGCAAGGCCCAACCTTGGTTTTAACATTTGCCACCTAAGGCTTTTTCCCTTGGGTTCTGCAGACTCAAGGGTCATCTTTATTTTAACCCCCCTGGGCTAGTGCTCCTTCGAGTGTTGGTCCAAACTAGAGCCACTTGCAGCGCCACCTCGGGGAAACTCGAGGTCTGGTTTTAGCTGTACGTAGTGTTCATCCGGTGTGCCCTGAGAACGAGATATGTGCAGCTCATATCGGGATTTGTCGGCACATCGGGCGGCTTTGCTGGTCTTGTTTTATTATTGTCGAAATGTCTTGTAAACCGGGATTCCGAGACTGATCGGGTCTTCCCGGGAGAAGGAATATCCTTCGTTGACCGTGAGAGCTTATAATGGGCTAAGTTGGGACACCCCTGCAGGGTATTATCTTTCGAAAGCCGTGCCCGTGGTTATGTGGCAGACGGGAATTTGTTAATGTCCGGTTGTAGAGAACTTGACACTTGATTTAATTAAAATACATCAACCGCGTGTGTAGCCGTGATGGTCTCTTCTCGGCGGAGTCCGGGAAGTGAACACGGTTTTGGGGTTATGTTTGAACATAAGTAGTTTCAGGATCACTTCTTGATCACTTCTTGCTTCTCGACCGTTGCGTTGCTTCTCTTCTCGCTCTTATTTGCGTATGTTAGCCACCATATATGCTTAGTGCTTGCTGCAGCTCCACCTCATTACCCCATCCTTCCTATAAGCTTAAATAGTCTTGATCTCGCGGGTGTGAGATTGCTGAGTCCTCGTGACTCACAGATTCTACCAAAACAGCTGCAGGTGCCGAGGATACCTATGCAGATGACGCAGTCGAGCTCAAGTGGGAGTTCGACGAGGAACTTGGTCGTTACTATGTTTCGTTTCCTGATGATCAGCAGTGTAGCCCAGTTGGGACGATCAGGGATCTGGCATTTGGGGTTGTCTTCTTTCATTTTGGTTCCGTAGTCAGACCTTGATTGTACTCTGAATGATGTATGTTTAATTTATGCAAAGTGTGAAGTGGCAACTGTAAGCCAACTCTTTATCCCATTCTTGTTCATTACATGGGATTGTGTGAAGATGACCCTTCTTGCGACAATACCTACAATGCGGTTATGCCTCTAAGTCGTGCCTCGACACGTGGGAGATATAGCCGCATCGTGGGTGTTACATTGTCCCATGTGAGGAATTAAAAAAATGAGAGAGAAAATAGAGAAGGGACAATGTTACTATCCTTTTACCACACTTGTGCTTCAAAGTAGCACCATAATCTTCATGATAGAGAGTCTCTTGTTTTGTCACTTTCATATACTAGTGGGAATTTTTCATTATAGAACTTGGCTTGTATATTCCAACAATGGGCTTCCTCAAATGCCCTAGGTCTTCGTGAGCAACCAAGTTGGATTCACACCCACTTAGTTTCTTTTGTTGAGCTTTCATATATTTATAGCTCTAGTACATCCGTTGCATGGCAATCCCTACTCCTTGCATTAACATCAATCGATGGGCATCTCCATAGCTCATTGATTAGCCTCGTTGATGTGAGACTTTCTCCCTTTTTGTCTTCTCCACATAACACCCATCATTATATTCTATTCCGCCCATAGTGCTATATCCATGGCTCACGCTCATGTCTTGCGTGAAGTTTGAAAAAGTTTGAGATTACTAAAGTATGAAACAATTTCTTGGCTTGTCATCGGGGTTGTGCATGATGAGAGCATTCTTGTGTGACGAAAATGGACCATGACTAAACTATATGATTTTGTAGGGATGAACTTTCTTTGGCCATGTTATGTTGAGAAGACATAATTGTTTAGTTAGTATGCTTGAAGTATTATTATTTCTATGTCAATATTAAACTTTTATCTTGAATCTTTCGGATCTGAATATTCATACCACAATTAAGAAGAATTACATTGAAATTATGCCAAGTAGCATTCCACATCAAAAATTCTGTTTTTATCATTTACCTACTCGAGGACGAGCAGGAATTAAGCTTGGGGATGCTTGATACGTCTCCAATGTATCTATAATTTTTTATTGTTCCATGCTGTATTATATTATGTTTTGGACATTATTGGGCTTTATTATACACTTCTATATTATTTTTGGGACTAACCTATTAACCGGAGGCCCGGCCCAGAATTGCTGTTTTTTTGCCTATTTCGGAGTTTCGCAGAAAAATAATATCAAACGGAGTCCAAACGGAATGAAACCTTCGGGAACGTGATTTTCGGAACGAACGTGATCCAGAGGACTTGGACCCTATGTCAAGACATCAACCAGGAGGGCACGAGGTAGGGGGCGCGCCCTCCACTCTCGTGGGCCCCACGTTGCTCCACCGACGTACTCCTTCCTCCTATATATACCTACGTACCCCCAAACTACCAGATATGGAGCCAAAAACCTAATTCCACCGCCGCAACCTTCTGTACCCGTGAGATCCCATCTTGGGGCCTGTTCGGGAGCTCCGCCGGAGGGGGCATCGATCACGGAGGGCTTCTACATCAACACCATAGCCTCTCCGATGATGTGTGAGTAGTTTACCTCAGACCTTCGGGTCCATAGTTATTAGCTAGATGGCTTCTTCTCTCTTTTTGGATCTCAATACAATGTTCTCCCCCTCTCTCGTGGAGATCTATTCGATGTAATCTTCTTTTGCGATGTGTTTGTTGAGACCGATGAATTATGGGTTTATGATCAAGTTTATCTATGAACAATGTTTGAATCTTCTCTGAATTCTTTTATGTATGATTGGTTATCTTTGCAAGTCTCTTTGAATTATCATTTTGGTTTGGCCTACTAGATTGATCTTTCTTTCAATGGGAGAAGTGCTTAGCTTTGGGTTCAATCTTGCGGTGTCCTTTCCCAGTGACAGTAGGGGCAGCAAGGCACGTATTGTATTGTTGCCATCGAGGATAACAAGATGGGGTTTATATCATATTGCATGAGTTTATCCCTCTACATCATGTCATCTTGCTTAAAGCGTTACTCTGTTCTTCTGAACTTAATACTCTAGATGCATGCTGGATAGCGGTCGATGAGTGGAGTAATAGTAGTAGATGGAGGCAGGAGTCGGTCTACTTGTCTCGGACGTGATGCCTATATACATGATCATACCTAGATATTCTCATAACTATGCTCAAATCTGTCAATTGCTCAACAGTAATTTGTTCACCCACCGTAATATTTATGCTCATGAGAGAAGCCACTAGTGAAACCTATGGCCCACGGGTCTATTTTCCATCATATTAATCTCCCGACAACAAGCTATTTCTGGCACCGTTTTTATTTTACTTTCTTTACTTTGCATCTTTATCATAAAAATACCAAAAATATTATCTTATCATATCTATCAGATCTCACTCTCGTAAGTGACCGTGTAGGGATTGACAACCCCTTATCACGTTGGTTGCGAGGATTTATTTGTTTGTGTAGGTGCGAGGGACTCGTGCATGGCCTCCTACTGGATTGATACCTTGGTTCTAAAAAACTGAGGGAAATACTTACGCTACTTTGCTGCATCACCCTTTCCTCTTCAAGGGAAAACCAACGCAGTGCTCAAGAGGTAGTAGTAGGCATTCGCCCGTGCGCGCGGCCCGAGCAGGAGGTGCACCCTCGACTTCAAGTATGACGGCGTCGCGACTGTCTACGTGAGGGTGTTTGGGGAAGATGGTCGTCGCGTAGGGTGCTGCCCTGAAGACAGCGGCGGCGATGATGAGCTTAGCCTTGACGACGGCCGTGACGACGCTGAGGGCGAGATTGCCCTAGGCGACGGTCGCGGCTCGTCCAGCGGCGGGTGCTCTTCCTCCAGTGAGAGCACCAGCAGCGGAGTTGTTAGAAAGCTTTGTCGGGTGTCTTATTATTCCTTGTGCGAGCCCTCAGGTATGAGCCAGTCGTGGCTTAGTGCACCGCGTCACAGTACCCAGGGGGCATGGGCTTCAAGAGGGTGCATAGATCACGAGCTTACTCGAGGGCGTCTCATGAGGATAGAAAAAGCCAAAGCTCTGGGGGAGTAGGGCTATGGCGAAGTGCGTTTGCGGCGCGGGGCAAGCCCGTCGCACGCACACACCTGCCCAGCCCCCGCGCGCGAGACGCGCGAGGAAGAGCGACGGGCAATTGCCGCTCCTCCTGGACCAAAACCAAAGTGCAAGAGAGAAGACGAAGGGGAAAGCCGGCTTGGCAACTGAAAACACGAGAACTCCAAATTTCATTAAAAGGATCACAAACCAACTACAGAAAGCAAGCAAATGAACAGCCGCGTCCGGCACCTAGTCCAGTCTTCTCATCAGCGCGGAGCTAAGTGCTGCCACTAGGACGTGGGAGGGAGCCCCCGAGGCCCGAGGGCGGCTCTCCAGAGACTCCGGGGCGTGTACATCCTCACTCATTATTACGTGAGAGTGTCACGAGCGAAGACCTTCACAGGCAGTGGGCCTTGCTTCATGGGTAGAACTTCCGAAGGTGCTGGATGTTCCAGGCGTTCTGGATGGGGATCCCATCTTGCGTCTCCAAGCGCGCGGCGCTAGGCCTGTAGAAGCGGGCGACCCTAAACGGGCCCTCCCACATGGGTGAAAGCTTATGCAGCCCTTCCCTGGAGAGCACCCGCCGTAGGACGAGATCACCCACCTCGAGCGTGTTGGAGCAGATGCGGCAGCAGTGATACCTCCGCAGCACCTGCTGGTACCTTGCCGCTCGGAGCGAGGCTTGACGGCGGAGTTCCTCCCCTAGCACGAGGTCCATCCCCCGCGTGATGTCCTGGCGTGCCTCGTCAAACGCCAAGACCCGCGCGGAGCGATGCCTGACCTCATGTGGGAGAACCGCTTCAGCTCTGTAGACGAGGGAGAATGAAGTTTCGCCGGTCGGCTTGGTCACGGTGGTGCGGATGGACCACAACACGGACTGGAGCTCGTCCAGCCAGCCCCTGCCGCTGGCTTTGAGCTTCTTCTTGAAATTCCTTGCTTTGAGGCCCCTTAGGACCTCTGCGTTTGCACGCTCGTCTTGGCCGTTGCTCCTGGGGTGTGCCACTGGGGCGTAGCATATCTGCGTTCCAAGATTAGCACAATACATTTTGAAAAGATTGCTAGTGAACTGTGAGCCGTTGTCGGTGATGATGCAATTAGGGACTCCGAACCAGCTTACGAGGCCCTTGATGAACTTGACCGCCGAGCCGGCCGGGATGGTACGGACTGCCTCCACCTCCGCCCATTTGGTGAACTTGTCGATGGCGACGTAGAGGTAGCGGTAGCCCATGGACGCTCGAGGGAACGGACCCAAGATGTCCAGCCCCCAGACCGCAAACGGCCATGAGAGCGGGATAGTCTGGAGGCCCTGAGAAGGCTGGTGGATTTGCTTGGCATGGAACTGGCAGGCTTCACAGGATCTCACCAGCTCGGTTGCGTCATTGAGTGTCGTGGGCCAGTAGAATCCGCTGCAGAACGCCTTTCCCACGAAGGTGTGCGATGATGAGTGACGTCTGTAGTCCCCGACGTGTATGTCGGTTAACAGCTCGGACCCCTGCTCCCTGGAAATGCATCGCAAGGACACATCGTTTGGTAGTTTTCGGCATAGCTCATCGTCCTGAATGCAGTAGGTTGTGGCATGCGAGCCACGCACTCCGCACCTTCCTCCTTCTCCGACAGGGTTCCTGTAGGAGGTACGCCTTGAATTCTTCGGTCCAGCACCCCTCCTGAGGCTCGAGCGCGAGGAGCAGGCATGCTCCTTAGGTCGAGCCGCAGGCGGAGGCTCCCGAGGTTGGTGGCGGGGGGAGCTCCTCCTGAGGCGGTGTCGGCTCTGCAGCCGGGTGGGGGCTGCTGAAGGCTTGAAGAGCCGCTCCTCGAAGACGCCCGGCTCCTGTGGCTGGCGCCTGGATGCCCTCTTGGCGATGTCGTCGGCTTCCTTGTTTATGTCGCGAGGCACGTGCTCCAGCTCCAGGCCCAAGAGTTGTTTCTCCGTTTGGCGTACCTCCGCCAGGTATGCCTCCATGTGTTCATCCTTTGGTTCGTACACTTTGTTGGAGAAGTTGACGAGGAGCTGGGAGTCGCCCTTGATGGTGAGGCACTTCATGCCCAAAGCGACCGTGGCCTTGAGGCCGGCGATCAAGCCTTCGTACTCCGCGATGTTGTTGGAGACCTTCTCTCCACGTTGGAAATAGAGTTGCACGGCATAGTAGAGCTTGTCTTGGGTGGGCGAGATGAGCATGGCTCCAGCCCCTGTGCCCTGACGTGCGAAGGCACCATCAAAGTACATGACCCAGCCGTTTGGTGTTTCGCTCCCTGCCGAGAGGGACTGGTCCTCGCCCGCTTCGGGCCCTGGAGCGTCGGTTCATTTCGCCATGAAGTCGGCGAGCGCGGCACCCTGGATGACCCTGGTGGTGCTGAACTCTAGCTGGAATGCCTGCAGTTTGATGTTCCATTCGGCAACCCTTCCCACAGCATTGGGGCTCTGGAGCACCCTCTCCAGCGGGTAAGCTGAGATGACCTTAATGGGGTGGCCTTGGAAGTAGTGGCGCAGCTTGCGCAAGGCAACGAGGAGCATGAGCAGAAGCTTCTGCGGCATGGGGTAGCGCACCCGCGTGTCACGTAGTACCGTGCTGACAAAGTACACCGGGTGCTCGACAAGGACGGAAGTGTTGGTGGAGTCCGAGACCTCCTGAGGCTGGGGCACCTCCTGAGGCTGGGGGACCTCAGGAGCTCGATCGCCTATTGGGGTGACTGCAGCCTCAGGAGCGCCGTCTTGTGGAGCCTGGTCATCCGCTGGAACCGCTGCGGCTTCAGGGGCGCCGTCTTGGTGCTGCATCATCTCGACCGAACGCGCGGCGTCATGTGGCATGCCCTGGGTCTGGCGCCCCTCCCGGACGGCCGCCGGCACTGCGCTGGCTGAGTTGGGCGTGGCGGCCAAGTAAAGCGCTGGGGGCTCAAGAGGACACGGCACCACCATCACTGGTGGGCTAGTGAGGTATCTCTTGAGGTCTTGAAATGATGCGTCAGCCTCTGGAGTCCACTCGAATGGGCCCTTCTTTTTCATTATCTTGAAGAATGGGAGGGCACGCTCCCCCAGCTTGGAGATGAAGCGCCCCAGTCACTACTGGAATCAGCTAATTTGCCATCTGGCAGCTCTTTGTCGTCTGCTAGCTGACGGGAAAGAAGCTCTTTGCCATTAGCTACCCAAAAGCAGACGGCAAAGAAACGGTAGACGGCAAAGAAGCTCTTTGCCATCCGCGAGCTCTTTGCCGTCTGCCAGCCGACGGCAAAGAATCTTTGCCGTCCGCTGGCAGACGGCAAAGAGAGAGGTGGCCCCCACCCCCCGCCCGTTTGGAAAAATCTTAACGCCTCACCTCTTTGCCGTCTGCCAGCAGACGGCAAAGAGAGGCGGACGGCAAAGAGGAGACTACCTAACGGCCCGTACCCCCCCCCCCCCCGCCCGTTACTCTCTGTTCTCTCCTCGCCGACGCGCCCCGCCACCACATCCCACCCCACCGCCGCCGCCGCCGCCCGCCGCGCGCCGCCGCCCCCACCACTCGCCGCCGCCCAGTCGCCCCACCACCCCGCCGCCCCACCGGACCCCCGCCCCGTCGCCACTGCCGCCCGGCGCCGTCGCCCCACCAACTGTCGCCCCCGCCGCCCCGTCGCCCCACCGCCCCGGCCCCCCGCCGCCCCGGGGCCCCGCCGCCCCACCGCCCCGTCGCCCCGGCGCCCCGGCCCCCCGCGCCTCGGCCCCCCGCCGCCCCGCACCCCACCGCCCCGGGCCCGGCGCCGCCGCCCCAGGCCGCCCCGCACCCCTCCTCCACCGGCCACCTCCTCCACCGCACCGCCACCTCCTCCACCGCACCGCCCCCCTCCTCCACCGGCCACCTCCTCCACCGGCCCTGCCCCAGGTGAGCTCTACCTTCTCTTTTTTTTTCTTTTTTTTCTTTTTTTTTAGTTTTAGGTTTATGTTTAGTTTAGATTTAGTTTTAGTTTTAGGTTTAGTTTTAGGTTTAGATTTAGTTTTTCCTTTTTTCTGTTTTATTAGTTTTAGGTTTATGTTTAGTTTAGATTTAGTTTTAGATTTAGGTTTAGTTTTAGGTTTAGTTTAGTTTGAGGAAAGAAGAAGAAGAAGAAGAGAAAAAGAGGAGAGGAGGAGAAGAAGAAGAGGAAAAAGGAAAGGAAGAAGAAGAAGAGGAGGAGGAGAAGAAAAAAGAAGAAGAGGTAGAAGAAGAAGAAGAAAAAAGAGGAGAGGAGGAGAAGAAGAAGAGGAAAAAGGAAAGGAGGAAGAAGAAGAAGAAGAAGAAGAAGAAGAAGAAGAAGAAGAAGAAGAAGAAGAAGAAGAAGAAGAAGAAGAAGAAGAAGAAGAAGAAGAAGAAGAAGAAGAAGAAGAAGGAAGAAAAGGAAGAATAGGAAGAAGAAGAAAAGGAAAAAAGAGGAAAAAACCCCGACCCGACACGGCACCCCGACCCGACACGGCACCCCGACCCCGACCCGGCACCCCGACACGACACCCCGACCCCGACACCCTGACCCCGACCCCGACACCCCGACCCCGAGCATGACCCGACACCCCGACACCGACACGGCACCCCGACCCCGACCCGGCACCCCGACCCGACACCCCGACCCCAAGACCCCGACCCCGACACCGACACGACACCCCTACACCAACACCCTGACACCACACCCACCCTTACCCCGACACCGACACGGCACCCCGACCCGGTCCCGGCACCCCGACCCGACACCCCGACCCCGAGACCCCGACCCCGACCCCGACCCCGACCCCGACACCCCGACCCCGAGCCTAACCCGACACCCCGACCCCGACACCGACACGGCACCCCGACCCCGACCCGGCACCCGGACCCGACACCCCGACCCCGAGACCCCGACCCCGACCCCGACACCCCGACCCCGAGCCTAACCCGACACCCCGACCCCGACACCGACACGGCACCCCGACCCCGACACCCCGACCCCGAGCCTAACCCGACACCCCGACCCCGACACCGACACGGCACCCCGACCCCGACCCGACACCCCGACCCCGAGACCCCGACCCCGACCCCGACACGGCACCCCGACACCGACACGACACCCCGACCCCCGACACCTCCCGAAAAGGTGTTCTTTGGCCTTCCAGAAGCCGACGGGGTCATATATTTGTGAATTATTAGTTAGGTCATATATTTTTCGATTTTGTTATGAAAAACATCATATATAATTGTGTTGATTGGGTAGTTTTAAATGTGCAGTTGTTTCATCGCTGCGAGGTTTGGTGTTCGACGACCTCGCCGTGCGTTTGACGAGCTCTGCCCCTTCGTTCGTGGGTGAGCACAAATGACATGTCCTCCTCCCCCATTAATTATTTGATCTATTCCGATGAAACTTGATAGCTAGCTATATATGTGTCTTGAATCATGAGTATGCGTAACCAATATGTGTCTCCTGTTCGAAAGCGTCATAGTTATAAATATGCATGCATTTGCATATTTATAACCTTGATTCTTTCGAATTGTCCAACGCTATCCATGGACAGCCCGAGTATGTTTAGATTGGGTTCGTTTTCCCATATGCTTTGCTCCGGATCCGACGCATAAATTTCGTCAGTGCCTCCCCTGTTGTTCTCCGGTACACATCCTCTCTGTTTATTGCAGAGACGTGTATCAAGAGAACAACGGGGAGGTGCTGCCGAAATTTTGCGTAGGATCCGGAGCATAGCATGGGAAAATGAACCCAATCTAAACATACTCGGGTGGGATTAGGACCTATCATTACCTATTAGAGTGTAGGTTGCATGGACGTAATAAAATTGACAAAGTAGATCAACTGATGAATATATACATGGTGAATTATATATATATATATATATATTTGTTGTGTGTCTAGTAGCTCTGAAAGTCAAGATGAGTGATCGTGCGTGGATGTACACCGGTCACACTGGTCAGAACAAATGGAGCACTGAATGGTTCACAAAAACCAAGGGGTTTGTGCGAGCCGCATTTGCAAATGGCCAGAGGAAAACCTGGTGCCCCTGTTTACGGAGCGGCAATTGGGAAAAGAGGACAGAGGCTGAAATGGGAAAACACCTGCAGAAGAGTGGTTTTACGCCCGATTATACGGTGTGGACATTTCATGGTGAGTCTGCCCAACGTGACCGAGCTGAGGTGGATCGTCGTCGCACCGACGAGCATGGTACCGGGATGGAAAACATGGTGCAAGACTTCGATGATGCTCGGGATTCGGACGATGAGATGGAGGAATCTGCAAAGGCCTTCAATGAAATGTTGGAGTCTTCAAAACGTCCGCTCCATGAGCACACTGAGCTTTGTCAGTTGGATGCCATCTCACAAGTAATGGCTCTGAAGGCTC
Organism: Aegilops tauschii subsp. strangulata; assembly: GCF_002575655.3. Classification (NCBI taxonomy): domain Eukaryota; kingdom Viridiplantae; phylum Streptophyta; class Magnoliopsida; order Poales; family Poaceae; genus Aegilops; species Aegilops tauschii. The sequence continues at coordinate 532,392,742 of NC_053036.3, read as the reverse complement.
AGTTCAACTTGGGCACAGAATGCTACGATGCAATGATGACAGTATTTGGACGCTTTCTACCCAAAGGCCATGTAATGCCTGCAAACCTGTACCAGTCGGACAAAATCCTCCGTGCACTGAAGATGCCCTATGATAAGATACATGCCTGTGAGAAAGGATGTGTCTTGTTTAGGCTTGACTATGCGGACTTGAACTATTGTCCCATTTGCAAGTCTTCCAGGTATGTTGTGGTAGACAACGGTATGGGTGAGAAGACACAGACAAAAATCCCCATTAGTGTTCTTCTGTATATGCCAATCGTACCAAGACTTCAACGTATTTTCATGGTCGAAGAGACGGCCAGACAGATGACATGGCACAAAACGGGCAAAAGAACCGAACTAGATGCAGATGGGAATCTGATGATTGTACACACATCGGATGGTGTTGCGTGGAAAAAGTTTGATGAATTACATGGTGACAAAGCGGCTGATCCGAGGCATCCTCGAGTCGTCATCAGCACGGATGGGTTCAGTGTGTTTGGTATGACGGCAGCCCAATACAGTTGTTGGCCCGTATTTGTCTTTCCACTCAATCTCCCCCCGGACAGATTATGCAAAGAAAGAACATTTTCCTGACGTTGATAATTCCAGGGCCCAACTATCCGGGGAAAAATATGAATGTGTACATGCAACCGCTTAAGGATGAATTGCAAGAAGCCTGGGATAATGGGTTCAAGACATACGACGCCTATAGCAAACGGAACTTCATAATGCGTGTCTGGTACATGTACTCGACGCATGACTTGCCGGCGTATGCGCTATTCGTTGGCTGGTGTGTGCATGGAAGGTTCCCGTGCCCCACATGCAAGGGAGCTCTTGAGTTTCGTTGGCTTCAGGCCGGTCGCAAGTTTTCTTGCTTCGACATGCATAGACTGTTCCCGAATCCTCGCCATAAGTTCAGGAAAGACAAGAAGAACTTCATCAGAGGTAGAGTTGTCAAAAACTCTGCACCACCTCCATTGATAGGCCAACAGACCCTGGATCAGTTAAACGCTCTCGAGCCAGATCCAGAGCGTCCAGGGTACTTCAAGGGGTAAAATTCTAAGCACGCCTGGACTCACAAAACATGCTTATGGGATCTGCCTCACTTCAAAGACCTCCTTTGCCCACACAACATCGACGTGATGCACACTGAGAAGAATTTCGCCGAGGCACTTTTTGGTACATTGTTCGGCATAGATGGGAAGTCAAAGGATAATACTAAGGCTAGAGTCGATCTGGACGCGCTATGTGATAGGCCGTTACAAAACATGAAAGAACCGAAAGGAAAGCAGAACTGGACGAAGCCAAAGGCATGGTTCAATCTTGGAAGGCCAGCTATGAGGGAAATTATCTTGTGGGTGAAAATGCAGTTGATGTTCCCCGATGGGTATGCAGCGAATCTATAGAGGGGAGCCAGTCTTGATAAATTGAAGATATTTGGTCTCAAGAGTCATGATTGGCACATATGGATTGAGCGGGTAGTGCCAGTGATGTTGCGTGGCTTCATCCCTGAGGATGAATGGCTAGTACTGGCAGAACTCAGCTATTTCTTCCGTGTTCTTTGTGCGAAAGAACTATCGCCTGGCGTGCTAGAAGAAATGGAAGAGTTGGCGCCGGAGTTGATCTGCAAGTTAGAGAAGATCTTTCCACCGGGCTTCCTTAATCCAATGCAACATTTGATTTTGCATCTCCCGACCGAGGCAAGATTGGGGGGCCCGTGCAAAATCGTTGGTGCTACCCAACTGAGAGGATGCAGAAGACGCTTCGACAAAAATGTAAAAATATACGTAGAATTGAAGCATCGATGGCTGAGGCATTCATCACTGAGGAGGCGGCAAACTTCGTGACAGCACACTACGAAGCCAAAAATCGTCATTTGCATAATCCGAAGCCTCGGTACAATGCTGACGACCCTAAAAAGGGTGGATCCAACCTCAGCCTATTCAAAGGGAATCTCGCACCAGCCAGTGTTTCAAATCCAGTATCTTTGGATAACGAACAATGGCGGACCATTTCATTGTATATCTTCAACAACCTGATAGAAGTGCGGCCATACATCGAGTAAGTTCTCGGTACATAGTTTCGCAACTTCTATTTCCTTTGAACTGCTCTTATTCCTGGGTATTTCATACAGTCGATACGTCGCCTTCTTCTCGTATGGAGCGGTGATCCAAAAGGATTCTGTCGAAGAGTATGAGCTTCTCGCAAAGCAAGGAGGCGGCTATCCCGGTTTCATCTCTTGGTTCAAACAAACGGTAATTTCTATTAGACTTGTAGGCTAATTTGTAGGTGGCTACCCCGGTTTCATTCGCTAATTTGTGCGTAATGCAACAATCCTTTCATATTAAACTTGTAGGCTAATTAAGAGTCTATGGACGCCGAATTGAGACAGGTCGCTAATGGTTTTGACTATAAGGTCCGTTCATTTGACAAATACGACATCAACGGGTATCGCTTTCGTACCTATGGCAAAGAGCTATCTATGGCCGACCGAAAGTCTACAAATTGTTGTGTATCTGCTATCGGCGAAGGAGGTACCGAGTATTATGGGAGAGTTGAAGCAATTTATGAACTTCTATTCTATGGTGAAAACCCACCGAATGTCGTATCTTCAAATGTTATTGGTTTCAGCCGAAGGAGACTAGAAGGACTCATGAACATATAGGGCTAGTTCAAATCAACCAAAGCACCCATTTAGATGTTCCTGATGTCTATATTATGGCTCAACAGGCGACCCAAGTATTCTATCTACCGTGGGCCTGCCAAACTAATCCAAATCTGAAAGGTTGGGATGTCGTTTATGAAGTGCCGCCACGTGCTAGACTATCTCCCCCAAAGGAAGAGGATTATGAACCTCACATTAACCCAGACACATATGAAGGAGAATTCTTCCAAGAGACATGTCTTTCCAAAAAGCGTTTCAAGAACCGCTATACTTCACCCCAAAACATTGAAGTAGACAGCGACAGTGAATCCGACATCACCCCAGAGGAGGAACAAGAAGAGCCGGAACAAGAAGAGGTTACTGCTGCGGATGACCTGTCATTGCTTGACCGATTACGTCAAGGTGGCCTTCCACATGTTGATGCCACTGAACCCTATGAGCCCGTCATTGATTATAGTGATGATGATGTTTATGCATTTATTGATGATACTGATCGAGATTATTAGTAGTGTCAGGTATTAAATTTTTTTATGGTGTACTTGATGATGATACACTTAAGTGATACACATATTATTATTCATGTCGGTCTTTCTTTATGTTGTACTAATTTCGTTTACTGTTTGTCATGGCAGGTGTTGAAAGATGGTGGGCGCTGGTCGGGAGCGCGCCAAGGCCCCTTCTTCGTCGGCGCGTGGTCTGAGGTCTTCCATTCCAGACGCACCTCTCCGCCGAGCGTTGCTGGACAGTATGGCCACACCGCCGGGCCCTTCTTCGTCGACCGCGGTGCCCAGCAGGGGACGAGGTAGGAAGAGAGGAGGTGGGGCACGTGGTCGCGGGAGAGGAGGTAGGGTGACTGCTACGGCGCCTTCCTCGCCGCCACCCCCAGCTGTTTCACCCGAGCACGTGACTGCTAGGGTGGACTCGTCCGAGGAGGAGGCTACACGGACTCCGGTCCACGAGCCTCCGGTCCACGGGTCTTGGGCCCACGAGCCTCGGGTCGACTGGCCTTCGGCCCATGAGAGTTCGGCCCATGAGACCCCAGAGGAGCACACGTCCGGATGGGGTACCTAGCCGGATCAGCCCGAGGAGCCGAGTGGCCAAGCTGATGATGGCGGGGAGCCGACTGATCTTGAGGAGGAGGGGGGCACCGTCTACCAGCGTGGTGCTAGACGGCTCCCGTCTGTGCCGGCGACCCGCGAGCAGAGGTGGTTGATTTTCCCTGATGGGGAGAGGTACGTAAGTGCATTTAATATTTTTGTACCTTGTGCATTCACGTTTCTTCAAATAACTAATGTGTTGGCCTTGTCATGCTGCAGGGGTTGGGACCACCATCATAGTGTCCGCCGGCCCAACTCCGTCCTTGGAGTTCCTTGCCAGCAAAACTTCCCGGGGTTTGTCACGTTGCCTAGTGAGGGTCGGCTTCCAGAGCTTGGTTTGAGCTGGGAGCACTACGTGGCTGCCCCGGCCCCGCCACATGAGATTATCGACGGTGTCGTGTGCGACACGAGGGAAGACATGGTGATCAGAAAGTTCTGGGTAATTTCTCCTTTACACATTTAAAAATCTTCAACTAGCTAGTTATTAATTGTACTAATCAATATTGTCTCATTTGATTGCAGACATTCTACAGGTGTGAGGAGGGATACGAGGAGGACGCGGCACATGTTATCGATAACGTCTGCAAGCGCCCACTCCAGAACTCACGGCACGAGGCTCGGGTGCAGGCTGTTCGAGACTACTACGCCTTGCGTGGTATCAAGAAGACCAAGCCGGCGTGCCGCGATAAGTTCCTGAGTAAGGAGCAGTACATGAAGGTAATTCTTAAGGCCTTCTACTTAAGTTCCTTCATTTAGTAATTCTTAGTCGTAGCGCTCAAGTTTCTATTTTCTAACTTAGGCGCCTCCGAGATGGTGTGCGGATCGGATGGATTGTTGGGAGGTGTTGGTCGATGAGTGGTGCTCAAAAGAATGGCTAGCCCTCCACAACGAGGCCAAGGACAAACGTGCCCAAATGGAAGGTGTGCCACACCATCAAGGCAGCTCCAACTTATATCAGTTCAGGCGCAACTGGGTATGTGGTTTGCTTCATGATTCATGCAATTCATTCATCATGCTAGCTTGAGCCCTTTAATTACTAATTTTCATTGTTTCTCTCTTTCAGGCACGCTACAATAAGGCGGATAAGGTGCCAGAGGTGTACGACCTATATGCCATGGCCCACACTGCCTCTTTCAAGAAAGTCAAGGCTTTCTCTCAGTCTGACCTCGATGATGCAAACAACTTCACCAACATCTCCTCCCACAACAAGCTCGTGAGATATAGAGATGAGGGGAAGGCGAGGAAAGGGGAGGACTTTAACCCGAGCCAGGGTCCCATTGATCCAGAGCTGGTGATGATATCTGGTGGCGGGAGGTCCCATGGCTCCATAGCCATTGGAGATGGACTTATCCGTTGTCCTAGCACTCTCCCGGAGATCAAGGCGCGCCAGTCGAGCTCCGCTCCTGAGATAAGGCCTCGTGAACGGCCAGTGCAACTCGCCATCAAGGTTAGTGATACGTACTCAGTTATCTTTCTCCATTACATTGTGTGCGCTTCCATCAATGATTACAAATGGTCATGTGAGTGGTGTTGCAGGCTGCTATACAGAGTGAGAGAGATAGAACGGAGAAACTTCTGGCGGAGGCGGCGGAGAGGCAGCGGGAGTTGGAGGAGAGGACGACAAAGATGATGGAGGAGGAGAGGGCACGGAATGACATGCAGGCAAGGGCCATGTACGAGCTCCTTGTGGTAAGTTTCTTCTGCAGATTAGCCAAAACATTCATGTAGTGTTTGTCTCATTACTAACTAGTATGACTGAGTCGTCAAAACCAAATGTGCAGTCTGTGTGCGAGAAGACAGGTCAGACCGCTCCGCCGATGCCAGTGATTGCTCCTAGGACCACGGTGAGTTTTATTTGAATGGACATTACTTGCTAGTCTTAACATTTGAGTGTCATCATGCTAACAAGACATTGGAAATGATCTTTGGTGCAGCGTAACTCCAGACAAGCATCGCACGATCCTTCTCCAGCTACCGACACGAGCCACCCCACTCCTACACCTCCTGGATCTTGGTAAGTTTATCTAGTGTTTTGCTTAACACATGCATAAAGACCTAGACTTAGCTTTATTTCCTCCAATGCTTACCATAATGACCTAGACTTAGCTTCTTCTCCTCCAAAATGACTTAATAAGCTTACTGACCTCCAAAACCATCCATTTTACCTAAGTTAGCTCTAAAACGATCTGTACTTAGCTTACTTATGTCAAAAATTGCATAATTAGCTTAGTTAGCTCATAGACGATCCATTTTACCTAAGTTAGCTCTAAAATGACCCATTTTACCTATGTTAGCTTATAAATGATCCAGTTCATCCAAGTTAGCTCAAAAATGACCCATTTTACCTAGATTAGCTCCTAAATGATCCATTTTACCTACGTTAGCTTTAAAATGACCCATTTCACCTAGGTTAACTCCAAAATGACCCATCTTACCTAGGTTATCTCATAAATGATCCATTTCAACTAATTTAGTTCATAAACGATCCATTTCACCAAGTTAGCTAAAAAACGATCCATTTCACCTAAGTTAGCTCAAAAAGATCCATTTCAACTAAATTAGCTCATAAATGATCCATTTCACCTAAGTTAGCTCAAAAACGATCCATTTCAACTAAGTTAGCTCATAAATGATCCATTTCACCTAAGTTAGCTAAAAATGATCCATTTCACCTTAGTTACCTCAAAAACGATCCATTTGACCTTAGTTAGCTCATAAACGACCCATTTCAACTAAGTTAGCTCATAAATGATCCATTTCACCTTAGCTAGCTCATAAACGACCCATTTCAACTTAGTTAGCTCATATATGATCATTTCACGTAAGTTAGCTCATAAATGACATACTCTTCTTGTTCTAGTCTTCTTCTTGTTCTACTCTTCTTGTTCTAGTCTTCTTCTTGTTCTAGTCACCTATTTCTAACTTTCTTATTTTGCCATTTTGCAGATTTCATTCACTTCATGGAAGCTACTCTTCTTGTTCTAGTCTTCCTGTTTATGTATGGATGAAACTTTGTTTATGTATGAAGGCTCTTTGTGATATGAATGGAACTTTGTTTATGTATGAAGGAACTTTGTTTATGTATGAAGGAACTTTGTTTATGGATGAAACTTTGTTTATGTATGAAGGAACTTTGTTTATGGATGAAACTTTGTTTATGTATGAAGGAACTTTGTTTATGGATGGAATTTTGTGATATGAATGCCTGTGAAATATATCTATACATGTCATATATATTTGCTGTGAAAATTGTTGGATTTAATAAAAACAGAAAAAAGAGCCAATATGCAGGCTCTTTGCCGTCTGCCACCGACGGCAACGGGCTCTTTGCCGTCTGCCGCGGACGGCAAAGAAGGCACGTGGCATCCAGCTGTGCTTCCTGGGAGCTGACCCATTTGGTCAGTTTGCCCACAGTGGCAGACGGCAAAGGCTTGAGGCTCTTTGCCGTCAGCGGCGGACGGCAAAGGCCTGCCATGTAGTGACGTGTAGATGACATCATATGGCGGACGGCAAAGACACTAGAAAGTTTGCCGTCCGCGGCGGACGGCAAAGACACTAGAAAGTTTGCCGTCCGCGGCGGACGGCAAAGACACTAGAAAGTTTGCCGTCCGCGGCGGACGGCAAAGGCCTGTCGTTAGCCACTTAACGGACTGAGAGCACAATTATTGCCGTCCACTCTCTTTGCCGTCCGCGGCAGACGGCAAAGGGCCTTTGCCGTCAGCCGCCAGGAAGTAGACGACAAAGTAGCTGTTTACCGTAGCCTACTTTGCCGGAGCCTTTTGCCGTCCGCGGCTGACGGCAAAGGCCATTGCCGTCTGCCATTCATGCCTTTGCCGTCTGCCGTGGCAGACGGAAAAATAGCTGATTCCTGTAGTGAGTGAAGTCACGCAGCCCACCAGATTTTGCATTTCCTTGAGAGTCTGTGGTGGGCTCCTCTCTTCTATTGCCTTGACCTTCTCTGGGTTCGCCTCGATTCCCCTGTGCGACACAAGGAAACCCAGCAACTTACCAGAGGGGACGCCAAACACGCATTTCTCTGGGTTGAGCCGCAGGTCCAGGCTGGCGAATGTCTCCTCTAGATCCTGGATGAGGGTCCTTGCCTCCCGAGATTTCACCACGATGTCGTCGACGTAGGCCTCAGTGTTCCTCCTGAGCTGCCGGCCCAGGACGATGTGCATCAGCCGCTGGAAGGTTGCCCCAGCATTACGCAGCCAGAACGGCATGCAGGTGTAGCAGTACACCCCACATGGGGTCAAGAAGGCCGTCTTCTCAACGTCCTGTACCGCCATCTTGATCTGGTGGTAGCCTGAGAAGGCATCTAGGATACACAGCAGGTCGCACTCGGTGGTGGAGTCGATGGTCTAATCAATGCATGGAAGTAGGAACGGGTCTTGAGGGTAGGCCTTGTTGAGGTTGGTGAAGTCGACACACATGCGTTCCTTCCCGCCTTTCTTGGGCACGACGACCGGGTTCGCCAGCCACTCCGGATACAGCACCTCACGGATGACACCAGCTTCTTGTAGTTTGCGGGTCTCCTGGACGATGAAGGACTGCTTCTCCGTGGATTGCCGCCGCCCCTTCTGCTTCACCGGGCGCATGTTAGGGCACACCCTCAGGTGGTGCTCGATTATCCCCCTCGGGACCCCAACCAGATGCTTGGGCTCCCAGGCGAACACCTCTTTATTCGCACGTAGGAAGTTCACCAATGCCTCTTCTTGGTCTGGGGCGAGGTCGGCGCCTATGGTGAAGGTGGCTCCTGATGCCCTGTCCTTGTCAACCGGTACCTGCTTCGTCTTAGCCTGATCTTGAGAGAATAACTGCTTCTTTTTGGCCGGCACAGCCCCCGGGACCTCAGGGGCCCCTCCTGCTTCTCGTCGTGCAGCAGCCCTGGCCCTGAAAGCGACCTTTAGAGCCGCCAGCGCCTCCTTGGTGTCTCCAGCCACGGTGAGGACGCCGCTGCTTCCCGGCATCTTCATGAGGTTGTAGGCAGGGTGAGTTGCCGCCATGAACTTGACCAGGGTTGGGTACCCGAGGATGGCGTTGTACGGGAGGACGATGTGGGTGATGTCAGAGTAAACAAGCTCGGTGCGGTAGTTGTCGCGGGTGCCGAAGGTGACGGGCAGGCAGATTGGCCCCATGGGGCAGGTGGAGCCACCGACGACTTCGGAGAAAGGCTTGGTGGGGCGGAGCCGGCCATGCGGCATGTGAAGCAGGCCGAAAGCTTCCACAGAGAGCATGTTGAGGCCGGCTCCGCCGTTGATGAGGGTCTTGGTTACCGCCACGTTGCAGATGGTGGGGGTGCAAAGCATCGAGAGCGCGCCCGCACCCGTGGTGGTGTCGGGGTGGTCCCTCGAGTCGAAGGTGAGGTCGGCTCTGGGCGCCGCCCACCCTTGGGGAGCTCCCTGCTGCACGCAGGCGGCACCCACTTGGCGGAAGAACTGCTTGATGTGGCGGTCCGAGGGCGGCGCCTGAGAACTGTCGAGAAGGGCTACGACGGTGTGGGGCGCCGGTGCCGCGAAGTGCGCGACGAAGAGGCTGCGCAGCTCCTCCCAGGAGGCCACGGAAGACCCTGGCAGGCTGAGAAGCCGGGCGCGCGGTACGCCAGTGAGGGCCATGGGGAACCAGTTGGCCATGACCTTGTCGTCGCCGCCGGCCGCCCAAACGGCCTCCTCATAGGCCTGGTGGAAACCTACCGGATCCGCCGCACCGTCGTAGCAAGGAGGCATCTCTGGCCTGAACTTGGGTGGCCACTGTACCTGCCACAAGGCAGGGTGAAGTCCCGGAGGCCTGCAACACCTCCATGCGCGCTCGTCGGTCTGGTCGGAGGGGCGGTGCTCGCCATGGGAGCAGGTTGGCGAGGCGAAGCGGATGGAGAAGCTAAGCTTCGATGCACCCCTACCTGGCACGCCAAATGTCGGATTCAGGGTTCCGCACACCCTTGAGAGGTTTGAACTCTGGGGTGCGTGCGAAGAACTCTCCCTTCCCAGTTTGCCTGCTCAATGATTCCACGGCCAAGCTCGACAGTTTATCCTGGTTCGGGCCACCTTGCGGTGTAATACCCTACTCCAGCTTTGTGGTGGATTGCCTCGGGGGGCTGATGATTGATGTCGCTTGAACCTACGTCGGTATTTCCCTCAGATATGAAACCAAGGTTATCAAACCAGTAGGAGAACCAAGCAACACAACGTAAACAGCCCCTGCACACAAATAACAACCACTTGCAACCCGACGTGTTAAAGGGGTTGTCAATCCCTTTCGGGTAACGGCGCCCGAAACGGTGCGTGGATGGGAGAATGTGGTAATAAATTGATAGATTGAATGCCAAATAAAATAAATAGAAATAAAACGCAGCAAGGTATTTTTGTATTTTTGGTTTAATAGATCTGAAAATAAATGCAAGGAAAAAGTAGATCGCAAAGGCAAATATATGAGAAAGAAGACCCGGGGGGCGTAGGTTTCACTAGTGGCTTCTCTCGAGAAAAATAGCAAACGGTGGGTAAACGAATTACTATTGGGCAATTGATAGAACTTCAAATAATTATGACGATATCCAGGCAAAGATCATTATATAGGCATCACGTCCAAGATTATAGACCGACTCCTGCCTGCATCAACTACTATTACTCCACACATCGAGCGCCATCCAGCATGCATCTAGTGTATTAAGTTCATGGAAAAACGGAGTAATGCAATAAGAACGATGACATGATGTAGACAAGATCTATCTATGTAGAGATAGACCCCATCGTTTTATCCTTAGTAGCAACGATACAAACGTGTTGTTTCCCTTTCTGTCACTGGGATCAAGCACCGTAAGATCGAACCCACTACAAAGCACCTCTTCCAATTGCAAGATAAATAGATCAAGTTGGCCATACAAAACCCAAATATCGGAGAAGAAATACGAGGCTATAAGTAATCATGCATATAAGAGATCAATGAAACTCAAATAACTTTCATGGATATAAAAAGATATAACTGATCATAAACTCGAAGTTCATCAGATCCCAACAAACACACCGCAAAAGAGTTACATCATATGGATCTCCAAGAGACCATTGTATTGAGAATTCAGAGAGAGAGAGAGAGAAATCCATCTAGCTACTAACTACGGACCCGAAAGTCTACAAAGAACTACTCACGCATCATCGGAGAGGCACCAATGGAGGTGGTGAACCCCATCCGAGATGGTGTCTAGATTGGATCTGACGGTTCTGGACTCTGCGGCGGCTGGATGAATATTTCATTCATACCTTTATGGTTTCTGGAATATTGGGGTATTTATAGAGCAAAGGGGTGGTCCGAGGGGCACCCGAGGTGGGCACAACCCACTAGGGCGCGCCTGGGCCTCCGGGCGCGCCTTGGTGGGTTGTGCCCCTCGTGGCACCCCCAGGTGCAGACAGGGCCCGTTGTGTTCCTTTTGTCCCATAAAAAATTATCGTGGAGTTTCATGGCATTTGGAGTCCGTCTGATATTAATTTTCTATGATGTAAAAAACATGGGAAAACATCAACTGGCACTGGGCACTATGTCAATAGGTTAGTACCAAAAAAGGATATAAAATGACTATAAAATGATTATAAAACATCCAAGATTTATAATATAACAGCATGGAACAATCAAAAATTATAGATACGGTGGAGATGTATCAAGGATGAACTAGTATAGTGGTTGAACAGCCTCGGGAGGTGAGGTGTTCTTGAGCTCGATGAGCCGGTGAGATGGTCAGGGTGGAATTGATCCGTCCCCCCTATGGTGATGGCCAAGTCCTATTTATAGTGGCCTTTGTCCTCTTCCCAAATGTAGGCGGGAAGGGATCCCACAACGGCCAAATTTGAAGGGAGACAACTAGTACAAGCAATCCTGACAAAAGTAGTCTTCACCTGTCAAAGGCTCTGGTGGTGACTCTGCGGTGGGCTCTGTGATGACCTCCGTCCTGCCGTCCTGGCGGTCTTTGTCTTGTTGCACAGATATGGAAACCTTTGCTTGATTCCTCGAGACCCCGCGCCTGTGCTTGCCTCCTTAGTACCAAAGAGGAAACTGGTCCACTGCACCCACTGGCGCCCGCCTGGCCTTGGCCGTCATGGCTCACGTCATATGAACCTCGCGAGGTATACCCTACATAGATATCTTAGCTCCTCGGGAGCCAGCCTAGTGAGGCCGCCCCCAGGGAGGTCTTGGTGTCGTCCGCCTCGCGAGGCCTGGCCCCCCGCGAGGGTCTTTGGTTGTTGTTGCTGAAGCTGGGCCGTACCGGGCCATTGACGAAGACACGCCATGGGCCGCAGACAGGCAAGTATGGGTACCCCCGTTCCCAGGACGCCAACAATATTCATAATACTCAATCAACCCAAAAGAACTTCAAAGAGTGCCCCAAGATTTCTATCGGAGTAACAAAGACAAGAACGTGCATCAACCCCTATGCATACATTACCCCAATGTCACCTTGAGAATCCGCGAGTTGATTGCCAAAACATATATCAAGTGAATCAATACGATACCCCATTGTCACCATGACTATTCAATTGCAAGACATATTCAAGTGTTCTAAAATACATAAAAGTATTCAATCCGATAACAATGAAATCTCAAAGGTAAAAACTCAATTCATCATAACAAGATAGAGAGGGGAAAACACCATATGATCTGACTATATTAACAAAGCCTATGATACATCAAGATCGTGACATCTCAAGAACACCAGAGAGACAGAGATTAAACACATAGCTACTGGTACAAACCCTCAGCCCCGAGGGTGGACTTCTCCCTCCTCATCGTGGTGGCCGCCAGGATGATGAAGATGGCCAACGAAGATGATTCCCCCATGCGGCAGGGTGCCGAAACGGGGTCTAGATTGGTTTTCGGTGGCTGCAGAGGCCTGCGGTGGCGGAACTTCTGATCTAGGTTAACCCCGAGGGTTTCTGAAATATTTTGGAATTTATAGGGTAAAAAGGGGTGCGCGAGGCCACCGAGGTGGGCACAACCCACCTGGGCGCGCCTAGGCCCCCAGGCGTGCCCTGGTGGGTTGTGCCTCCCTCAGGGCCCCCCAGGTGCTGCTCTGGCCCATTAGTGGTCTTCTGGTTCATAAAAATGCACAAAAAGTTTCGCGGTGTTTGGACCCCGTTTGATATTTATTTCCTGTGATGTAAAAAACAAGCAAAAAACAACAACTGACACTGGGCACTGGGTAAATAGGTTAGTCCCAAAAAATGATATAAAGTTATAAAATGATTGTAAAACACCCAAGAATGATAATATAACAACATGAATACTTTATAAATTATAGATACGTTGGAGACGTATCAGCATCCCCAAGCTTAATTCCTACTCATCCTCGAGTAGGTAAATGATAAAAGAAATAATTTATGTAGTGTGAATGCTAGCAAAGTGCATAAGTTTGATCAATGACAATTTCAATCACTTTTCCTAGCATCATAATAACAATTCTTTCTTGTAAAACTTCTCGTGTTATAGTAGCAACAAATTCACGTGTTAAGGTTCAAACAATGAACTCTCTTGAAACTCAACAACCTATGTTCTCAGTCACCAAGCAATTCTAATTCTACTTATTTAACAAAATTTAAGTAAGAGCTCCACATACTCAACCATCATATAGAATTCTATGATTGCTAACACTCACCGCATACACATGAGCAAAACGTTTCAACCGGACACATAGAAAGATAAGGGCTTATTATTTCGCCTCCCGACGTATTCACCTCAAGGGTGATGTCAACAATAATATCTCATGCTACCCATATCTTGGATATATGTGCCTAGATCTTTCCTCACCACATGATGCTTGCCAAAAGAGAACAATAAAAAGGATAGAGAGAAAAACTTTGACTCTTTGCATAAAAGTAAATACTGAAAAGTAAAAGATAGGCCCTTCACAGAGGTTGCCATGCGCTTATTTGTTTGTATGCTCAACCCCTTAGAGCAAAAGAACATCACGTTATATAGCCCCTTATGATAGCAACCTTTATTATGCAGTCTGTCACTTTTATTCTTTGCCATCACAAGTTCGTACAATGCTCAATTTTCTCTTACACTAAATGATATATCACTTTTAGAAGCAATTTTTATTGACTTATTGCACCGACGACAACTTACTTGAAGGATCTTATTCAATCCCTAGGTAAGTATGGTGGACTCTTGAAAATAAGATTTGGGTATAAGGGTTTTTGGATGCACAAGTAGTATCTCTACTTGGTGCGGAATTTTTGGCTAGCAAAGATGGGGAGCAAGCACCACATGTTGATGGATCTATGACAATATAACTTCTATGTGAATATGAACAAACATAAACCATTACGTTGTCTTCCTTGTCCAACGTCAACAATTTTGGCATATAATATTTTGATGGGGGCTCACAATCACAAAAGATTTCCATGATAGTGTATTTGCATGTGAAGGTTCTCTTTCTTATACTAATTATTCATGAATTGCTTGTATGACCAATATTGTGATTGTCAAGCCTCAAAATATTTCACTTTCTAAACCCAATGTGAAGCTACCACTAGGCATGATATGATTTCAACTTCATGACATTCAATTTATTCAACAATTTACTTATAGGATATAAGTGAAGCACAAGAGTAAATGATAAGCTACTCTAAAAAGATATAAGTGAAGATCATGAGCATAATATTTCTTTCTCTCAAATTGATTTAAGTGAAGCAAGAGATAATTTATTCAAAAATACTAAAGCACACCGTGCTACAAAAATATAAGTGAAGCACTAGAGCAATTCCACGGAAAATAGCTTCATTTACGGGATGTGTGTGCCGCTTACGAGGCCTCCCTGGCAACTATTTGAGGACTCTATTTTATTTAAAAACTTTCAGATCTAAGTATTTTATTAAAAAGCAAGCAAAAACAAAAGAAAATGACATTCTAAGAATAGCACAACTCATGTGGAGAACCAAAAACTTAGGCTCAACCGATACTAACCGATAATTGTTGATGAAGAAAGGTGGGATGCCTACCGGGGCATCCCCAAGCTTAGATTCTTGAGACTTCTTGAATATTATCTTGGGATGACTTATGCATCCCCAAGCTTGAGCTTTTGTGTCTCCTTAATTCTTCTCATATCACGGTTTTCCTAAATCTCATAAGCTTCATCCGCACAAAACTCAACAAGAACTCGTGAGATAAGTTAGTATAAACCAATGCAAAAACCTTATCATTCTCTACTGTAGCAAATCACTAAAATTCTTATTCAACATTGCACACTAAATGCCTCTGCATATTTAATACTCCTATCCTCAAATAGAATCATTAAACAAGCAAACATATGCAAACAGTGTAAACATAACAACAATCTGCCAAAACAGTACAGTCTGTAAAGAATGCAAGAGTATCAATACTTCCCTAACTCCAAACGTTATGAAAATTTGCCACACTGTAGAAAATTTATCAGATCTCATTTTGCAAAAAGTTTCAACATTTTATCACATTCTGACTTTTCTAGGGAATTTTTGCAACAGCGGTAAACTTTCTGTTTTCAAACAGCAACATGTATACTTGCAAAATAAGCATGGCAAAGGCTATCATTGCCACTTTTATTGAAATAAAAGATGCAAAACATTATTCTAAATAACAGCAAGAAAATCCTAACAAAATAAAATGACGCTCCAAGTAAAACTCATATCATGTGACGAATGAAGACATAGCTCCAAGTGAGGTTACCGATAATGTTGAAGACGAAAGAGGGGATGCCTTCCGGGGCATCCCCAAGGTTAGTTGCTTAGATCTTCATTGAATATTACCTTGGTATTCCTTGGGAATCCCCAAGCTTAGGTTCTTGTCACTCTTTATTCTCCTCATATCGACATCTCACCCAAAACTTGAAAACTTCAATCATACAAAACTTAACGGAACTTTGTGAGATTGGTTAGTATGATAAAGAGCAAACCATTTCACTTTCGGTATTGTCAAAGACAAGATTCATAATTTTTCTCACATAAAAAATACTGTAGCATATCATTTCCAAAATTTATATTGAGCAATATAAGCCATAGAAACTAGAAAACAAGCAAACTATGCATTGAAAACAGAATCTGTCAAAAACAGAACAGTCTGTAGTAATTTGTACTCTAACCATATTTCTGCTACTCCAAAAATCCTGAAAAGGTAGGAAAACTTGGGAAATTTGTCTATTAATCTTATTCAAAAAGAATCAACATTTTATCGCGCTCCTTTAAAAATGAGAATTGTTTTCCGGAGTGCAAAAGTTTCTGTTTTTCAGCAAGATCAAATCAACTATCACTGTAAGCCATCCCAAAGGTCTTAGTTGGCACTTTATTGAAATGAGCAAAATAAAACATGATTACTAAAGTATCCTAATCATGTGAACACACAAGAATATTAGGTTAAAGTGTTGGGTTGTCTCCCAACAAGCGCTTTTCTTTAATGCCTTTGTGCTAGGCATGATGATTTCAATGATGCTCGCATAAAAGATAAGAATTGAAACGTAAAGAGAGCATCATGAATCATAAGTTCCTCTCTCATATAATTTTCAGTAGCATCATGAATAGGTTCATCAATATAACCATCACATAAAGCATTCTTTTCATGATCCAAAAGCATAGAAAATTTATTACTCTCCATATAAGCAATTTTATTCTCATTCATAATAATGGGAGTATCATAGGAAGCACGAATACTATAAATTGTTCCCACATTAAAAGAGTAATGTTCAGTAAAAGGATATTCAAAATTATGACAATAATTATCACTAACTTTTATAACATAAGTATCATCACAATAATCATCATAAGTGGGAGGCATGCAATCATCATAGCAAATTTGATCATTCAAAGTAAGGGGACTAAAAATATCATCTTCATTAAGCATAGCATCCCCAAGCTTGGGACACACATTAATTGCAGCAAATAAATTCTCAAACATGTCATTCTCATCAAACATAGCAACCCCAAGCATGTGGCTTGGCATATCATAAGCATAATCATTCTCATCATTAATAGTATGAATGGCACCAACGGTATAACAATTGCTATCATCATAATTTCCCAAGTTGGTGCCAAAAAAGATTTCCAAGATTATAAGAAGTATCATTATCATCCCAATTATAATCATCACAACAAGCAATAGGCATAACAAAATCATCATCAAGTGCATCATCTTCCACAATTATTTTTGATTCATTTTCATGAGGCACAACAATAATAGGAGCAACATTATTTGGGAGAGATACCTTTTTACCTCTATTCTTTCTTCTTTTCTTCTTCACCACATCATGTGTGGGTTTAATTAATCTTTTCAAGCTTCTTATTGATGAGATTGGTTGGATAGGAAGTTCCTCATCGTTACCTGATTCATCATAATAAACACTAGGAGGGTATTGGGAAATATTTTCCCTTTCATTAGTACTCTCTTCATATTCTATTTGTTTTCTTCACTTTAGATAGTTGGCAATATAAGGATTCTCAATGCAATTTACCGTACAAAACACATAAATTTCCTCTAGATCAAAATCAAGAAATCTCTCAAGATTAAATTTTGGAATACCCTTAGTTATACGTTTCATTTCTTCATACCCCAAAAGAAGACTAAGCTCTTTATGATACTCAAGGTAATCAAGTTATCACAATTTTTGGACATGATTTGATCATGAAAGAATTTGCATTGGAGATTTAAATGACCACGTTCATTGCAAAGTTCACAAGGATGGAGAAGAAAATTAAATCTTTTAGCACAATCATCAAGCCTCTCTTGGAACTTTTTTGCTTCTAAATATTTATGCTTCTTACAAAATCTATCTTCCCTTTTTGGTGTGCAATAGCATTCCCAATTCACTCCGCAAAAATTGACATGCTTATAAGAATCATTTTTCTCATGACTAGTTCAATCATCATTAGCATTTTGGATATTCAAAGAATTCATACTAACAACATTGCAATCATGCTCATCATTCAAGTATTTTGTGCCAAACATTTTATTGACTTCTTCTTCTAACAATTGAGCACAATTTTCCGAACCATCATTTTCAAGAAAGATATTATAAAGATGATCAATAATACGATGCAACCTCAATTGCATTATTTTTGTAGTTTTGTTTAATAAACCAAACTAGTGATAAAACAAGAAACTAAAAGATTCAATTGCAAGATCTAAAGATATACCTTCAAGCACTCACCTCCCTGGCAACGGCGCCAGAAAAGAGCTTGATGTCTACTACGCAACTTTATTCTTGTAGACACGTGTTGGGCCTCCAAGCGCAGAGTTTGTAGGACATTAGCAATTTTCCCTCAAGAGGATGACCTAAGGTTTATCAATCCATGAGAGGTGTAGGATGAAGATGGTCTCTCTCAAATGAACCTGCAACCAAATACAAGAAATCTCTTGTGTCCCCAACACACCCAATACAATGGCAAATTGTATAGGTGCACTAGTTTGGCGAAGAGATGGTGATAAAAGTGTAATATGGATGGTAGAAATATATTTTTATAATCTGAATAAATAAAAACAACAAGGTAGAAAATATTAAACGGACACAAAAACAGTATTGCAATGCTTGAAAATGAGGCCTAGGGTCCGTACTTTCGCTAGTGCAATCTTCCAATAGTGCTAATATAATTGGATCATATAACCACCCCTCAAAGTGCGATGAAGAATCACTCCAAATTTCCTATCTAGTGGAGAACATAAGAATAAATTGTTTGTAGGGTACGAAACCACCTCAAAGCTATTCTTTCCGTTTGATCTATTCAAGAGTTCGTACTAAAATAACACAAAGCTATTCTTTCCATTCGATCTATCCTAGAGTTCGTACTAAAATAACACCAAAGCAAATTCATATTCATTATACTCAATCCAGCACAAAGAACTTCAAAGAGTGCCCCAAGATTTCTACCGGAGAAACAAAGACAAGAATGTGCATCAACCCCTATGCATAGATTACCCCAATGTCACCTCGGGAATCCGCGAGTTGAGTGCCAAAACATATATCAAGTGAATCAATACGATACCCCATTGTCACCATGAGTATTCAATTGCAAGACATATTCAAGTGTTCTCAAATCCATAAAAGTATTCAATCCGATAACAACGAAATCTCAAAGGGAAAAACTCAATTCATCACAACAAGATAGAGAGGGGAAATACCATATGATCTGACTATATTAACAAAGCCCGCGATACAGCAAGATCGTGACATCTCAAGAACACGAGAGAGAGAGATTAAACAGATAGCTACTGGTACAAACCCTCAGCCCCGAGGGTGGACTACTCCCTCCTCATCGTGGTGGCCGTCAGGATGATGAAGATGGCCACCGGAGATGATTCCCCCCTGTGGCATGGTGCCGGAACGGGGTCTTGATTGGTTTCGGTGGCTACAGAGGCCTGCGACGGTGGAACTTCTGATCTAGGTTAACCCCGAGGGTTTCTGGAATATTTGGGAATTTATAGGGTAAAAGGGGGTGCGGGAGGCCACCAAGGTGGGCACAACCCACCTGGGCGCGCATGGGCCCCCAGGCGCGCCCTGGTGGGTTGTGCCCCCCTTAGGGCACCCCCAGGTGCTGCCCTGGCCCATTTGTGGTCTTCTGGTCCATATAAAATCCACAAAAAGTTTCGCGGTGTTTGGACTCCGTTTGTTATTAATTTCCTGCGATGTAAAAAACAAGCAGAAAACACCAACTGGCACTGGGCACTTGGTCAATAGGTTAGTCCCGAAAAATGATATAAAGTTGCTATAAAATGATTGTAAAACTCCCAAGAATGATAATATAACAACATGAATACTTCATAAATTATAGATACGTTGGAGACGTATCAGATCCCCCCTCTGGTACTTCTTTGGCACAACAGGTGTTTTCGGGTCCAGAAAATTCTCCAAAAAGTTTCGCTACGTTTGGACTCTGTTTGGTATTGATTTTCTGCGAAGTAAAAAAAACAAGCAAAAATAGCAACTGGCACTGGGCACTATGTCAATAGGTTAATCCCAAAAAATGATATATAGTTGCTATAAAATGATTGTAAAACATCCAAGAATGATAATATAACAGCATGGAACAAGCAAAAATTATAGATACATTGGAGACGTATCAGAAACACTTAAGAAAGCCTTAACTTCTGCACCTATTGTTCAACCACCTGACTGGAACTTTCCTTTTGAAATTTTGGGTGATGCTAGTGATTATGTTGTTGGTGTTCTTCTATAAAAAAGAGTTGATAAGGAATTAAATGTTATTCATTATGCTAGTAAAATTTAGACAATGCTCAAAGAAATTATACTACTGCTGAAAAAGAATTTTTAGCAGTTGTGTTTGCTTGTGATAAATTCAGATCTTGCATTGTTGATTCTGAAGTAATTGTTCACACTGATCATGCTGCTATAGAATATCTTATGGAAAAGAAAGATGCTAAACCTAGACTCGTTAGGTTGGTTCTCTTGCTACAAGAATTTGATTTACATATCACTGGTAGGAAAGGAGCTAAGAACCCCGTAGCTGATAACTTGTCTAGGTTAGAAAATATTCATGATGACCCACTACCTATTGCTGATAGCTTTCCTAATGAACAACCAGCTGCCATAAATGCTTCTTGTAATACTCCTTGGTATGCTGACTATGCTAATTACATTGTTGCTAAGTTTATACCACCTAGTTTCACATACCAACAAAAGAAAAAAATCTTCTATGATTTAAGACATACTTTTGTGATGACCCACATCTTTATAAAGAAGGAGTAGATGGTATTATTAGACTTTCTGTACCTGAGCATGAACAGGAACAAATCCTATGCAAATGTCACTCCGAAGCCTATGGAGGACATCATGCGGGAGATAGAACTGCTCACAAGGTATCGCAATCTGGTTTTTATTGGCCTACTCTTTTCAAGGATGCTCATAAGTTTGTCTTGTCTTGTGATGAATGTCAAAGAATTGGTAATATCGGTAAGCGTCAAGATATGCCTATGAATTATTCACTGGTTGTTGAAACATTTGATGTTTGGGGTTTCGATTATATGGGACCTTTTCCTTCCTCTAATGGGTATACACATATTTTGGTTCTTGTTGATTATGTTACTAAGTGGGTAGAAGCTATTCCAACTAATAGTGCGATCATAACACTTCCATTAAAATGCTTAAAGTAGTTATTTTCCCAAGGTTTGGACTCCCTGGATATTTAATGACCAATGGTGGTTCAGACTTTATTCATGGTGCTTTCCGAAAAATGCTCGATAAATATGATGTCAACCATAGAATTGCATCACCCTATCATCCTCAATCTAGTGTTCAAGTTGAACTTAGCAATAGAGACATAAAATTAATATTACAAAAATGTCAATAGGTCCCGAAAGAATTGGTCTAAGAAACTAGATGATGCACTTTGGGCCTATAGAATAGCTTATAAAAATCTTATGGGTATGTCTCCATACTAAATGGTTTCTGGAAAAGCTTATCATTTGCCTCTTGAGTTAGAACATAAAGCATATTGGGCAATTAATTACCTTAATTATGACTTATGCTGGTGTAAAGAGGTTATTTGATATTAGCTCACTAGATGAATGGAGAACCCAAGGTTATGAAAATGCCAAACTGTTCAAAGAAAAACTTAAAAGATGGCATGACAAAAGAATCCAAAAGCGGGAATTTAAAGTTGCAGAATATGTTCTTTTGTACAACTCTCGTTTTAGATTTTTTTTACAGGAAGCTTCTTTCTAAATGGGAAGGACCATATATTATCGATGAAGTTTATCGCTCTGGCGCTATCAAGATTAATAATGCCAAAGGTACTTACCCTAAGGTGGTCAATGGGAAAAGAATTAAAACATTATATCTCAGGTACGCCTATTAATGTTGAAAGCAATATTATCCGAACCATGGCACTGGACGAACACATAGAAGAAACCTTCCAGAACACTCCAGAACCCTGAAAAATAGGAGGTACATGATACGGTAAGTAAACGGACCTCGAAAAATCTGCAAGAATATTTTTTGTCAGTTTTGGAATATTAGAAAAATTAGGAAAATAAGAAATAACCAGCAAAGGCAACCAAGGTGGCCACGATATACGAGGCTGCGCCTACCCTTCCTGGCGTGCTCTGGTGGATTGTGGTGCCCTCAGGCACCTTCCCGACTCCGTTTTCCTTCCATATTCTTGTTTCCCAAGATAATAAAACTTCATATATATACCCCAGTACGATTTGACCACCGCATCACAGAAAAATCCTCTGTTCTTGTTTCATGTTGTTTTCCTGTCAGATCTTAATCACCATGGCTCCACCAAGCTCCTCCAAGGACAAGTTCTTCGAGAATGTCATCAACCGGTACTTGTCGGAGGTGATGAAGCACCCTCAAGCCATTGAAATTCGTGAGGGGTGCTCCACATCCGTGTTCAGGGGTCCAAGAGGACGGGGAGCGTGGAAGCCAGGCTCAAGGCGGTGGAACAAAACATCTTCAAGTGCCAAGGGATGGTGGAGCGTGGACTTAGCGCCGATCACTCCATGATCACGGAATTCACCCGTGACCACATGGTGGTTGGCCGGTCCATGAAGGACATCGTCTTCACCTTCAATGAGCAAATCAATTTCCTGCAAAGCCAAATCTACGATCTTCAAAACAAGGTTTTTAAGTATGAAGCAAGATTTAAAGGTATGAGTTTAGCTGCCAGTTGCAGGACTCGGGAGACTCGTGCATTATCTTTTGATGGTGAGCCCATGCCCTGGAAGCCGTAGAACAAACCTACTACCTCATTGATACGTCTCCAACGTATCTATAATTTTTTATTGTTCCATGCTGTTATTTTATCATTCTCGGATGTTTTATAATCATTCTATACTCATTTTATATCTTT
Organism: Aegilops tauschii subsp. strangulata; assembly: GCF_002575655.3. Lineage (NCBI taxonomy): Eukaryota > Viridiplantae > Streptophyta > Magnoliopsida > Poales > Poaceae > Aegilops > Aegilops tauschii. The sequence continues at coordinate 532,370,139 of NC_053036.3, read as the reverse complement.
TTTGTTACTAACCTATTGACATAGTGCGAAGTGTCAGTTGTTGTTTTCTGCATGTTTTTTACATCGCAGGAAATCACTACCAAACAGAGTCCAAATCGATGATGCGTGAGTAGTTCTTTGTAGACCTTCGGGTCCGCAGTCAGTAGCTAGACGGCTTCCTCTCTCTCGTTTGAATATCAATATAATGGTCTCTTGGACATCCATATGATTTAGCTCTTTTTGTATCCATGAAAGTTATTTGAGTTTCTTTGATCTCTTATATGCATGATTGCTTATAGCCTCATATTTCTTCTCCGGTATTTGGGTTTTGTTTGGCCAACTTGATCTATTTATCTTGCAATGGGAAGAGGTGCTTTGTAGTGGGTTCGATCTTACGGTGCTTGATCCCAGTGACAGAAGGGGAACCGACAAATATGTATCATTGCTACTAAGGATAAAACGATGGGGTCTATTTCTAGATAAATAGATCTTGTCTACATCATGTCATCGTTCTTATTGCATTACTCTGTTTCCCCATGAACTTAATACACTAGATGCATGCTGGATAACGGTCGATGTGTGGAGTAATAGTAGTAGATGCAGGCAGGAGTCGGTGTACTAATCTTGGACGTGATGCTTATATAATGATCATTGCCTGGATATCGTCATGATTATTCGAAGTTCTATCAATTGCCCAATAGTAATTTTTTTACCCACCGTTTGCTATTTTTCTCGAGAGATGCCACTGGTGAAACCTACGGCCCCCGGTTCTCTTTCTCATATTATTTGCCTCTGCGGTCTATTTTCCTTTGCTTTTATTTTTCAGATCTACTAAACCAAAAATACAAAAATATCTTGCTGCAATTTATTCTTATTTATTTTATTTGGCGTTCGATCTATCAATATACTACAATTTATTCACGTCCGTTTGCCTATCTTGGGCGTCGTACCCGGAAGGGATTGACAACCCCTTTTACACGTCGGGTTGCGAGTATTTGTTATTTGTGTGCAGGTGTTGTTTATGTTGTGTTGCTTGGTTCTCCTACTGGTTCGATAACCTTGGTTTCATCACTGAGGGAAATACCTACCGTTGCTCTGTTGCATCATCCCTTCCTCTTTGGGGAAATACCGACGTAGCTTCAAGCTGCATCAAGATGAATTTCCGGCGCCGTTGTCGGGGAGGATCTTCAACATATACCAGGTTCCTAATCACAAATATCATCTCCTCGCAATTTACATTATTTGCCATTTGCCTATCATTTTCCTCACCCCACTTCACAAAAATTTGCCGTTTTATTCGCCCTCTTTTTCGTTCATCGTTTTCTTGTCAGATCTATCATTTGCTTGCAATCATAAGTGATTTCGGTATGGCACCAACAAATGATGGCCTAACTCCTAAGATGGGACATACGGGCAATCTGGATGCTAAAACTTTTATCTTGGGGCAAGGGAATTTTATGGGAAAAGGACATATCCAAGAATTTTTCAATTGTGTCGGAAATTTAAGTCTTTATGATGCTCCTATACTTAGGGCTACTAGATCTTATGCGGATGCTATTTCAGCAGTAGTTCTGAAACTTGAAAGTAAATTTATCCATACTCATCCTACTTTGCAAAGATTGTTTTTTGAGCTTCCCGTCATAAAGAACCCTAAAGCTAAAAACTTGGCCACTCTCGTTCTTATGAATGAATTTGACTACATAATACGGGAGCTAGGGAAATCTTTGACTTTTATGGTATGAATCGAGAAAAGCCCATGATAGATGAAATTCTTTACAAGAGCCATTATGCGTTAAGACATTTTCTTGGGGATAATAAAATCCTTGATGAGAATCTTTAAAAGGAAGTCCCCATTCTAGATGTAATCCAACAAGTTTTCAATAATGTTAACCAACATTACTCTTGGATTCTTGCTGGAAATCAACGCGGTTATGATAATGGGCAACTTAATAGCGCTAAGGTTTCTATGGACAATATGTTTTATGTTGTTTTACAAAACCCTATGATGAAACCACTTCTAAAAAAATAAGAAGAAGGATGACAAAACTTAGATCCTTTGCTTTATGCCAAGCTAAGGGCGTGAAACTATAACACTTGTTGGGAGGCAGCCCAATGAATAAAATTTATTTTTGCTTTTTGCTTTAGGTTCTTGAGTGTTTGCACAATTATGCTACTGTTATGATTGTGTTTTTTGTGTTTTAGCTAGTGTTTGTGCCAAGTAAAGCCTTTAGGATCTTCTTGGGTGATAGCTGTTTGATCTTGCTGAAAAACAGAATTTCTTGCGCTCACGAAAACATTTCTCATTTTTAACCAGAGTGTGATAAAATGCCAATTCTTTTTGCAGAAGATTAATATACAAATTTATCACCTGGTCCTAATTTGTTTTAGAATTTTGGAGTTTTAGAAGTATTCAAAATATTCAGATTACTAGAGACTATTCTGTTTTTGACATATTCTATTTTATTTGCGTTGTGTGCTTGTTTTGATGATTCTATGGTTTTCTTTGATGAGTTTTTGCCATAGAAAAGTTGGAATACAGTAGATATAATGCAAGAACAAAATATGAATTGGTTTACTACAGTACTTATAATAGTGATTTGCTTTCTTATACTAACGGACCTCATGAAGATTTTGTTGGAGTTTTGTGTGATTGAAGTTTTCAAGTTTTGGGTTATCTTACGATGGATGAAGGAATAAGGAGTAAGAAGATCCTAAGCTTGGGGATTCCCCGGAATCCCGAGCTATTATCCGAAAGAGAGCAAGCAACTAAGCTTGGGGATGCCCCGAGTGGCACCCCTCTTTCTTCTAACGACCATCGGTATTTTACTCAAAGCTATATTTTTATTCGTCACATGGTGTGATTTAGTATTTTTCAATAAATTATCTCTTGCTTCACTTAAATTAATTTGAGAGAAATAAAGAAATTTTATGCTCATGATCTTCACTTATATTCGTATGAGCTTATCAAAAGCAACACATGAAAATTAGTTCCAAAGTGATAGATATCCAAGAAGGATATAATAAAAACTTTCATGAAGATCATTGGACAAAATAAACTTGATTCTTAGTAATAGTTTTGAGATGTGATGATGCGATATGTGAGTCATGTTGATTAGTAATTATGCTTTAGTAAGAATATTGGTGTTAAGGTTTGTGATTCCCTATGCAAGCACGAAAGTCAATAATTATGCAATGAAATTATATCCTACTTGTGGTGCATTATTTGGTGTTAATTATGCTTAATGCTCGCTTATGAGATTATTCGTTTCTTTGTTGGTCGCTTCTCAATCTTTTGCTAGCCTTCATTTTGCACTAAGTATGATCACTACTTGTGCATCCAAAATCCTTTAAACCAGTTTTGCCACATGAGTCCACTATATCTACCTATATGCGGTATTCTTTTGCCGTTCTAAGCAAATTTGTATGTGCCATCTCTAATATTCAAAATAAATTTCTCTTTTGTGTGCTCGTACCACTCGCGAGGCGGTGAGGGTGGCTAATATTTTCCATGCTAGATGTGTTATTCTCACGATGAGTGTTTATTCACTTCTCATTGCACGAGAGTAAGGCAAAGGTATTAGGGTTGCCCAGTCCCGCAATGAAAAATGAATTTACTTTATGTTGTCAAATAATAAATTCCTTGGAAAGTGAAAGTATGGTTGGAAAAGGAATAAACTTTATTTTCTGTTTGGGACCGCCTATGATATATCTAGCATGGAAAGTGTTGGGAACTCTAAGTCGTTTTCATTGGTGGGAAAGGCACACCTCCCAAAATGTTTTTACCTCTAAGTTTTTCGCTTTGAGCTCTGGCACCTCTACAAATCCCTACTTCCCTCCGCGAAGGGCCTTTCTTTTACTTTATGCAATTTTTATTTTTGAATTTGAGTCTCCATCTTCTCTTATAAAAGCACCAACTAGGAGGCACTATGATCGTACTTGAGCGTTGGGTGTAGCTAATATGCGAGTGTGTTTCATGAGTGGATCAATGATTGAGCATGATGGTCTAGGGATAGCTTATTTTAGCGTTGATATTTTGAAAGACATGGTTGCTTGTTGATATGCTTGAGTATTTAAATTATCATGTCAAAACTAGACCATTGCTTTGAACAATATAAAAGTCCAAATGTCCATGCTATAAAGAAAATAATATGATATGACATTCCACATCAAAATTTCTTTTTTTTTCATTTCCCTACTTGAGGACGAGCACGAATTAAGCTTGGGGATGCTGATACGTCTCCAACGTATCTATAATTTTTGATTGTTCCATGTTGTTATATTATCAATCTTGGATGTTTTATAATCATTTTATAGTCATTTTATATCATTTTTTGGTACTAACCTATTGGCACAGTGCCAAGTGCCAGTTGCTGTTTTCTGCATGTTTTTACATCATAGGAAATCAATACCAAACAGAGTCCAAACGCAGCGAAAATTTTTGGATATTTTTTTGGACCAGAAGACATCCAGTGGGCAGAAGAAGCACCTGGGGGTGCTCCGAGGGGAGCACAACCCACCAGGGCGCGCCTGGGGGCCCAGGAGCGCCCAGGTGGGTTGTGCCCACCTCGGGTGCCCCCTGAAGCGCCTCTTTTCTCTATAAATACTCCAATATTACAGAAACCCTAGGGGAGTCGACGAAAATCAATTCCAACCGCCGTAGAGTCCACAACCACCAGATCCGATCTAGATACCATCACAGAGGGGTTCACCAGTTCCATTGGTGCCTCTCCGACGATGCGTGAGTAGTTCTTTGTAGACCTTCGGGTCCGTAGTCAGTAGCTAGATGGCTTCCTCTCTCTCGTTTGAATCTCAATATAATGGTCTCTTGGAGATCCATATGATGTAACTCTTTTTGCGGTGTGTTTGTTGGGATCGGATGAACTTTGAGTTTATGATCAGATCTATCTTTTTATATCCATGAAAGTTTTTGAGTTTCTTTGATCTCTTAAATACATGAATGCTTATAGCCTCGTATTTCTTCTTCGATATTTGGGTTTTTTTGGGCCAACTTGATCCATTTATCTTGCAATGGGAAGAGGTGCTTTGTAGTGCGTTCGATCTTATGGTGCTTCATCCCAGTGACAGAAGGGGAACCGACACGTATGTATCGTTGCTACTAAGGGTAAAATGATGGGGTCTATTTCTACATAAATAGATCTTGTCTACATCATGTCATCATTCTTATTGCATTACTCCGTTTCCCCATGAACTTAATACACTAGATGCATGCTGGATAGCGGTCGATGTGTGGAGTAATAGTAGTAGATGCAGGCAGGAGTCGGTCTTGTAATCTTGGACGCGATGCCTATATAATGATCATTGCCTGGAAATCGTCATGATTATTTGAAGTTCTATCAATTGCCCAACAGTAATTTGTTTACCCACCGTTTGCTATTTTTCTCGAGAGAAGCCACTAGTGAAACCTACGGCCCCCGGGTCTCTTTCTCATATTATTTGCCTTTGCGATCTATTTTCCTTTGCTTTTATTTTCAGATATACTAAACCAAAAATACAAAAATACCTTGCTGCAATTTATTCTTATTTATTTTATTTGGCGTTTGATCTATCAATCTACTACAATTTATTCACGTCTGTTTGCCCTCTTGGGCATCGTACCTGAGGGAGTCCTGGACTAAGGGGTCCTTGGGCGTCCGGCCTGTTATCCATGTACCTGAGGGGGTCCTTGGACTGATGGGCTATGAAGACATGAAGGCCGAAGACCGTACCCGTATCCGGATTGGACTCTCCTTGGCATGGAAGGCAAGCTTGGCGACCAACTATGAAGATTTCTACTTATGTAACCGACTCTATGTAACCCTAGCTCCCTCCGATGTCTATATAAACCGGAGGGCGTAGTCCGGATAGGATATATTCATTACCATAGTCATACAGGCTAGACTTCTAGGGTTTAGCCATTACAATATCGTGGTAGATCAACTCTTGTAATACTCATATTCATCAAGATCAATCAAGCAGGAAGTAGGGTATTACCTCCATAGAGAGGGCCCGAACCTGGGTAAACATCGTGTCCCTCGTCTCCTGCTACCATCGATCCTAGACGCATAGTTCGGGACCCCCTACCCGAGATCCGCCGGTTTTGACACCGACATTGGTGCTTTCATTGGGAGTTCCACTGTGTCGTTGATGAAAGGTTCAATGGCCCCTTCAGTTGTCGAAGTAACGCCATCAAAGGAGAAACCTTCCTCCCCAGACAGATCTTTGTGTTCGGCGGCTTCGTACTGCGGGCTGAGTCGCTTGGCCATCTGGAGCAGATCGATAGCTACGCCCCTGGCCATCAGGCCAGATTCGGAAGCATGAACTACGTCGCGGACTTCTGCGGAGACTTGATCTTCGACGGATTCGAGACCGCGACGATCGCTCCCCCTCGCCCTGATGAACATGACTTAAATCTGTCATCCGATCACATCCAAGAGATGGTTCCCATTGCTGCAACGGCCTTAGAACCGGAGCAGATCATGCCATCCAAGGCCACAGAGTCCGCGGCGTTGGAGACGCACACGGACTCGACACCCTGCGATATTTGCATCAACGGAACTCCGGACTCGTCCCCGGTTATAAGTTCCGGACCATGTACGCCTGCGGACACCGAGCTGGATCGGTTGTCGATTTTCGAATTCAGCGCCGCAGACATCTTCCAGCCGAACTATGTTCGGCTCGAGCTAGAGGCCGATGATGGGGAATTTTGCTTCCCACCCGCCACCCACTTCATAGCCACTGTCGATGACTTAATCGACGTGCTTGATTATGGCTCCGAAGACATCGACGGTATGGAAGACAATGCCAACAAGGAGCAAGGCCAAGACCCGCCATTCACTGGACGTTGGATGGCCACCTCTTCGTACGATGTGTACATGGTCAACACACCTAAATAAGCTAGCGACGATGACAAGGAAGATCCAGTTGCGAATAAACCTTCTGAGACATAGTCCAAGCGCCGGCGCCCTAAACGCCGTTCTAAGCCTCGTCGCTCAAAAGATGGCAACACGGGCACTGGAGAAAATAGTGCTTCGGGCGACGCTGAAAACAATGAAGATCATGTTGGAGCTGCATCCGAACAGGAGGAACAAGACAATAGGCAAGATAACCCTGATAAACAGGCGACGCCCAATGACCCGGATGACGATAGTTAGCGTCCAGTCTCCGAGGATGAGGAGAGCCTCGGCAGCGAGGATTTCATCGTGCCCGAGGCACCCCTCGAGCAGGAGCGCTTCAAGCGCCAGCTAATAGCCACTGCAAGAAGCCGAAAGAAAAAGCAGCAGCTCCAAGTCGATCAAGACCTACTCATTGACAGCGGGACCGACGTCCTGGCAGCTGAAGAATACGGCCTCAAGCGTCCAGCCAAGAGTTACCCAAAGCGCAGACTGCTACCTCAGTTCAATGAGGAGGCACCAGATCCCATACCTCCCTCCCGCAATGCAGACCGACCACCACGTGGTCGAGATAGTGCGGCGGACCGACCACCCCGCGGTAGGGATAAAACGGCAACTCAGGCCGAACAACAGCCCGCCCCACCGCCTCCTAAAAACAGGGACAGAACAGCTCGGGATCATACATACGACCTTCGGTAGGATCTGGACAGTAGAGCAGGACACACCAGATCAATCTACGGATCACGAGGACGCCTCCCGACTCGGGATGATGGCTACCTATTCGGACGTGACAAACCTAGTCACGCCCGGGCCGATAACCGCAGACGGACTTCATCGGAGGTGCGCCGTGACGCGGCCCGATATAGAGGCGCCGCGCACCCTCTCTGGTTCACAGATGAAGTACCGGATCACGAATTCCCGAGGGGTTCAAGCCCGTCAATATTGAATCATACGACGGAACAACCGATCTCGCAGTGTCGATCGAAGATTTTATTCTCCACATCCATATGGCCCGAGGAGACGATCTCCACGCCATCAAATACCTCCCACTAAAATCAAAAGGGCCAGCTAGACACTCGCTAAATAGCTTGCCTGAAAATTCTATCAGCAGCTGGGAGGACTTGGAAGAAGCTTTTCTTGACAACTTCCAAGGTACTTATCTCCGGTCACCAGATGCCGATGACATAAGTCACATAGTCCAACAACCCAGAGAATCAGCCAGAAAATTCTGGACCAGGTTCCTAACCAAAAAGAACTAGATCGTTGACTGTCCGGATGCCGAAGCCCTAGCAGCCTTCAAACATACCATCCGTGACGAATGGCTCACCCGCCACCTCGGCCAAGAAAAGCCGAAATCCATGGCACCCCTCACAGCACTCATGACCCACTTTTGCGCGGGTGAAGGCAGCTGGCTGGCTCATAGCAAAAACAGAGCCAGCGAGGCAGGCCCTTCCGAGGCCAAGAACAACACCGGCAAGCTCCAGCGCAATAGACACAAACGCCGAAGCAATGGCGATAACACCGATGACACCACGGTTAACGCCGGATTCAGCGGCTCCAAGTCTGGCCAGCGGAAGAAGCCCTACAAAAGGAACAATGAGGGACCATCCAGCCTGGACCGCATACTCGATCGTCCGTGCCAGATACATGGCACCGCAGACAAACAAGCCAATCATACCAACAGAGATTGTTGGGTTTTCAAACAGGCTGGCAAGTTAAATGCCGAGAACAAAGAAAAGGGGTCACAAAGTGAGGACGAGGACGAAGAGCCCTGGCAGCCGAACACTAGGGGGCAGAAGAAATTTCCCCCTCAAGTCAAAATGGTGAACATGATATACGCTACACACATCCCCAAAAGGGAACGCAAGCGAGCACTCAGGGACGTCTACGCGGTAGAGCCAGTTGCCCAAAAATTCAATCCCTGGTGGTCATTTTCGATCACCTTCGATCGTCGAGATCACCCAACTAGTATCCGCCACGGCAGTTCGGCCGCACTGGTCCTCGACCCAATCATCGACGGATTTCACCTAACACGAGTCCTAATGGATGGTGGAAGCAGCCTCAACCTGCTCTATCAGGATACAGTGCAGAAGATGGGCATTAATCCCTCACGAATCAAACCCACAAGAACTAACTTTAAAGGAGTCATACCGGGCATAGAGGCCCGTTGTACGGGCTCAATCACGCTGGAGGTGGTCTTCGGTTCTCCGGACAACTTCCGAAGCGAAGAGTTAATCTTCGATATCGTCCCCTTCCGCACCGGCTACCAGGCACTGCTCGGACGAACCGCGTTTGCTAGATTCAACGCAGTGCCACACTATGCTTACCTCAAGCTCAAGATGCCCGGTCCACGCGGCGTCATAACAGTCAATGGCAACACTGAACGCTCCCTCCAAACAGAGGAGCACACATCCACCCTAGCAGCAGAGGTACAGAGCGACCCCTCAAGCAGAACCGCAATCCGGCTGCCGAGCCCCTGGACACCACCAAGAGGGTCCGGACCACACTTCAACAGGATGGTTCAGCTCGTCAAGAGCTCAATTAGCAATTCGGCCTCCGTCCAAGTCCCGATGAGGTAGTGGCATTCGTACCATGCGTACATGATTACGCACTCAAAATTCCATGGGCATCGACGGAGGCACAAGCTAGCCTGGGATCTACAGTTCGGCCAGACCAATCCCGGACACACATATTACTTTACTATTTCCTTTTCCCTCTTTTCAGGTTTCTTTTATGCGGGCCTCCTTCGACGGCCTGATTACTGGTCTTGTCAAAGGATAAATACACCGGACTGGCACGGAGCACATGCGTATAGGGGAAACCCTAGAGGTCAACTCAACAATTACTCTACCCATTTTTAGGACCCACACGCAGCTCGTTGTTGGTTATGGCATGTCAAATAGCCGGTTGCTTATTGCAATATTTTGTATCAATGTCCTTTGACGCATTAATCCAACCATAATGGAAACAGTTCATGGTACAAGTTCAAGAGCGCCGGATACTATCTCTGTTCTCACTCTGTTTTCCTTTAGTTACTTATCTTAAAACACCCGTACACTCTGGTACGTTGCATATTTGCCAGGGGCTTGATACGTCTCCAACGTATCTATAATTATTTATTGTTCCATGCTATATTATATTCTGTTTTGGACATTAATGTACTTTATTATACACTTCTATATTATTTTTGGGACTAACCTATTAACCGGAGGCCCAGCCCAGAATTGCTGTTTTTTGCCTATTTCAGAGTTTCGCAGAAAAAAAATATCAAACGGAGTCCAAACGGAATGAAACCTTCGGGAACGTGATTTTCGGAACGAACGTGATCCAGAGGACTTGGACCCTACGTCAAGACATCAACCAGGAAGGCATGAGGTAGGGTGGCGCGCCTACCCCCCCAGGGCGCGCCCTCCACCCTCGTGGGCCCTGTCAGTGTCAAAACCGGTGGATCTCGGGTAGGGGGTCCCGAACTGTGCGTCTAAGGCGGATGGTAACAGGAGGCGGGGGACACAATGTTTACCCAGGTTCGGGCCCTCTCGATGGAGGCAATACCCTACTTCCTGCTTGATTGATCTTGATGATATGAGTATTACAAGAGTTGATCTACGACGAGATCGTAGAGGCTAAACCCTAGAAGCTAGCCTATGGTATGATTGTTCTCGTCCTACGGACTAAACCCTCCGGTTTATATAGACACCGGAGGGGGCTAGGGTTACACAGAGTCGGTTACAAGGGAGGAGATCTACATATCCGTTTTGCCAAGCTTGCCTTCCACGCCAAGGAGAGTCCCATCCGGACACGGGACGAAGTCTTCAATCTTGTATTTTTATAGTCCAACAGTCCGCCCAAAGGATATAGTCCGGCTGTCCGAGGACCCCCTAATCTAGGACTCCCTCAGTAGCCCCTGAACCAGGCTTCAATGACGATGAGTCCGGCGCGCAGATTGTCTTCGGCATTGCAAGGCGGGTTCCTCCTCTGAATACTCCACGGAAGTTTTTGAACACAAGGATAGTGTTCGGCTCTGCAAAACAAATTCCACATACCACCGTAGAGAGAATAATATTTCCGCAAATCTAATCTGCTGACAGCTTTTCATAATGTGACGTACTGCCGTGGTCTGGTCATGACGAACCGTTTTTCCGAGCCTGCCACTGCACGTGTTGTGACGCGGTTTTTATTGGCACGTCTTGTCGAAGCAGAGATCGTGTCCCTTTTTTCACGGGATTCTCATCAATACGGGTATGGTTAATCCAATCGTGCCTGTTGGTAGGACTCCCCGATTTTAGGCAAGTCCCAAACGGCCATGCGGTGGACGCTTGATATTCATCCTCTTTATAAAGGGGCCTTGGCATGTCCCCTTCTTCTCGCGCTCAATCGAATCCTTCCCCCACCTCGAGTTCCAACACCCAAGGCTCAGGCTAGGCGCTTCGGACCTACAATCATGTCCGGATCCAACCTTCAAGGTCGGTGGATGCCCTCCTCTGTCACAGAGGAGGACATCAAGAAGCTAAGAGAAGCTAGGTATTTGACCGACGAAATCTCGCACAGGCTGCCTGCCCGAGGGCAGGTCATTCCTGCTCCCGAACCTGGCAAGAGTGTTGTATTCGTCTCCCATTTCCTCCGAGGGCTAGGTTTTTGTCTAGATCCCTTTGTCAGAGGGCTCATGTTCTACTACGGGCTCGATTTCCATGATCTGGCTCCGGATTCCATCTTTCACATCTCGTCGTTCATCATCGTGTGTGAAGCCTTCCTCCGCATTACCCCACACTTCGGCTTATGGCTCAAGACCTTCAATGTGGAGCCGAAGATGATTGAGGGGCGACACGCAGAATGCGGAGGTGCTGTAATAAGCAAAGGCTCCGATGTCCCATGGCCAAAGGGTCCTTCCCGGAGGTGTCTATGTCACAGCTCCCCGGGGTACTAAGTGGGTAGCCGCCCCTGCCTTCCGTTCGGGCCCCCCGCCACAACTGGCGTCATGGGTCAACAGGGGGCTGGACTGGGGGCCAGTAAATGACGTGCCGACATTGCAGAGTCGCATCCGAGATCTCCTCGAGAGAGATGTCAGCCTTGTTAAGGTAATGCAAGTCATGCTAGTTGGTCGAGCCCTTCCTTGCAAACGTCGACCTCTTCGTATGTGAGAGTTCAACCCGGAAGGACCGCGAACTATTCAGCACTTCTTCGGCGTGACACTCGAAGAGATGTACAGATCGTTCTTCGGATCACAAATAAAGTGTCCGGACACCTCCGAGGATGCGGGTCTGAACTGCAATCGTCCAGACACTCAAGTAAGCAATTCCGCGGCCGAACACGTTGTCTTTTAACTTATCACAACATTAATCTGAAAAGTCGCCTTTTGACCAGGACTGGATAAAAAAGGTGAAGATGGTCTGGTGTCCGGCCCCCCTTCCCGAAGGCTCACCGGATCCTGTACTAGCCAGGATGCTTCAGCTTGCGCCTTATCAAGCGCCATCAGGGGAAGATAAAAGGAGGAACAAAGAAGCCGAGAGCGAGCCTCACTCACTATTCATCCAAACTGGGGGAATTAGTGCCTCCGCGAAGGAGGATAACCGGGGGGAAGAGTCTAAAATTCTCTCTCCCCAGGGAAGGAAGAGGACCGCCTCTGAAGACTTGGAAGTAATGGTCTCCAAGCGAGGGAAGAAACCTTTGTCAGGGGGTCCTACCCCGGAGGGCATCCTTACCGTACGGTACCCGCAAGGGGACCAGCCCTCTACCGAGCTGTAAGTAAACGAAAGTACTTTATAGTAAATATATCCTGCTTCATTTCCGAGAATGATAACCGAGGCGTGTGTCTTGTAGTTCGGATCGTAGCCCTTCTTGACAGAGTTCGTCTTCGGGGGATCTTCTTCCGGAGATGATGGAGAGAGAATACCTCCCCGTGCCTCCCCGCCTCGTGAAGCGGGCGACCCTGAGGTGTCGTCACGGAGGATTACTCCTGATCCGCCAAGGCCAGAAGGTAAACCTTCGGCCACCCGAAGTCCGGGGTATTCGGCTCCTGAGGAGAGCAACAGAAAGAGTCCGGAACTGTCCAGTGTGTGACTAGACGTACTGATGAATCTTTTGGAGCAAGCGGCTATCTCAGAAACGCATCGTACGATAATGGGTACGGTGGTTGAGAGAATTTCATCTGCCGAAAGCGGGTTGCATGAAGCTTTTATGAGTCTGCTGAAAGGCTTTGAGGTACGTGAAGTAATATATATTTTTTGACGATACCGCACACGCTAGGTGTGGCCTATGCAGATAGTAGCCCCTGAGACTCTGGTTCCTGTCGAACAAGATGGCAACGAGAGGATCGTAGTCCCAGGTAATAACCGTGCTGCCTTCACGTGCAGGCGGCCGAGGGTCCGGTGGCTAGCCGGACTGGTGAATTTGCCGAACTGAAGCGGAAACTTGATGCGGCTGATGCCGACATCATGCTTGTAAACAAGCGGCTTGCCGAGGCACAGGGTATGTATTCTCCTATGATCAACACACATTAAGAGAAGCGTGATGCTAGTATCTATAATATGCTGTGACTGCAGATGGAGCTGTCGCCGTGGAGACCCTTCGGGCAGAACTTGCCCAGGCCAAGGAACAAGCTAGGAAGAGTGATGCGGCCTCCTTGAAGGCGGTCGAAGAGCTAAGGGCCGAACAGGCTGCGCATTGCCAGAGCAAAGAGAAAATAGCCAAGATGGTTGTTGAGCTGAAAGATGCCGCCGGCCGGTATGAGCTTCTTGAAAAGGAAAGCCAGGAGAAGGCGGCGGACCTGAATTAGGCCATGGAAGCGGCCAAGGAAACCCGCTCGCAAGTCAGAGCGGCGAAGGAGGAAGTCCGTCAAGCCGGAGATATCACGGCTGGGAAGCCCTTTTTGTTGCGGACGAGGTTTGGAGACCCGAAGTATGCCCCGCTGGATAAATTATGGAGTTCTGCAGACGCGTACTTGGATTTAGCAGCGAGTGCCGCTGATGCGACCAAGTTTTTCAAAGATCAGAAAGATCATGTAGTGGAAAGGTTGTTCTAGTCACAGTTCAGCACTCCAACGCGGCCGCTGCTATTAAATGAACAAATGGCCAAGTGGGCCGAGCTCCATAGGTTGTCCGGACTTGCTATGAGGTCAGTCGTGGATCACCTTTGGCCGGAGGGACCGAGGCCGAATAGTTATTTTGGTCTAGTGCAACGATTCCTTGGCGTTTTGCCGCAAATTGACGCTATAAAGAGGTCGGCTTGCATAGAGGGTGCGCGGATGGCTCTTGCCCGTGTTAAGACATACTGGGCGGAGATGTAGGCCACCGCTATTGCAACCCAAGGCCCGACCGCAGGCCAGGTCCTGGCCGAGCACTATTTTGAAGAAGTCCTAGAAGGCGCTCGTGTAATAGAGGCTCAGTGCTCGAAGAGTATCATGTTCAAGTGACATGTATCCCGATTGTAAAAACAATGCTATTAAATTATAAAGGCTGTGTTTATACTTTTGCCTGAAAGTATTATGATGCCTCCTGTGCGGCCGTTCATGTATATATGTATATAACCTGAAAGTTTGAAGTCGTCGGCTTCAGCCCCCACGCATATAATGCGGGGGTGTTCGCAAAAACGCTTATTCACACTTGATCCAACGTCTTGGTCCATTAAGGAGGTGATAGCGCAGCGAACGAGGCAATCAGACTATATTGCTTTAACACTTTCACTTAGCCATAGGAGTTTGACGGTGGGACTACTATATAGCCCCTGGTACCTCCGCGCTCATCCGAATACGGGGCGCGTACATACATGACCGCGAAACGGCCCTTTGTTAATGCGGAGGAATCCCGAAGATTCCGCTAAGTCATCGAGTGGTTGACCAGTCTCGCGCTTTATCATGACAGTCAGTTTTCGGCTTTCTCTACTGAGGTGCTCGTCCGGATGAACCAGGGCACAATCGCAGTAGTTCTCCCGGTGCCACCTTAGCCGATAGAGCGGAATGTAAGGTAGCAAAATGCGGGAGCCAGGCAAACCCAACATTTGACCAAAGACATGATTCGGAGCTGATGCATATAAGGCCAAATTCGCGACGCCGAACACTCCCTAAGGTATTCGGTCTTTACAACATATACCGGGCTGAATAACGCCCTTCATAATGATCCCTGAGTCCAGGTATGTGCATCATTCTGACGTGGTGAAATGCCAATACGTCAGCATCGCTCTCGGTTATGCTGAGTACCTGGAGGATGTCAAGCAACAACACACAGTAAAAAAGGTTTACGCAGGGTCTTAATCTAAAAAGAAACCTTTGAGCGAGGCCCTGCTGCACGTCTGCGCCTGTGTCTCCGTTGTGCCGTATCCTGGAAGGGTGTAGCACGATTATCATCTGTAAAATAGAAGAACTTAGGTGAAAGTTATCATGCGAAAAATTGGTTATTCCCAATAAACCATTAAAAATCAAGATAAGTAAGGTCAAGCCGAACTGTAGTCCTTTTACATGCGGGAAGCCCCTGGTACCGCCTATGAGGGTAAATCCATCGAACCAATCCTAGGTATATCTAAGCTGTTACAGCTAATGATGCGCCGGACTCGTCCAGCCGTGTCCGCGGTCTTGACGACCGATCATTTATTCTGGTTGGAGAGGCCGTTTAGTGTTCGGCTGCTAAAGCCGCCACACGTTCTTCCACGCGTAAGGCATGCTCGATATTTCTGTTGATTGTGATGATGCCACGTGGACCGGGCATCTTAAGCTTAAGAGAAGCATAATGCGGTACTGCATTAAAACGAGCAAAAGCTGCTCTTCCGAGTAGTGCTTGATAGCCACTTCGGAATGGAGCGATGTCGAAGGTTAATTTTTTGCTTCGGAAGTTGTCGGGAGAACCGAATACAACCTCTAGTACTAGAGAGGCCGTACAGCGGGCCTCTGGGCCTGGTATTACTCCCTTAAAGGTGGTATTACTATGGCTGATTCTTGTCAGGTCTATCCCCATTTTGCGGACTCTGTCCTGATATATCAGATTAAGGCTACTGCCGCCGTCCATATGGACTCGTGTGAGATGGTATCCATTGATTATTGGGTCTAACACCAAGGCAGCCAATCCTCCGTGCCGGATACTTGTCAGGTGATCCCTGCAATCGAAAGTGATCGGGCAGGCCGACCATGGGTTGAACTTAGGGGTGACGGGCTCTACGGCGCGTGTGTCTCGGAGTGCCTGTTTGCTTCTCCTCTTCGTCACGTGAATCATGTTCACTGTTTTGACCTCTGGTGGGATTTTTTTCTGTCCCCCAGTGCTTTGCTGGAGAGGCTCGTCCTCGTCTTCACTTGGTGTCTCCCTTCCCTTGTGTTCCGCGTTTAGCTTACCGTCCTGCTTGAAGACCCAGCATTCTCTGTGGGTGCGATTTGTAGGTTTACCGGGGGTGCCATGAATCTGACATAATTTGTCTAGAGTCTTGTTTAGGCTGGATGGTCCATCTCTGCTGCCTTTGAAAGGCTTATTCCTCTGACCGGGTCGAGAGCCCCTGAATCCGGCGTTTACCGCCGTGTTGTCTGGGCTGTCTTCGTTATTTTGACGCTTGATTTTACTGCGTCGTGGTTTTCCATTGCCATCCCTAACTTCGGATGTGCCTGGGTCGCTGGTGCTACTACGTGCTAGCCAGCTATCTTCGCCCGGGCAAAAGCGGGTCATGAGGCTTGTTAGGGCTGCCATTGTTCTCGGTTTTTCTTGGCCGAGGTGTCTGCCGAGCCATTCGTCTCGGACGCTGTGTTTGAAAGCTGCTAAGGCTTCGACGTCCGGGCAGTCGATGATTTGGTTCTTCTTAGTGAGAAATCTGTTCTAAAGCTTTCGAGCTGACTCTCCGGGCTGTTGAATTATATGACTTAAATCGTCCGCATCTGGAGGTCGGACATATGTCCCTTGAAAGTTAGCCCTAAAAGCATCCTCAAGCTCCTCCCAACTTCCAATTGAATTTTCGGGGAGGCTCTTCAGCCAGTGCCGAGCTGGTCCTTTCAGCTTGAGGGGCAAATAATTGATGGCGTGGAGATTGTCTCCGCGAGCCATATGGATATGGAGGATAAAGTCCTCAATCCATACCCCAGGGTCTGTCGTTCCGTCGTACGCCTCTATGTTCACGGGTTTGAATCCTTCTAGAAATTCGTGATCCAACACCTCATCGGTGAAACATAGGGGGTGTGCGGCACCCCTATATTTGGATGTGTCATGGTGTTCTGACGGTTGTAGTGTTCCGTTTTGGTTGTGCGCTGGAGCGCGCTTCCTAGATCTGTAGATGGATCTGGTCATGCCGGCCTTCTGATGCAAGTCCTCACGTGAATCGTGTGCTGACTTATGTGCGGCCTTGTTAGCTGCTCTATCGCGGCCACGAGGTGGTCGATCCGACCGGTCGGCCGTTTTGTTTTTCGGCTATGTGGGCTCTAAGGCCACATCATCGAATTCAGGAAACACCTTGTGCTTTGGATAGCTCTTTGTGTGGTAACTACCACCATACTTTTCTTCAGTGTCGAACACTTTTTTCCATCTACTGTTCAGCGTATTCTGCACAGCCTTAAGCCTTAGCTTCTGCTTCTTCAGACTCCTCACGGTGGCAATAAGCCTTCTGCGGAGGTTCTCTTGTTCCGAGTGCCCTTCTGGGATGATGTGTGCATCGTCGTCCGGACTGCTTTCCTCTCCGGAGAGAGGTGGATTAGCTTTATCCTTGGCGTCGCCCTGATCGGACAGCGGCTCCGTACTATGTTCGCCGTTCGCTGGTTCATCCTGCTCTGTCGCTGGGTCCGTGTGGTCGTCGTTTCCTCTGGAGTCGACCGGGGTGTTATTTTTTCTTGTGCTGTTATCGCTGTTTTTGCCGAGGCGGGATTTGGAACGGCGCCTACGCCGTCGCTTTGGTTGCTTCCCGAGGGAGCTATCCTTCACTGCATCCTTCCGTTCCTCATCATTGTTTTCTTTGGGTGTATCCACCATGTATATGTCATACGATGAGGTGGCAGTCCAGCGCCCTATGGGCGGTGGTTCCTGTTCGTCTCCTGCATCATCGTCCATAGCGTCAATGTCTTCGGAGTCGAAATCGAGCATGTCGGTTAAATCCTCGACCGTGGCTTCTAAGTGGGTGGTGGGTGGGTCGCGGATTTCTTCGTCGTCCGCATCCCATTCTAGCCGGACATAGTTCGGCCAAGGGTCTCCTGATAGGGAGAGAGACTTCAATGAGTTTAGTACGTCGCCAAAAGGCGAGTGCTGAAAGATATCCGCAGAGGTAAACTTGATGATCGGTGCCCAATCGGATTTGATGGGCACGGACGCAGGCGGCTCGGAGTCCGTGGCCGAGGACGAATCCAACGGTTCGGCAACACGGGTCTCATAGGAGGTGAAGTCGGTATTCGGCTTTATCGCCACCGAGTGTGCGGCCTCCGTGGCGGGGTCCATCCACCCATCCTCAGATGGCACAATTTGTTCCGGTTGAGGGCCGGAGTGGTTGCAGGTGTGATCTCCCGAACACTGTCCGTCGGCAGAGCTAAATCATGCTCGTCGTGATTATGCGGCGCACCTCACATGGGCTCGAATCCGTCGAAGATCAAGTCTCCGCGGATGTCGGCAGTATAGTTGAAGTTTCCAAACCTGACCTGATGGCCAGGGGCGTAGCTATCGATCTGCTCCAGATGGCCAAGCGAGTTGCCCCGCAGTACGAAGCCGCCGAATACGAAGATCTGTCCGGGGAGGAAAACCTCACCCTGGATCGCATCGTTGCCGATGATCGAAGGAGCCATCGAGCCTTACGGTGACAGCACAGTGGAACTCTCAATGAAAGCACCAATGTCGGTGTGAAAACCGGCGGATCTCGGGTAGGGGGTCCCGAACTGTGCGTCTAAGGCAGATGGTAACAGGAGGCGGGGGACACAATGTTTACCCAGGTTCGGGCCTTCTCGATGGAGGTAATACCCTATTTCCTGCTTGATTGATCTTGATGATATGAGTATTACAAGAGTTGATCTACCACGAGATCGTAGAGGCTAAACCCTAGAAGCTAGCCTATGGTATGATTGTTCTCGTCCTACGGACTAAACCCTCCGGTTTATATAGACACCGGAGGGGGCTAGGGTTACACAGGTCGGTTACAAGGGAGGAGATCTACATATCCGTTTTGCCAAGCTTGCCTTCCACGCCAAGGAGAGTCCCATCCGGACACGGGACGAAGTCTTCAATCTTGTATCTTTATAGTCCAACTGTCCGGCTGTCCGAGGACCCCCTAATCCAGGACTCCCTCGGGCCCCACGTTGCTCCACCGACGTACTTCTTCCTCCTATATATACCTGCGTACCCCCAAACTACCAGATACGGAGCAAAAAACCTAATTCCACCGCCGCAACCTTCTGTACCCGTGAGATCCCATCTTGGGGCCTTTTCCGGAGCTCCACCAGAGGGGGCATCAATCACAGAGGGCTTCTACATCAACACCATAGCCTCTCCGATGATGTGTGAGTAGTTTAACTCAGACCTTCGAGTCCATAGTTATTAGCTAGATGGCTTCTTCTCTCTCATTGGATCTCAATACAATGTTCTCCCCCTCTCTCGTGGAGATCTATTCGATGTAATCTTCTTTTGCGGTGTGTTTGTTGAGACCGATGAATTGTGGGTTTATGATCAAGTTTATCTATGAACAATATTTGAATCTCTCTGAATTCTTTTATGTATGATTGGTTATCTTTGCAAGTCTCTTCGAATTATCAGTTTGGTTTGGCCTACTAGATTGATCTTTCTTGCAATGGAAGAAGTGCTTAGCTTTGGGTTCAATCTTGCGGTGTCCTTTCCCTGTGACAGTAGGGGCAGCAAGGCACGTATTGTATTGTTGCCATCCAGGATAACAAGATGGGGTTTATATCATATTGCATGAGTTTATCCCTCTACATCATGTCATCTTGCTTAAAGCATTACTCTGTTCTTATGAACTTAATACTCTAGATGCATGCTGGATAGCGGTTGATACGTCACCAACGTATCTATAATTTTTTATTGTTCCATGCTATATTATATTCTGTTTTCGACATTATTGGGCTTTATTATACACTTTTATATTGTTTTTGGAACTAACCTATTAACCAGAGGCCCAGCCCAGAATTGTTGTTTTTTGCCTATTTTAGAGTTTCACAGGAAAAGAATATCAAACGGAGTCCAAACGGAATGAAACCTTCGGTAACGTGATTTTCGGAATGAACATGATCCAGAGGACTTGGACCCTACGTCAAGACTTCAACCAGGAGGCCACGAGGTAGGGGGCGCGCCTACCCCCCCCCCCCCAAGGCGCGCCCTCCACCCTCGTGGGCCCCCTGTTGCTCCACCGACGTACTCCTTCCTCCTATATATACCTACTTACCCCCAAACTACCAGATACGGAGCCAAAAACCTAATTCCACCGCCGCAACCTTCTGTACACGTGAGATCCCATCTTGGGGCCTGTTCCAGAGCTCCGCCGGAGGGGGCATCGATCACGGAGGGCTTCTACATCAACACCATAGCCTCTCCGATGATGTGTGAGTAGTTTACCTCAGACCTTCGGGTCCATAGTTATTAGCTAGATGGCTTCTTCTCTCTTTTTGGATCTCAATACAATGTTCTCCCCCTCTCTCGTGGAGATCTATTCGATGTAATCTTCTTTTGCGATGTGTTTGTTGAGACCGATGAATTATGGGTTTATGATCAAGTTTATCTATGAACAATGTTTGAATCTTCTCTGAATTCTTTTATGTATGATTGGTTATCTTTGCAAGTCTCTTTGAATTATCATTTTGGTTTGGCCTACTAGATTGATCTTTCTTGCAATGGGAGAAGTGCTTAGCTTTGGGTTCAATCTTGCGGTGTCCTTTCCCAGTGACAGTAGGGGCAGCAAGGCACGTATTGTATTGTTGCCATCGAGGATAACAAGATGGGGTTTATATCATATTGCATGAGTTTATCCCTCTACATCATGTCATCTTGCTTAAAGCGTTACTCTGTTCTTCTGAACTTAATACTCTAGATGCATGCTGGATAGCGGTCGATGAGTGGAGTAATAGTAGTAGATGGAGGCAGGAGTCGGTCTACTTGTCTCGGACGTGATGCCTATATACATGATCATACCTAGATATTCTCATAACTATGCTCAAATCTGTCAATTGCTCAACAGTAATTTGTTCACCCACCGTAATATTTATGCTCATGAGAGAAGCCACTAGTGAAACCTATGGCCCCCGGGTCTATTTTCCATCATATTAATCTTCCAACACTTAGCTATTTCCGTTGCCTTTTATTTTGCTTTTATTTTACTTTGCATCTTTATCATAAAAATACCAAAAATATTATCCTATCATATCTATCAGATCTGACTCTCGTAAGTGACCGTGTAGGGATTGACAACCCCTTATCGCGTTGGTTGCGAGGATTTATTTGTTTGTGGTTGTGCAAGGGACTCGTGCGTGGCCTCCTACTGGATTGATACGTTGGTTCTCAAAAACTGAGGGAAATACTTATGCTACTTTGCTGCATCACCCTTTCCTCTTCAAGGGAAAACCAACACAGTGCTCAAGAGGTAGCAAGAAGGATTTCTAGCGCCGTTGCCAGAGAGTCTACGCAAAAGTCAACATACCAAGTACCCATCACAAACCCTTGTCTCCCGCATTACATTATTTGCCATTTGCCTCTCGTTTTCCGGTCCACCATTTCACCCTTGCTGTTTTATTCGCCCTCTCTTTTCCGTTCGCCTCTTTTTCCCGTCTCTTGTTTTCTCCTGTGATGGATTGGTTGCTTGTGACGATGGCTCAAGATAATACTAAATTGTGTGACTTCACCAATACCAACACTAATGATTTCCTTAGCACTCCAATTGCTCCTCTTACCGATACTAAATCTTGTGAAATCAATACTGCTTTGTTGAATCTTGTCATGAAAGATCAATTCGCTGGCCTTCCTAGTGAAGATGTCGCTACTCATCTAAATAACTTCGTTGATTTGTGTGATATGCAAAAGAAGAAAGATGTTGACAATGATATTGTTAAATTGAAGCTATTTCCTTTTTCGCTTATAGATCGTGCTAAAGCTTGGTTTGCGTCTTTGCCTAAAAATAGTATTGATTCTTGGAATAAGTTTAAAGATGCTTTTATCTCTAAGTATTTTCCTCCCGCCAAGATCATCTCTCTTAGAAACGATATTATGAATTTTAAGCAACTTGATCATGAACATGTTACACAAGGTTGGGAGAGGATGAAATTAATGATACGTAATTGCCCTACGCATGGTTTGAATTTATGGATGATTATACAAAATTTCTATGCCGGATTGAATTTTGCTTCTAGAAATCTTTTAGATTCGGCCGCGGGAGGCACTTTTATGGAAATCACTTTAGGAGAAGCTACTAAACTCGTAGATAATATTATGGTTAATTATTCTCAATGGCACACCGAAAGATCTACTAATAAAAAAGTGCATGCGATAGAAGAAATTAATGTTTTGAGTGGAAAGATGGATGAACTTATGAAATTATTTGCTAATAAAAGTGTTTCTTCTGATCCTAAGATATGCCTTTGTCTACTTTGATTGAGAATAATAATGAATCTTTGGATGTGAATTTTTTTGGTAGGAATAATTTTCGTAATAACGCGTATAGAGGAAACTTTAATCCTAGGCCTTATCCTAGTAATTCTTTTAATAATTATGGTAATTCCTACAACAATTCTTATGGAAATTTTAATAAGATGCCTTCTGAATTTGATACTAGTGTTAAGGAATTTATGAATTCACAAAAGAATTTCAATGCTTTGCTTGCAGAAAAATTGTTAAAGTTGATGATTTGGCTAGGAACGTTGATAGAATTTCTCTTGATGTTGATTCTTTGAAACTTAGATCTATTCCACCTAAGCATGATATCAATGAGTCTCTCAAGGCCATGAGAATATCCATTGATGAGTGCAAAGAAAGAACCGCTAGGATGCGTGTTAAGAAAGATTGCTTTATAAAAGCGTGTTCTTCTAATTTTTATGAAAACAAAGATGAAGATCTAAAAGTTATTGATGTGTCTCCTATTAAATCTTTGTTTTGCAATATGAATCTTGATAATGATGGGACTGAATATGATCCACCTTTACCTAGAAGGTGTTCTAGAAATGCGGAGTTTTTAGATCTTGATGCTAAAATTGATAAAAGCGGGATTGAAGAGATCAAAACATTAGATATTAATGAACCCGCTATTTTGGATTTCAAGGAATTTAATTATGATAGCTGCTCTTTGATAGATTGTATTTCCTTGTTGCAATCCTTGCTAAATTCTCCTCATGCTTATAGCCAAAATAAAGCTTTTACCAAACATATCGTTGATGCTTTGATGCAATCTTATGAAGAAAAACTTGAGTTGGAAGTTTCTATCCCTAGAAAAATTTATGATGAGTGAGAACCTACTATTAAAATTAAAATTAAAGATCATGAATGCTATGCTTTGTGTGATTTGGGTGCTAGTGTTTCCACGATTCCAAAACTTTGTGCGATTTGCTAGGTTTCCATGATTTTGATGATTGCTCTTTGAACTTGCACCTTGCGGATTCCACCATTAAGAAACCTATGGGAAGAATTAATGATGTTCTTATTGTTTCAAATATGAACTATGTGCCCTTAGATTTTATTGTTCTTGACATAGATTGCAATCCTTCATGTCCTATTATTCTTGGTAGACCTTTCCTTTGAACGATTGGTGCAATTATTTATATGAAGGAAGGGAATATTAGGTTCCAATTTCCATTAAAGAAAGGCATGGAACACTTCCATAGAAGTAAAATAAAATTACCTTATGAATCTATTATGAGAGCCACTTATGGATTGCCTACCAAAGATGGCAATACCTAGATCTATCCTTGCTTTTATGCCTAGCTAGGGGCGTTAAACGATAGCGCTTGTTGGGAGGCACCGAATTTTATTTTTAGTTTTTTGCTTTTTGCTTCTGTTTAGGAATAAATATTTGATCTAGCCTCTGGTTAGATGTGTTTTTACGTTTCAATTAGTGTTTGTGCCAAGTTTAACCTATATGATCTTCTTGGATGATAGTTATTTGATCTTGCTGAAAATTCCAGAAACTTTCAGTTCACGCAAATAATTGTTAAAAATCACCAGAACGTGATAAAATATTGATTCCAATTGCTGCTGATCAATAAACAAATTTTCTAGGTCTTCCTATTTTCTCTGAATTGTTTCAGTTCCAGAAGTTTGCGTTAGTTACAGATTACTACAGACTGTTCTGTTTTTGACAGATTCTGTCTTTCGTGTGTTGTTTGCTTATTTTGATGAATCTATGGCCATTAAAATATTTTATAAACCATAGGGAAGTTGGAATACAGTAGGTTTAACACCAATATAAATAAATAATGAGTTCATTACAGTACCTTGAAGTGGTGTTTTGTTTTCTTTCGCTAACGGAGCTCACGAGATTTTCTGCTGAGTTTTGTGTTGTGAAGTTTTCATGTTTTGGGTAAAAGATTTGATGGATTATGGAACAAGGAGTGGCAAGATCCTAAGCTTGGGGATGCCCATGGCACCCCAAGATAATCTAAGGACACCTAAAAACCAAAGCTTGGGGATGCCCCGGAAGGCATCTCCTCTTTCGTCTACTTCCATCGGTAACTTTACTTGGAGCTATATTTTTATTCACCACATGATATGTGTTTTGCTTGGAGCGTCTTGTATTATTTGAGTCTTTATTTGTTAGTCTACCACAATCATCCTTGCTGAACACACCTTTTGAGAGAGTCACACTTGATTCGGAATTTATTAGAATACTCTATGTGCTTCACTTATATTTTTGGGATAATTAGATTTATGCCCCTAGTTGTGTCCCACTCGTCTGTTTTACCCCTAATTCCAAAAAGTCACC
Source organism: Aegilops tauschii subsp. strangulata (assembly GCF_002575655.3). Classification (NCBI taxonomy): domain Eukaryota; kingdom Viridiplantae; phylum Streptophyta; class Magnoliopsida; order Poales; family Poaceae; genus Aegilops; species Aegilops tauschii. The sequence continues at coordinate 532,345,426 of NC_053036.3, read as the reverse complement.
GGTTCTGTCCAAGTCACTTTGCTCCCCTTATGCTTTTGCCCTTTGACCATTTGACCGTCAGTTTGGAAACTTCATAACTAATTCATACTAAACCAGAAAAATTCAAATAAGATACCAAAATGTTCAGAAAAACATCACCTATATGTGAGTGTCATTTGCATTCATGAAAAAAGTGTTGGAAAGTGCCCATCCGAGATTTAGCTCTTTTGATACCACCATGAATAGTAAAATCTAAAAAAATTCAAAAAAATATGGTGGCAAAGAACGACAAATGTTCTAAGTGCTTGCCAAGTTTCATCACGGAACGACATTCGTGGAAGTCGTGGCAAAAAAAATCTATTTTGGAGTGCTAATTGTTTTTTTTGCCGCGGCACCCACAAATGTTATTCCCTGATGAAACTTGGCAGGCACTTAAAACATTTGTCATTCTTTGCCTCCAATTTTTTTTTGAATTTTTTGAACTTGTATAGATTTTACTATTCATGGTGGTAGCATAAGGGCTAAAACTCGGATGGGCACTTTCCAACACTTTTTTCATCAATGCAAATGACACTCACATATATGTGATGTTTTTTCGAACATTTTGGTATCTTATTTGCATTTTTCTGATTTAGTATGAATTAGTTATGAAGTGTTCAAACTGACGGTCAAACGGTCAAAGGGCAAAAGCATAAGAGGAGCAAAGTGACTTGGACAGAACCGGTGACTTTTCGGAATTAGGGGTAAAACAGACGAGTGAGACACAACTAGGGGCATAAATCTAATTATCCCTATATTTTTTGAGCTATATAGTTTTTGCTCTAGTGCTTCACTTATATCTTGAGCACAGTGGTGGATTTGTTGTATAGAAACTATTGATCTCTCATGCTTCACTTATATTATTTTGAGAGTCTTGAAATAGCATGGCAATTTGCTTTAATTAATATCATGAGAAATTTGATGCTTGATAATTGTTTTGAGATATAAAGGTAGTAATATCATAGTTGTGCTAGTTGAGTAATTGTGGAATTGAAAAATACATGTGTTGGAGTTTGTGATTCCCGTAGCATGCACGTATGGTGAACCGTTATGTAATGAAGTCGGAGCATGAAGTATTTGTTGATTGTCTTCCTTTGTGTGGCGGACGGGATCGCGCGATGGTTAACTCCTACCAACCTTTCCCCTAGGAGCATGCGTACTAGTACTTTGCTTTGAGGGCTAATAAATTTTTGCAATAAGTATATGAGTTCTTTATGACTAATGTGAGTCCATGGATTATATGCACACTTACCTTTCCGCAATTTTCTAGCCTCTTCCGTACCGCGCATTGCCCTTTCTCACCTTGAGAGTTGGTGCAAACTTCGCCGGTGCATCCAAACCCCGTGATATGATATGATCTATCACACATAAACCTCCTTATATCTTCCTCAAAACAGCCACCATACCTACCTATCATGGCATTTCCATAGCCATTCCGAGATACATTGCCATGCAACTTTCCACCGTTTCATTTATCATGACATACTCCATCATTGTCATATTGCTTTGCATGATCATGTAGTTGACATTGTATTTGTGGCAAAGCCACCGTTCATAATTCTTTCATACATGTCGCTCTTGATTCATTGCATATCCCGGTACACCGCCGGAGGCATTCATATAGAGTCATATTTTGTTCTAAGTATTGAGTTGTAATTCATGAGTTGTAAGTAAATAAAAGTGTGATGATCATCATTATTAGAGCATTGTCCCAAGTGAGGAAAGGATAATGGAGACTATGATTCCCCCACAAGCCGGGATGAGACTCCAGACTTAAATAAAAGAAGAGGCCATAAAAAAGGAGAGAAAAGGCCCAAATAAATAAATAAAATGATGAGAGAAAAAGAGAGAAGGGACAATGTTACTATCCTTTTACCACACTTGTGCTTCAAAGTAGCACCGTGATCTTCATAATAGAGAGTATCTCATTTTGTCACTTTCATATACTAGTGGGAAATTTCATTATAGAACTTGGCTTGTATATTCCAATGATGGGCTTCCTCAAATGCCCGAGGTCTTCGTGAGCAAGCAAGTTGGATGCACACCCACTTAGTTTCTTTTTGAGCTTTCATACACTTATAGCTCTAGTGCATCCGTTGCATGGCAATCCCTACTCCTCGCATTAACATCAATTGATGGGCATCTCCATAGCCCGTTAATTAGCCTCGTTGATGTGAGACTTTCTTCTTTTTTTCTTCCCACATAACCCCTACCATCATACCTTATTCCACCATAGTGCTATATCCATGGCTTGCGCTCATGTATTGCGTAAGAGTTGAAAAGGCTGAAGCGTGTTAAAAGTATGAACCAATTGCTTGGCCAAAACCGGGGTCGTACATGATATGAATATTTTGTGTAGGGAAGATGGAGCATAGCCAGACTATATGATTTTGTAGGGATAACTTGCTTTGGCTATGTTATTTTGATAAGACATAATTGCTTACTTAGTATGCTTGAAGTATTACTGTTTTTATGTCAACATTAAACTATTATCTTGAATCATATCAAATCTGAACATTCATGCCACAATAAGAAGGATTATGTTGAAATTATGCCAAGTAGCATTCCACATCAAAAAATCTGTTTTTATCATTTACCTACTCGAGGACGAGTAGGAATTAAGCTTGGGGATGCCTGATACGTCTCCAATGTATCTATAATTTTTTATTGTTCCATCCTATATTATATTCTGTTTTGGACATTATTGGGCTTTATTATACACTTTTATATTGTTTTTGGGACTAACCTATTAACCGGAGGCCCAGCCCAGAATTGTTGTTTTTTGCCTATTTCAGAGTTTCGCAGAAAAAGAATATCAAACGGAGTCCAAACGGAATGAAACCTTCGGGAACGTCATTTTCGGAACAAACGTGATCCAGAGGACTTGGACCCTACGTCAAGACTTCAACCAGGAGGCCACGAGGTAGGGGCGCGCCTACCCCCCCCCAAGGCGCGCCCTCCACCCTCGTGGGCCCCCTGTTGCTCCACCGACGTACTCCTTCCTCCTATATATACCTACGTACCCCCAAACTACAAGATACGGAGCCAAAAACCTAATTCCACTGCCGCAACCTTCTGTACCCGTGAGATCCCATCTTGGGGCCTGTTCCAGAGCTCCGCCGGAGGGGGCATGGATCACGGAGGGCTTCTACATCAACACCATAGCCTCTCCGATGATGTGTGAGTAGTTTACCTCAGACCTTCGGGTCCATAGTTATTAGCTTGATGGCTTCTTCTCTCTTTTTGGATCTCAATACAATGTTCTCCCCCACTCTCTTGTTATCTATTCGATGTAATCTTATTTTGTGGTGTGTTTGTTGAGACCGATGAATGTGGGTTTATGATCAAGTTTATCTATGAACAATATTTGAATCTTCTGAATTCTTTTATGTATGGTTGGTTATCTTTGCAAGTCTCTTCGAATTATCCGTTTGGTTTGGCCTACTAGATTGATCTTTCTTGCAATGGGAGAAGTGCTTAGCTTTGGGTTCAATCTAGCGGTGTCCTTTCCCAGTGACAGTAGGGGCAGCAAGGCACGTATTGTATTGTTGCCATCGAGGAGAACAAGATGGGGTTTATATCATATTGCATGAGTTTATCCCTCTACATCATGTCATCTTGCTTAAAGTGTTACTCTTTTCTTATGAACTTAATACTCTAGATGCATGCTGGATAGCGGTCGATGTGTGGAGTAATAGTAGTAGATGCAGGTAGGAGTCGGTCTACTTGTCTCGGACGTGATTCCTATATACATGATCATACCTAGATATTCTCATAACTATGCTCAATTCTGTCAATTGCTCAATAGTAATTTGTTTACCCACCGTAAATACTTATGCTCTCGAGAGAAGCCACTAGTGAAACCTATGGCCCCCGGGTCTATTTTCCATCATATTAATCTTCCAACACTTAGTTATTTCTGTTGCCTTTTATTTTGCTTTTATTTTACTTTGCATCTTTATCATAAAAATACCAAAAATATTATCCTATCATATCTATCAGATTTCACTCTCGTAAGTGACCGTGTAGTGATTGACAACCCCTTATCGCGTTGGTTGCAAGGATTTATTTGTTTGTGTAGGTGCGAGGGACTCGTGCGTGGCCTCCTACTGGATTGATACCTTGCTTCTCAAAAACTGAGGGAAATACTTACGCTACTTTGCTGCATCACCCTTTCCTCTTCAAGGGAAAACCAACGTAGTGCTCAAGAGGTAACAGCGGTCGATGTGTGGAGTAATAGTAGTAGATGCAGGCAGGAGTCGGTCTACTTGTCTCGGACGTGACGCCTATATACATGATCATACCTAGATATTCTCATAACTTTGCTCAATTCTGTCAATTGCTCAACAGTAATTTGTTTACCCACCATAATACTTATGCTCATGAGAGAAGCCACTAGTGAAACCTATGGCCCCCGGGTCTATTTCCCATCATATTAATCTTCCAACAACAAGCTATTTCTATTGCCTTTTATTTTGGTTTGCATCTTTATCATAAAAATACCAAAAATATTATCTTATCATATCTATCAGATCTCACTCTCGTAAGTGACCGTGAAGGGATTGACAACCCCTTTATTGTGTTGGTTGCGAGAATTTATTTGTTTGTGTAGGTGCGAGGGACTTGTGCGTGGCCTCCTACTGGATTTGTACCTTGGTTCTCAAAAACTGAGGGAAATACTTACGCTACTTTGCTGCATCACCCTTTCCTATTCAAGGGAAAACCAACGCAGTGCTCAAGAGGTAGCAAGAAGGATTTCTGGCGCCGTTGCCGGGGAGGCTTACGCGAAGTCAAGTCAAGATTTGACTCCCGACAAGGAGCCATTTCTGGCACCGTTGCCGGGGAGTCTATGCAAAAGTCAACATACCAAGTACTTCCTCTGTAAACAAATATAAGATGTTTTAGATCACTAAAACAAAGACCCAAAACGTCTTATATTTATTTACAGAGGGAGTACCCATCACAAATCCTTATCTCCCGCATTACATTATTTGCCTTTTGCCTCTCGTTTTCCTCTCCCCCACTTCACCCTTGCCGTTTTATTCGCCCTTCTTCCGTTCGTCCTTTTGTTTGCTCATGTTCCCATGTGCCTTCTATATGCTTGCATCTTCGCTTGCTGAAAATCTATTGATATGGATCCACTTAAAGTGTTCTACTTGGATCATCTTCGATCCTTATGCGCTCGTGCTGAAACCCCAACTAGCCTAGTTGATGGGAAATCTTTATATGAGCATGCTCATTTTGTGTGTCATCGTTTGTCTGAAAAAGGGAAGCTCTTATGGTATCATATAAATAGTTTTCTATGCTATGCTTGGAATCTTTGTGAAATTTGTGATTTTACTTGTTGCTCTAAGAACCCTAAAAAACACCTTCCCTACCTATGTGAGTTCAATGATAATGAAATATTATCTTCTTATGCAAAGGGTGTTTATAGCTACTATGATATCGAACAAATTGAAGAATTTGTCGTTTTTAAGGGTGCGCATGAAGTTGCTTCTTTGATTGAAAAGTATGATTTTACTCTCAACAAATCTGAAAATTCTGCCATACTTAAATATTGCAATGAAAACTTTGCTCATAATGTCTATGTCCAAGAATTTATTGAAAGAATGATCGTTGCTTTGGAAGAAAATAATGATATGCATGAATCTATAGATAATGATGATTCCGATGATTTTGTTGAAATATCCCTTGATGAACATGATGCTTGCTATTCTTGTGGCCATGATGCCAATATTTATGAAGATGAATTTGCTATAGTCCCTTATGATAGACATGAGATCGTTGCTATTGCACCCATACTTGTTAGTTCCTTCGATGAAAAGCATGATTGCAATGATGTTACTATAAATTCTCTTGATGTCAATTGTGCTAATAATATGCAAACCCCTAAGCTTGGGGATGCCAGTTTTGCTATGTCTACTACTTGTTGCAATGATCATGATTGGGGTGATTCTTCTTATGATCTTGAAATTTTATTTAAGCCCCATGATGAATATGAGATTGATATAGTGTTTGCAATAATATTTAAAGTGGGTTTGGAAGAGTGTCAACTTTAGATCCCACATATTTGGATTTTGATCAATCTTATGAAGTTTTTGACAAAAGTGGGTTTGGAGAGGTCATGACTTTAGTTAATGATAATCCCACTATTTTGGAAGAGTGTCAACTTTGCATGCATGTGGATCGTGTTGAAAATATTTTATGTGATAGATATTTTGTTGAATTTGCTTATGATCCCACATGTAATTATTATGAGAGAGGAAAATATGGTCGTAGAGATTTTCATGATAATAAATTACCTCTCGTTATGTTGAGATTGCTATTGTTTCTTTCCGCTTCCTTGCATATGCTAGTTTTTGCTTGCTATGATAATTTGTTTGCCTATAAGATGCCTATGCATAGGAAGTATGTTAGACTTAGATGTGTTTCTCATGTGTTTCATGATGCTCTCTTTGCGCTTCAATTCTTGTCTTTTATGTGAGCATCATCGAAATCTCAATGCCTAGCTAGGGGCGTTAAACGATAGCGCTTGTTGGGAGGAAACCCAATTTTATTTTTAGTTTTTTGATTTTTTTCTTCTCTTTAGGAATAAATATTTGATCTAGCCTATGGTTATATGTGTTTTTATGTTTTAATTAGTGTTTGTGCCAAGTTTAACCTAAAGGATCTTCTTGGATGATAGTTATTTGATCTTGCTGAAAATTCCAGAAACTTTCTGTTCACGAAAATAATTGTTAAAAATCACCAGAACGTGATAAAATATTGATTCCAATTGCTTCTGATCAATAAACAAATTTTCTACGTATTCCTATTTTGGCTGAATTTTTGGAGTTCCAGAAGTTTCCGCTAGTTACAGATTACTACAGACTGTTCTGTTTTTGACAGATTCTGTCTTTCGTGTGTTGTTTGCTTATTTTGATGAATCTATGGCCATTAAAATATTTTATAAACCATAGGGAAGTTGGAATACAGTAGGTTTAACACCAATATAAATAAATAATGAGTTCATTACAGTACCTTGAAGTGGTGTTTTTTTTTCTTTCGCTAACGGAGCTCACGAGATTTTCTGCTGAGTTTTGTGTTGTGAAGTTTTCATGTTTTGGGTAAAAGATTTGATGGATTATGGAACAAGGAGTGGTAAGAGCCTAAGCTTAGAGATGCCCATGGCACCCCAAGATAATCTAAGGACACCAAAAAGCCAAAGCTTGGGGATGCCCCGGAAGGCATCCCCTCTTTTGTCTACTTCCATCGGTAACTTACTTGGAGCTATATTTTTATTCACCACATGATATGTGTTTTGCTTGGAGCGTCTTGTATTATTTGAGTCTTTGTTTGTTAGTTTACCACAATCATCTTTTCTGTACATACCTTTTGATGAGAGACACACATGATTCGGAATTTATTAGAATACTCTATGTGCTTCACTTATATCTTTTGAGCTATATAGTTTTTGCTCTAGTGCTTCACTTATATCTTTTAGAGCACGGTGGTGGATTTGTTTTATAGAAACTATTGTTCTCTCATGCTTCACTTATATTATTTTGAGAGTCTTAAACAGCATGGTAATTTGCTTAATTCTAATATGCTAGGTATTCAAGACTAGTAAAAACTTTCTTATGAGTGTGTTGAATACTAAGAGAAGTTCGATGCTTGATGATTGTTTTGAGATATGGAGGTAGTGATATTAAAGTTGTGCTAGTTGAGTAGTTGTGAATTTGAGAAATACTTGTGTTGAAGTTTGCAAGTCCCGTAGCATGCACGTATGGTAAACGTTATGTAACAAATTTGAAACATGAGGTGTTCTTTGATTGTCCTCCTTATGAGTGGCGGTCGGGGACGAGCGATGGTCTTTTCCGACCAATCTATCCCCCTAGGAGCATGCGCGTAGTGCTTGGTTTGTGATGACTTGTAGATTTTTGCAATAAGTATGTGAGTTCTTTATGACTAATGTTGAGTGCATGGATTATACGCACTCTTACCCTTCCATCATTGCTAGCCTCTTCGGTACCGTGCATTGCCCTTTCTCACACTGAGAGTTGGTGCAAACTTCGCCGGTGCATCCAAACCCCGTGATATGATACGCTCTTTCACACATAAACCTCCTTATATCTTCCTCAAAACAGCCACCATACCTACCTATTATGGCATTTCCATAGCCATTCCGAGATATATTGCCATGCAACTTTCCACCGTTCCGTTTATCATGACACGTTCATCATTGTCATATTGCTTTGCATGATCATGTAGTTGACATATTATTTGTGGCAAAGCCACCATTCATAATTCTTTCATACATGTCACTCTTGATTCATTGCATATCCCGGTACACCGCCGGAGGCATTCATATAGATTCATACTTTGTTCTAGTATCGAGTTGTAATCATTGAGTCGTAAATAGATAGAAGTGTGATGATCATCATTTTTAGAGCATTGTCCCAAGTGAGGAAAAAAAGAGAAAGGCCATAAAAAAGAGAAGAAGGCCCAAAAAATGAGAGAAAAAGAGAGAAGGGACAATGTTACTATCCTTTTACCACACTTGTGCTTCAAAGTAGCACCATAATCTTCCTGATAGAGAGTCTCGTGTTTTGTCACTTTCATATACTAGTGGGAATTTTTCATTATAGAACTAGGCTTGTATATTCCAACAATGGGCTTCCTCAAATGCCCTAGGTCTTCGTGAGCAAGAAAGTTGGATGCACACCCACTTAGTTTCTTTTGTTGAGCTTTCATACATTTATAGCTCTAGCGCATCCGTTGCATGGCAATCCCTACTCCTTGCATTAACATCAATCGATGGGCATCTCCATAGCTCATTGATTAGTCGCGTTGATGTGAGACTTTCTCCTTTTTTGTCTTCTCCACATAACCCCCATCATTGTATTCTATTCCACCCATAGTGCTACATCCATGGCTCACGCTCATGTATTGCGTGAAGATTGAAAAAGTTTGAGATTACTAAAGTATGAAACAATTGCTCGGCTTGTCATCGGGGTTGTGCATGATGAGAGCATTCTTGTGTGACGAAAATGGAGCATGACCAAACTATATGATTTTGTAGGGATGAACTTTCTTTGGCCATGTTATTTTGAGAGGACATAATTGCTTCGTTAGTATGCTTGAAGTATTATTACTTTTATGTCAATATGAACTTTTATCTTGAATCTTTCGGATCTGAATATTCATACCACAATTAAGAAGAATTACATTGAAATTATGCCAAGTAGCATTCCACATCAAAAATTCTGTTTTTATCATTTACCTACTCGAGGACGAGCATGAATTAAGCTTGGGGATGCATGATACGTCTCCAACGTATCTATAATTTTTGATTGTTCCATGCTATATTATATTCTGTTTTGGACATTAATGGGCTTTATTATACACTTTTATATTATTTTTGGGACTAACCTATTGGCCGGAGGCCCAGCTCAGAATTTCTGTTTTTTGCCTATTTCAGAGTTTCACAGAAAAATAATATCAAACGGAGTCCAAACGGAATGAAACCTTCGGGAACATGATTTTCGGAACGAACGTGATCCAGAGGACTTGGACCCTACGTCAAGACATCAACCAGGAAGCCACGAGGTAGGGGGCATGCCTACCCCCCAGGGCGTGCCCTCCACCCTCGTGGGCCCCACGTTGCTCCACCAACGTACTTCTTCCTCCTATATATACCTACGTACCCCCAAACTTCTAGATACGGAGCCAAAAACCTAATTCCACCGCCGCAACCTTCTGTACCAGTGAGATCCCATCTTGGGGCCTTTTCCGGAGCTCCACCGGAGGGGGCATCGATCACGGAGGGCTTCTACATCAACACCATAGCCTCTCTGATGATGTGTGAGTAGTTTACCTCAGACCTTCGGGTCCATAGTTATTAGCTAGATGGCTTCTTCTCTCTCTTTGGATCTCAATACAATGTTCTCGCCCTCTCTCATGGAGATCTATTCGATGTAATCTTCTGTTGCGGTGTGTTTGTTGAGACCGATGAATTGTGGGTTTATGATCAAGTTTATCTATGGACAATATTTGAATCTTCTCTGAATTCTTTTATGTATGATTGGTTATCTTTGCAAGTCTCTTCGAATTATCAGTTTGGTTTGGCCTACTAGATTGATCTTTCTTGCAATGGGAGAAGTGCTTAGCTTTGTTTTTCGGGGTCCTCGAGATCGCATTTTAGGTCGAGTAGAGACGCTAGGGAGTCTGTGGGCTTCCCTTGGCATTTCAAGATGGCCTCTATCGTCTTTTCGAGAGCCTCCCGTTTGCCCGTCAAGGGGCATTTGACATCCAGCTTGACCGTTTTTTCACTAAACTACTCGAACTTTTTGTTTGAAACAGCGGCAATAGCTCAGTTCGAGAGAGGGTTGAGCTTCATCGGTTAGTGTGCACCAAAGGAATCCAACGCCGTATTCTCCGAAGATTGAGGAACAAGAGGAGATCCATTATTGTTGGAGAAACCATTCTTTGCTAACATGGCTCAGCCTAGCAATGGCTGGGAATTTCTTGTCCCAGAATGCAAAAAAAATGTCCGACTAAATCAAGAAACTCGATTTCACTATGATATGACCACTGAACCCTTTGATGCAACATTGCGGTGTCCTTTCCCAGTGACAGTAGGGGCAGCAAGGCACGTATTGTATTGTTGCCATCGAGGATAACAAGATGGGGTTTATATCATATTGCATGAGTTTATCCCTCTACATCATGTCATCTTGCTTAAAGCGTTACTCTATTCTTATGAACTTAATACTCTAGATGCATGATGGATAGCGGTCGATGTGTGGAGTAATAGTAGTAGATGCAGGCAGGAGTCGGTCTACTTGTCTCGGACGTGATGCCTATATACATGATCATACCTAGATATTCTCATAACTATGCTCAATTCTGTCAATTGCTCAACAGTAATTTGTTTACCCACCGTAATACCTCATGAGAGAAGCCACTAGTGAAACCTATGGCCCCCGGGTCTATTTTCCATCATATTACTCTTCCAACAAAAAGCTATTTCTATTGCCTTTTATTTTTCTTTTATTTTACTTTGCATATTTATCATAAAAATACCAAAAATATTATCTTATCATATCTATCAGATCTCACTCTCGTAAGTGACCGTGAAGGGATTGACAACCCCTTTATTGTGTTGGCTGCGAGGATTTATTTGTTTGTGTAGGTGCGAGGGACTTGTGCGTGGCCTCCTACTGGATTGATACCTTGGTTCTCAAAAACTAAGGGAAATACTTACGCTACTTTGCTGCATCACCCTTTCCTCTTCAAGGGAAAACCAACGCAGTGCTCAAGAGGTAGCAGGGCTCCTCATTGCCCCATAACACGGCAACAAAGTCCGAACACTTCTTATAGGAAGTTTCGGCACCCTGAATTTAGCATTATATGCATCGGCTCCGAATTATGTCTTTGGTCAATAGTTGGGTTGCCCGGGTCCTGTGCTTGCTACCCTATGTTCCGCTAAATCGGCTAGGGTAGTAAAGGGAGAACTACTGCTATTGTGCCCTGGTCTAACCCGGATGAGCACCTCGGTAGAGAAAGCCAGAAACTGACTGTCATGATGCGGCGAGAGCCGGTCAGCTGTTCGAGGGTTACAAATCGCTAGAGATTTTTTCCGCATTATGCGAAGGATTGGTACTTCCCGATCAGACGATGACAGCACCCTGGTTCGTATACTAGGGGCTGCGCCCATGTTTTATTATAAAACTCCTATGGCTAAGTGAGGGCATTTAAGCCACATAGTCTGATTGCCTGGTTCGTTGCGCTAAACAACTCCTTCAAGGACCATCCCGAACACCTCCGTACTACCTACGTGAGGGCAGAAACCGATGACTGGCCAACCCTCAAAATTCCATACACCACGGCCGCACAGGAGGAAACAATCAAAACATAGCAAACATTATATTACAAACCGACTTTGTTTCAATCATACAAAGCAAAGACAACACGAATGTATTCATTCGAAAATGATGTCCTGCCCGCACTGCGCTGCCGCAAGTCGAGACCCTTCTAGGACATCCGCGAAATATCGCTCGGGTGTGCGGTGCTCCTCGCCCTCTGGAGGCCCTCTGGCCACTTCAACGGCGTCCATCTTTGCCCACCACATCTTGCAACGGGCGAAGGCCATGCGGGCACCTTCGATGCAGACTGATCACTTGACGGTGTCCAGCCGCGGACAGGCTTCCACCAGCCTCCTCACGAGTCCGAAGTAGCTGCCGGGCATCGCTTCGGCTGGCCACAGCCAGATTATCAAATCCTTCATGGCTAGTTCGGCCACCCTATGCAGCTCCACCAGCTGTTTCAGCTGGTCGATAAAGGGCACCGGATGCTCTGGCACAGCGTACTGCGACTAGAACAGCTTCTTTGTGGAGCTCCCTTCTCTGGCTCGGAAGAACTCCACAGCATCGGACACGCTGCGTGGTAGATCCGCAAACTCCCCTGGGCAACTCCGAATTCGGGTTAGTAAAAGGTAATTCCTCTCCGCATACTTGCTTTGCATGTTAAATGCCTTACCTGCTGCAATCTTCTTGGCCTCCTGGATCTACTGGAGAGCATCCCGGGCCTCATTCCGTGCGGCCTCCGCACCCTGGCGAACCTCGATAAGTTCGGTCTCTCAAACGGACGCCTCGCGCTCCAAGGCTTCGCACTTATTTACCGCGTCCTGGAGCTCCCGCTGGACCTCCTTGACCCGGGCCTTGAGCTTTTTATGGGCGGCTTGCTGCTGGACAACCTTCCCCTCGGCTTCACCCAGGGCCTTTTTCAGGGCCTCGACCTCGGTCGCGGCTCCTGCACATATTACGACACTACAGTCAATATACAACGCGTTTTCTTTCCGAACACACAGCAAGTCGTCCCTCGCCTTGCTTCTCCTGGAGCTGAATCTTCACCTCGCCGAGCTCGTTCTCGGTCCGCTCCAGCCTCTGCTTTAGTTCAGAGACTTCGGCAGCATGCGAGGTTGCGGCCAAGAGTGACGCCTACTTATTCATACATATTAAGTCAGTCTCCTATAAAAAAGGATTGATCCTCTATCCGGTTCTTCTCGCCGAACACCGGACAGTGTCTCAGGGGCTACTGTCTACATGGGGTTTTTCTCTTTCTACGTCACTTACCTCAAAACCTGTCAACAGGTTGCTGCAGGCTTCATTCAGTCCACTCTTGCCGGACTGAACCTTCTCAATCACCGCACCCGTGGATGAGCACGGTGCTCGTCCACAACGGAGGCGCCTCGTAGCGCCTCCATCAGGTGATCTGGCGCCCCTCGTTGGATAGGGGCTGCCGGTGGAATCGGCGCACCCCCTCCTTCGAAGGAGGCTGCTCTCCCGACTCCGGAGCCATATGGGTCTCTAGAATCGTATTCGGCTGAGGGCCGAACTGAATACTGTTGGGGAACGTAGTAATTTCAAAAAAATTCCTACGCACACGCAAGATCATGGTGATGCATAGCAACGAGAGGGGAGAGTGTTGTCCACGTACCCTCGTAGACCGAAAGCAGAAGCGTTAACACAACGCGGTTGATGTAGTCGTACGTCTTCACGATCCGACCGATCAAGTACCGAACGCACAGCACCTCCGAGTTCAGCACACGTTCAGCTTGATGACGTCCCTCGAACTCCAATCCAGCCGAGTGTTGAGGGAGAGTTTCGTCAGCACGACGGCGTGGTGACGATGATGATGTTCTACCGACGTAGGGCTTCGCCTAAGCTCCGCAACGATATTATCGAGGTGTAATATGGTGGAGGGGGGCACCGCACACGGCTAAAAGATCGTATCTCAATTGTGTGTTTAGAGGTGCCCCCCGCCTCTGTATATAAAGGAGCAAGGGGGGAGGCTGGCCAGCCCTTGGGGCGCGCCAAGGAGGGGGGAGTCCTCCTCCTAGTAGGAGTAGGACTCCCCTTTCCTAGTCCAACTAGGAAGAGAGAAGGGGGAAGGAAAGAGAGGGAGAGGGAGAGGGAAAGAGGGGCCGCGCCCCCCTCCCCTAGTCCAATTTGGACTCCCCATAGGAGGGGGCGCGCCACCTCCTGGGCCTGCCCTCTCTCTCCCCTCAGGCCCACCTAGGCCCAATACTTCCCCGGGGGGTTCCGGTAACCCCTCCGGCACTCCGGTTTTATCCGAAATTTCTCCGGAACACTTCCGGTGTCCGAATATAGTCGTCCAATATATCAATCTTTATGTCTCGACCATTTCGAGACTCCTCGTCATGTGCGTGATCATATCCGGAACTCCGAACAACCTTCGGTACATCAAAACATATAAACTCATAATAAAACTGTCATCGTAACTTTAAGCGTGCGGACCCTACGGGTTCGAGAACTATGTAGACATGACCGAGACACCTCTCCAGTCAATAACCAATAGCGGAACCTGGATGCTCATATTGGTTCCCACATATTCTACGAAGATCTTTATCGGTCAGACCGCATAACAACATACGTTGTTCCCTTTGTCATCGGTATGTTACTTGCCCGAGATTCGATCGTCCGTATCTCAATACCTAGTTCAATCTCGTTACCGGCAAGTCTCTTTACTCGTTCCGTAATACATCATCCCGCAACTAACTCATTAGTTACAATGCTTGCAAGGCTTATAGTGATGTGCATTACCGAGTGGGCCCAGAGATACCTCTCCGACAATCGGAGTGACAAATCCTAATCTCGAAATACGCCAACCCAACAAGTACCTTTGGAGACACCTGTAGAGCACCTTTATAATCACCCAGTTATGTTGTGACGTTTGGTAGCACACAAAGTGTTCCTCCGGTAAACGGGAGTTGCATAATCTCATAGTCATAGGAACATGTATAAATCATGAAGAAAGCAATAGCAGCATACTAAACGATCGAGTGCTAAGCTAACGGAATGGGTCAAGTCAATCACATCATTCTCCTAATGATGTGATCCCGTTAATCAAATGACAACTCATGTCTATGGCTAGGAAACAACCATCTTTGATCAACGAGCTAGTCAAGTAGAGGCATACTAGTGACACTCTTTTTGTCTATGTATTCACACATGTATTATGTTTCCGGTTAATACAATTCTAGCATGAATAATAAACATTTATCATGGTATAAGGAAATAAATAATACTTTATTATTGCCTCTAGGGCATATTTCCTTCAGTCTCCCACTTGCACTAGAGTCAATAATCTAGTTCACATCGCCATGTGATTTAACATCAATAGTTCGCATCACCATGTGATTAACACCTATAGTTCACATCGTCATGTGACCATCACCCAAAGGGTTTACAAGAGTCAGTAATCTAGTTCACATCGCTATGTGATTAACACCGAAAGAGTACTAAGGTGTGATCATGTTTTGCTTGTGAGATAATTTTAGTCAACGGGTCTGTCACATTCAGATCCGTAAGTATTTTGCAAATTTATATGTCTACAATGCTCTGCATGGAGCTACTCTAGCTAATTGCTCCCACTTTCAATATGTATCTAGACCGAGACTTAGAGTCATCTAGATTAGTGTCAAAACTTGCATCGACATAACCCTTTACGACGAACCTTTTTTCACTTCCATAATCGAGAAACATATCCTTATTGCAGTAAGGATAATTTTGACCGCTTGTCCAGTGATCTACTCCTAGATCACTATTGTACTCCCTTGCCAAAATCAGTGTAGGGTATACAATAGATCTGGTACACAGCATGGCATACTTTATAGAACCTATGGCCGAGGCATAGGGAATGACTTTCATTCTTTTTCTATCTTCTGCCGTGGTCGGGCTTTGAGTCTTACTCAATTTCACACCTTGTAACACAGGCAAGAAACTCTTTCTTTGACTGTTCCATTTTGAACTACTTCAAAATCTTATTGGTATGTACTCATTGAAAAAACTTATCAAGCATCTTGATCTATCTCTATAGATCTTGATGCTCAATATGTAAGCAGCTTCACCGAGGTCTTTCTTTGAAAAACTCCTTTCAAACACTCCTTTATGCTTTGCAAAATAATTCTACATTATTTCCGATCAACAATATGTCATTGACATATACTTATCAGAATGCTGTAGTGCTCCCACTCACTTTCTTGTAAATACAGGCTTCACCGCAAGTCTGTATAAAACTATATGCTTTGATCAACTTATCAAAGCGTATATTCCAACTCCGAGATACTTGCACCAGTCCATAGATGGATCGCTGGAGCTTGCATATTTTGTTAGCACCTTTAGGATTGACAAAACCTTCTGGTTGCATCATATACAACTCTTCTTTAATAAATACATTAAGGAATGCAGTTTTGTTTATCCATTTGCCAGATTTCATAAAATGCGACAATTGCTAACATGATTCGGATAGACTTAAGCATAGATACGAGTGAGAAACTCTCATCGTAGTCAACACCTTAAACTTGTCGAAAACCTTTTGCGACAATTCTAGCTTTGTAGATAGTAGCACTACTATCAGCGTCCGTCTTCCTCTTGAAGATCCATTTAATCTCAATGGCTCGCCGATCATTGGGCAAGTCAATCAAAGTCCATACTTTGTTCTCATACATGGATCTCATCTCAGATTTCATGGCCTCAAGCCATTTTGCGGAATCTGGGCTCACCATCGCTTCTTCATAGTTCGTAGGTTCGTCATGGTCTAGTAACATAACCTCCAGAACAGGATTACCGTACCACTCTGGTGCGGATCTTACTCTGGTTGACCTACAAGGTTCAGTAATAACTTGATCTGAAGTTCCATGATCATCATCATTAACTTCCTCACTAATTGGTATAGGCGTCACAGAAACTGGTTTCTGCGATGAACTACTTTCCAATAAGGGAGCAGGTACAATTACCTCATCAAGTTCTACTTTCCTCCCACTCACTTCTTTTGAGAGAAACTCCTTCTCTAGAAAGGATCCATACTTAGCAACGAATGTCTTGCCTTCGGATCTGTGATAGAAGGTGTACCCAACTGTCTCCTTTGGGTATCCTATGAAGACACATTTCTCCGATTTGGGTTTGAGCTTATCAGGATGAAACTTTTTCATATAAGCATCACAACCCCAAACTTTAAGAAATGACAACTTTGATTTCTTGCCAAACCACAGTTCATACGGTGTCGTCTCAAACGGATTTAGATGGTGCCCTTTTTTTACGTGAATGCAGCTATCTCTAATGCATAACCCCAAAACTATAGTGGTAAATTGGTAAGAAACATCATAGATTGCACTATATCCAATAAAGTACGGTTATGACGTTCGGACACACCATTATGCTATGGTGTTCCAGGTGGCACGAATTTTGTGAAACTATTCCACTTTGTTTTAATTGAAGACCAAACTCGTAACTCAAATATTTGTCTTCGCGATCAGATCGTAGAAACCTTATTTTCTTGTCACGATGATTTTCCACTTCACTCTGAAATTATATGAACTTTTCAAATGTTTCAGACTTATGTTTCATTAAGTAGATATACCCATATCTGCTCAAATCATCTGTGAAGGTGAGAAAATAATGATATCCGCCACGAGCCTCAATATTCATTGGACCACATATATCTGTATGTATGACTTCCAACAAATCTGCTGCTCTCTCCATAGTTACGGAGAACGGCGTTTTAGTCATCTTGCCCATGAGGCATGGTTCGCAAGCATCAAGTGATTCATAATCAAGTGATTCCAAAATCCCATCAGTATGGGGTTTCTTCATGCGCTTTACACCAATATGACCTAAACGGCAGTGCCACAAATAAGTTGCACTATTATTATTAACTTTGCATCTTTTGGCTTCATTATTATGAATATGTGTATCACTATGATCGAGATCCAACAAACCATTTTATTGGGTGTATGACCATAGAAGGTTTTATTCATGTAAACAGAACAACAATTATTCTCTAATTTAAATGAATAACCGTATTGCAACAAACATGATCAAATCATATTCATGCTCAACGCAAACACCAAATAACACTTATTTAGTTTCAACACTAATCCCAAAAGTATAGGGAGTGTGCGATGATGATCATATCAATCTTGGAACCACTTCCAATACACATCGTCACTTCATCCTTAACTAGTTTATGTTCATGCAACTCCCGTTTCGAGTTACTACTCTTTAGCAACTGAACCAGTATCAAATACTGAGGGGTTGCTATAAACACTAGTAAGTACACATCAATAACATGTATATCCAATATACCTTTGTTCACTTTGCCATCCTTCTTATCCACCAAATACTTGGGGCTGTTCCGCTTCCCGTGACCAGTCCCTTTGCAGTAGAAGCACTTAGTCTCAGGCTTAGGTATAGACTTGGGCTTCTTCACTTGAGCAGCAACTTGCTTGCCGTTCTTTTTGAAGTTCCCCTTCTATCCCTTTGCCCTTTTCTTGAAACTAGTGGTCTTGTTAACCATCAACACTTGATGCTCTTTCTTGATTTCTACCTTCGTCGATTTCAGCATCGCGAAGAGCTCGGGAATTACTTTCGTCATCCCTTACATACTATAGTGCATCACGAAGTTCTACTAACTTGGTGATGGTGACTAGAGAATTCTGTCAATCGCTATTTTATCTGGAAGATTAACTCCCACTTGATTCAAGCGATTGTAGTACCCAGACAATCTGAGCACATGCTCACTGCTTGAGCTATTCTCCTCCATCTTTTAGCTCTAGAACTTGTTGGAGACTTCATATCTCTCAACACGGGTATTTGCTAGAAATATTAACTTCAACTCCTGGAACATCTCATATGGTCCATGACGTTCAAAACATCTTTGAAGTCCCGATTCTAAGACGTTAAGCATGGTGCACTAAACTATCAAGTAGTCATCATATTGAGCTAGCCAAACATTCATAACGTCTGCATCTGCTCCTACAATAGGTCTGTCACCTAGTGGTGCATCAAGGACATAATTCTTCTGTGCAGCAATGAGGATAATCCCCAGATCACGGATCCAGTCCGCATCTTTGCTACTAACATCTTTCAACATAATTTTCTCTAGGAACATATCAAAAATAAACACAGGGAAGCAACAACGCGAGCTATTGATCTATAACATAATTTGCAAAAATACTATCAGGACTAAGTTCATGATTAATTTAAGTTCAATTAATCATATTACTTAAGAACTCCCACTTAGATAGACATCCCTCTAATCATCTAAGTGATTACGTGATCCAAATCAACTAAACCATGTCCGATCATCACGTGAGATGGAGTAGTTTCAATGGTGAACATCACTATGTTGATCATATCTACTATATGATTCACGCTCGACCTTTTGGTCTCCGTGTTCCGAGGCCATATCTGCATATGCTAGGCTCGTCAAGTTTAACCTGAGTATTCCGCGTGTGCAACTGTTTTGCACCCATTGTATTTGAACGTAGAGCCTATCACACCCGATCATCACGTGGTGTCTCAGCACGAAGAACTTTCGCAACGGTGCATACTCAGGGAGAACACTTTTATCTTGAAATTTTAGTGAGAGGTCATCTTATAATGCTACCGTCAATCAAAGCAAGATAAGATGCATAAAAGATAAACATCACATGCAATCAATATCAGTGATATGATATGGCCATCATCATCTTGTGCTTGTGATCTCCATCTCCGAAGCACCGTCATGATCACCATCGTCACCGGCTCGACACCTTAATCTCCATCGTAGCATCGTTGTCGTCTCGCCAACTATCGCTACCGCTTAGTGATAAAGTAAAACAATTACATGGCGATTGCATTGCATACAATAAAGCGACAACCATATGGCTCCTGCCAGTTGCCGATAACTCGGTTACAAAACATGATCATCTCATACAATAAAATATAGCATCATGTCTTGACCATATCACA
Source organism: Aegilops tauschii subsp. strangulata (assembly GCF_002575655.3). Lineage (NCBI taxonomy): Eukaryota > Viridiplantae > Streptophyta > Magnoliopsida > Poales > Poaceae > Aegilops > Aegilops tauschii. Next base: position 532,325,612 of record NC_053036.3, on the reverse strand, counting down.
TCACAACATGCCCTGCAACAAGTTAGACGTCCTCTACTTTGTTGTTGCAAGTTTTACGTGGCTGCTACGGGCTTAGCAAGAACTGTTCTTACCTACGCATCAAAACCACAACGATAGTTTGTCAAGTTAGTGTTGTTTTAACCTTTGCAAGGACCGGGCATAGCCACACTCGGTTCAACTAAAGTGAGAGAGACAGACACCCGCCAGTCACCTTTAAGCAACGAGTGCTCGCAACGGTGAAACCAGTCTCGCGTAAGTGTACGCGTAATGTCGGTCCGGGCCGCTTCATCTCACAATACCGCTGAACCAAAGTATGACATGCTGGTAAGCAGTATGACTTATATCACCCGCAACTCACTTGAGTTCTACTCGTGCATAACATCAACGTATATAACCAGGCTCGGATACCACTGTTGGGGAATGTAGTAATTTCAAAAAAAATTCCTACGCACACGCAAGATCATGGTGATGCATAGCAACGAGAGGGGAGAGTGTTGTCCACGTACCCTCGTAGACCGAAAGCGGAAGCGTTAACACAACGCGGTTGATGTAGTCGTACGTCTTCACGATCCGACCGATCAAGTACCGAACGCACAGCACCTCCGAGTTCAGCACACGTTCAGCTCGATGACGTCCCTCGAACTCCGATCCAGCCGAGTGTTGAGGGAGAGTTTCGTCAGCACGACGGCGTGGTGACGATGATGATGTTCTACCGACGCAGGGCTTCGCCTGAGCTCCGCAACGATATTATCGAGGTGTAATATGGTGGAGGGGGGCACCGCACACGGCTAAAAGATCGTGTCTCAATTGTGTGTTTAGAGGTGCCCCCTGCCCCCGTATATAAAGGAGCAAGGGGGGAGGCCGGCCAGCCCTTGGGGCGCGCCAAGGAGGGGGGAGTCCCCCTCCTAGTAGGAGTAGGACTCCCCTTTCCTAGTCCAACTAGGAAGAGAGAAGGGGGAAGGAAAGAGAGGGAGAGGGAGAGGGAAAGAGGGGCCGCGCCCCCCTCCCCTAGTCCAATTCGGACTCCCCATAGGAGGGGGCGCGCCACCTCCTGGGCCTGCCCTCTCTCTCCCCTCAGGCCCACCTAGGCCCAATACTTCCCCGGGGGGTTCCGGTAACCCCTCCGGCACTCCGGTTTTATCCGAAATTTCTCCGGAACACTTCCGGTGTCCGAATATAGTCGTCCAATATATCAATCTTTATGTCTCGACCATTTCGAGACTCCTCGTCATGTGCGTGATCATATCCGGAACTCCGAACAACCTTCGGTACATCAAAACATATAAACTCATAATAAAACTGTCATCGTAACTTTAAGCGTGCGGACCCTACGGGTTCGAGAACTATGTAGACATGACCGAGACACCTCTCCGGTCAATAACCAATAGCGGAACCTGGATGCTCATATTGGTTCCCACATATTCTATGAAGATCTTTATCGGTCAGACCGCATAACAACATACGTTGTTCCCTTTGTCATCGGTATGTTACTTGCCCGAGATTCGATCGTCCGTATCTCAATACCTAGTTCAATCTCGTTACCGGCAAGTCTCTTTACTCGTTCCGTAATACATCATCCCGCAACTAACTCATTAGTTACAATGCTTGCAAGGCTTATAGTGATGTGCATTACCGAGTGGGCCCAGAGATACCTCTCCGACAATCGGAGTGACAAATCCTAATCTCGAAATACGCCAACCCAACAAGTACCTTTGGAGACACCTGTAGAGCACCTTTATAATCACCTAGTTACGTTGTGACGTTTGGTAGCACACAAAGTGTTCCTCCGGTAAACGCGAGTTGCATAATCTCATAGTCATAGGAACATGTATAAGTCATGAAGAAAGCAATAGCAGCATACTAAACGATCGAGTGCTAAGCTAACGGAATGGGTCAAGTCAATCACATCATTCTCCTAATGATGTGATCCCGTTAATCAAATGACAACTCATGTCTATGGCTAGGAAACAACCATCTTTGATCAACGAGCTAGTCAAGTAAAGGCATACTAGTGACACTCTTTTTGTCTATGTATTCACACATGTATTATGTTTCCGGTTAATACAATTCTAGCGTGAATAATAAACATTTATCATGATATAAGGAAATAAATAATACTTTATTATTGCCTCTAGGGCATATTTCCTTCAAATACGGCCCTCTTCGCTAGTCTCCATGGGGATCTGCTCCCCCACGTGTCTGGCAGCGGAGGTCTCGCCTTGTGGCGCCTCCCGGACAGCGTCCTTGGCTCCTCCCCGGCTCGGAGCGGTCCTCCGGGACAACACTTCGGTGTCGTCCGTGGCCCCGGGGGAATAAGAGGGCAGCGGTGAAATGCTGGCCATTTCCGCCGGATCCAACGAGCCTCCGGATGAGGATCGTTGGATGTGGTCACGGGCCGGACTGCAATAGTACAGTTAACCATATCAAGATGACAAAGAGAAAAGGCCGGATATACGGGCATGTACGAGTCATGACACTTACGATGCGGCATGGGGCTTAGTGCGGGGGCGTCGTTCTGGACTGCTGTCAACGTCTCATGCGGTGTTGACTGCGGGGACGCCCTTCCCCTTCTTGGGCGTTTCCGCCTCCAGATGCGCGGAAGCCGCCCTCTTCTTATTCTTCCTCTCCTCAGGGGGAGGGTTGTTCTCCCCCTCCTCCTCCTCTTCCTCGTCATTGTCCTCAGGGACAGATGAATGGGCTTCTTCGTCTTTGGACGTCACGTCTGAAGTACCCTTGCGACGAGGGCCACTCTTGGCCCCCTTGGCCTTTTTCTTGGCCTTCTTCTCCGGCGCCTTATAGGGTGTCGGCACCAGCATCTTCGCCAGACGCGGGATGACCGGTTCTTCGGGCAGCGGAGCCGGACACTGGATCCGCTTCGCCCTCTCCATCTAGTCCTAAAAAAGAAATAATAAAAGCTCAGGCATCATCCTTGAAACAGACAAGTAGGGGATACGTTAAAAATAACATACCTCGCTAGCGAGGTGTTTAACGTCGTGCCCGCGGTCTGAATCTGCGGCCGGCGGTTTCTCGTTGCCCTTAAAGAGCAACTTCCAGGCACCTTCATGAGTAGTCTCGAAGTGCCTCGCCAGGGTCTGGTGCTTCTTCGGATTAAACTCCCACAGAGGGCGGCTTCGGCGCTGGCATGGAAGAATCCGGCAAACTAGCATCACCTGGATTACATCAACAAGCTTGACGTCTTTGGTTACCATGCTTTGAATGCGCGTCTGCAGCGCTATCAGCTCATTAGGCGAGCACCAGTCCGGGCTCTTCTCGACCCAGGAGGTGAGTCGCATGGGAGCACCTGAGCGGAATTCGGCAGCTGCGGCCTAGGTGGTGCCGTGGGGTTCTGTGATGTAGAACCACTGTCTCTGCCACTCCTTTACTGTGTCCACAAAAGTTCCTTTTGGCCAAGAGACGTTGGACAGCTTGCTCACCATGGCTCCTCCACACTCCGCGTGCTGGCCATCCACCACCTTCGGCTTCACGTTGAAGACTTTGAGCCACAGCCCGAAGTGGGGTTGGATGCGGAGGAAGGCCTCACACACGACGATAAACGCCGAGATGTTGAGGAAGGAATTTGGGGACAGATCATGGAAATCTATCCCGTAATAATACATCAGTCCACGGACGAAAGGGTGGATTGGGAACCCTAGCCCGCGGAAGAAATGGGGGATGAATACTACCCTCTCGGTGGGCTTCGGCGTGGGGATGACTTGTTCCTCGGCCGGCAGACGGTGGGCAATCTCCTTTGCCAAATATCCGGCCGCCCGAAGCTCAGTAATGTCCTCCTCCTTGACGGAGGAGACCATCCACTTGCCCTGACCTCCGGATCCGGACATGGTTGAGTGCCAGCTTAAGTGGAAAGGAGATGAGAACTTGGGCGCTGGAGCTCGAGATTGGAAGGGCGTGAGGGAGGAAGAGGGAATCCTTATCACCTTATAAAGGCAGTGAATATTGAACGCCTCCTCACTCTCCTTAAGATTCGCCTACTCCCAAGGGTTGTATAAAACGGCATGGTTGGGTTACCCATGCCTGCATTGATGATAATCCCGCGATAAGGGGACATGATCTCTGCTTTAACAAGACGTGCCAATGGCAACCGCGTCTCGGGACGTGGGGCGTCGAACACAAAAGCGGTTTGGAATTATGACCGGTCAGAGGTAATGTCGTGCTACAAATAGTTATCAGCGGATGGAACTCGTGTAAAGTTATATTCTTTCTACGGTTGTGTATAGTGTGTGTGATAGGTCTGGATACTATCATCGCATCTGAAGACTATCTTGAAGTTCGGATAGAAGGGAACCCGCCTTGCAATGCCAAAGACAATCTGCACGCTGGACTCCTCGTCATTGAAGCCAGGTTCAGGGGCTACTGAGGGAGTCCTGGACTAAGGGGTCCTCGGGCGCCCGGCCTATTATCCATGGGCCGGACTGATGGGCTGTGAAGACATGAAGGCCAAAGACCGTACCCGTATCCGGATTGGACTCTCCTTGGCGTGGAAGGCAAGCTTGGCGACCAACTATAAAGATTCCTTCTTATGTAACCGACTCTATGTAACCCTAGATCCCTCCGATGTCTATATAAACCGGAGGGCGTAGTCCGGATAGGATATATTCATTGCCATAGTCATACAGGCTACACTTCTAGGGTTCAGCCATTACGATCTCGTGGTAGATCAACTCTTGTAATACTCATATTCATCAAGATCAATCAAGCAGGAAGTAGGGTGTTACCTCCATAGAGAGGGCCCGAACCTGGGTAAACATCGTGTCCCCCGTCTCCTGTTACCATTGATCCTAGACGCACAGTTCGGGACCCCATACCCGAGATTCGCCGGTTTTGACACCGACAGTACCCGAAAGGGATTGACAACCCCTTTTACACGTTGGGTTGCGAGTATTTGTTATTTGTGTGCAGGTGTTGTTTATGTTGTGTTGCTTGGTTCTTCTACTGGTTCGATAACCTTGGTTTCATCACTGAGGGAAATACTTACCGTCGTTGTGCTACATCATCCCTTCATCTTTGGGGAAATACCGACGTAGCTTCAAGACGCATCACTCATTAGCACCACCTTCGTCATCTTCCCCACCAAATAGACTTCAGTACACGGGTATGGGCACTTCCCTTGGCTTGTGCCAAGCTTGGGGGAGATGCCCCGGTATCGTATCACCAATCACTTTTATTATCTTTACCTATTTTAGTTCTATCCTTGGTTATTTCGTGATTTAGTTGAATAAAAGTTTAGTATGATCTACTTTTGAGTGCTAGTTTCGTGATCTATCTATCTATGTAATCGAGTGAGAATTATATAATAAAGTTTAGTTTGAGTTTTTGCTTCTTTACTTTTATGTTACAATCAAATAAAAGGAAATAAATGAAAAATATCATATGCTAATCTTATGGTAAGTAATGACATCACACAAGGAAAAGTATAAGTGGTAAAATTTATTGGAAGTTGATAAACATAGCATTGGTCAATGATGCAACTCATGAAAGAATTAATAAGGGAAGATAAGATTCACATGCAAATATACTATCTTGGACATCTTTTATGCTTGTGAGCCCCCATTAATTATTATCTGCCAAAATTGTTGACGTTGGACAAGGAACACAACGTAATGATTTATGTTTTCTCATATTCACATAGAATTTATATTGTCATAGATCCTTCAACATGTGGTGCTTGCTCAATATCTTTGCTAGCCGAAATTCCGCACTAAGTAGAGATACTACTTGTGCAACCAAAAACCCTAAACCCAAACTCATGTTTTGAGAGTCCACCATACTTACGTATGGATTGAGTAAGATCCTTCAAGTAAGTTGTCATCGGTGCAATAAGGCAAAAAAAATGGTTCTGAATGTGTTTGATCATTTAATGTAAGAGAAAATTGAGTGTTGTACGAACTTGTGATGGCAAAGTAATAAAAGCGACGGACTGCATAATGAAGGTTGCTATCATAAGGGGCAATATAACGTGACGTTCTTTTGCATTAAGGGATTGTGCATACAAACCAAAAAGCGCATGACAACCTCTGCTTCCCTCTACGAAGGGCCTGTCTTTTACTTTTATGTATTTACTTTTATGCAAGAGTCAAAGTATTCTTCCCTGTTTCTTTTTATTTTCTCTTTTTGCAAGCATCATGTGGTGGGGAAAGATCTAGGGACATATATCCAGTTGGATATGAGTGAGCATGAGTTATTATTGTTGACATCACCCTTGAGGTGAATACGTTGGGAGGCGAAACTATAATCCCCTATCTTTCTATGTGTCCGGTTGAAACTTTTTGCTCATGGGTACGGTGCGAGTGTTAGCAATCATAGAAGATTAAATGATGGTTGAGCATGTGGACTTGCCAAAAGGCTCCGATACGAGACCCTTCCTGAAAATATGATGAATTGTAGTTGCAAAGTTGACTGAGAACATAGTTTGTTGGTTTTCAATAGAGTTTATGCTTTTACTTTGATGTTGTGACGAATTGTTACTTGTTCAAGAGAAGTTACATGATACAGTTGTATGATAAAGTTTGTTGTTGTTATGATAATAAGCATGATGCTACTATGTCCGTATTTTTTTTATGGACACATCTCTCTCAAACCTTGTGGACATGTTTTTCGATATCGGCTTTCGCTTGAGGACAAGCGAGATCTAAGCTTGGGGGAGTTGATACGTCCATTTTGCATCATGTTTTCCTACTGTTATTTATAATGTTTTTATGCATAATAATGCTTTATGGAGTAATTCTAATGCCTTTTCTCTCATAATATGCAAGGTTTACACAAAGAGGGAGAATGTCGACGGTTGGAATTCTGGACATGAAAAAGCTATGTCAGAGATACCTATTATGCACATCTCCAAATGAGCTGAAAATTTACGGAGAATTATTTTGGAATATATAAAAAATACTGGAGCAAATAACTACCGGAGGGGGCCACCTGGTGAACACAAGACACCAGGGCACGCCATACCCCCTAGGCACGCCCTGGTGGGTTGTGTTCACCAGGTGGCCCCCCTCCGGTGCCCATCTTCTGGCACATAAGGTCTTTTGACCTAGAAAAAATAAGGAGGAGACTTCCGGGACGGAGCGCCGCCATCTCGGTGTGGAACTTGGGCAGGAGCACTTTTGCCCTCCGGTGGAGCGAATCCGCGAGGGAACTTCTCTCCCAGAGAGGGAAATTGAAGCCATCGTCATCACCAACAACGCTCTCATCATTGGGAGGCCAATCTCCATCAACATCTTCGACAACACCATCTCATCTCTAACTCTAGTTCATCTCTTATGTTCAATCTTTGTACCAGAACCTCAGATTGGTACCTGTGGGTGACTAGTAGTGTTGATTACATCTTGTAGTTGATTACTATATGGTTTATTTGGTGGAAGATTATATGTTCAGATCCATTATGCTATTTAATACCCCTCTGATCTTGAGCATGAATATTATTTGTGAGTAGTTACTTTTGTTCTTCAGTTCACGGGAGAAGTCATGTTGCAAGAAATCATGTGAATTTGATATGTGTTCAATATTTTGATGATATGTATGTTGTGATTCCCTTAGGCGTGTCATGTGAATGTCGACTACATGACACTTCACCATCTTTGGGCCTAAGGGGATGCATTGTGGAGTAGTTATTAGATGATGGGTTGCTAGAGTGACAGAAGCTTAAACCCTAGTTTATGCGCTATTCCGTAAGGGATCAATTTGGATCCATATATATTTTTAATGCTATGGTTAGATTTTATCTTAATACTTTTCTCGTAGTTGTGGATGCTTGCGAGGGGGTTAATCATAAGTTGGAGGTTTGTTCAAGTAAGAACACCAAGCACCGGTCCACCCACATATCAGATTATCAAAGTAGCGAACGCAAATCAAGCCAACATGATGAAAGTGACTAGATCAAATTCCCGCGTACCCTCAAGAGCGCTTTGTTTATTATAAGAAACCGTTTTGGCCTGTCCTTTTTCACAAAAGGATTGGGCTACTGTAACGCCCTGGATCCGATGTGCCAGGTGCCTGCCAGTTTTTCGCCGTCCTTGCCTTGTCAGCTGCTTGCGTGTTGCATTTTTTGTTCATGTCGTGCATCCCATATCATGTCATCATATGCATTGCATTTGCATACTTGTTCGTCTCATGCATCCGAGCATTTTCCCCGTTGTCCGTTTTGCAGTCCGGCACTCCTATGTCACCCGGCGCCCCCTTTTGCCTCTTTTCATGTGCGGGTGTTAAACTTTCTCGGAATGGCCCGAGGTTTGCCAAGCGGCCTTGGTACACCACCGGTAGACCGCCTATCAAGTTTCGTGCCATTTGGAGGTCGTTTGATGCTCCAACGGTTAACCGGGCAACCGCAAAGTCCGTTTGTGTGTTGCAGCAAAACCCCTCTCTAAACAGCCCAAAACCCCTCTAAGTCATCTCCATGTTCTAGGTCGTTCGATCACGATCGTGTGGGCGAAAACCGCACCATGTTTGGACTCTCCTAGCTCCCTCTACCTATATAAACACCTCCCCCCTTCAAAATCGCAGTCTAAACCCTAGCCCCGCTCCCCTCGCGCCGCCGGACTTTTCCCCCGCCACCGACGGACATGTCCGCCGCCGCCTCCCGACCTATCACGGCGCGCCACGTCGCCCCGCCGGCACTCTCTCTCCTCCCTCCACCGCCGGGCCCGCGGAGCCCAGATCGGGCCCGCCCCGGGCCGCGCCGGGCCAGAGGGAGCCCGCGCCTCCGCCGCCGTCCTCCGGCCCCGCCGCCCATCGCTCTGGCCGCCGCCTCCGCCGGAAATTCGCCGCCGCGGCGCGCCTCCCGCGCCCCGCCTCGCCTCCGCCCGGTCTCGTCGCCGCGGGCCGCCATCTCCGCCGCGCGGGCGCCCGGTGCCACCCCGGCCGCCCCTTCCGCCGTCGCGCCGCCAGCCGCGGGCGCCGCCCGTCTGCCTCGCGCTCCTCCGCCTCCCCGCGCCGGGATCCGGCGAGATCCGGCCCGGATCCGCCATCTCCGGCGAGCCCCGCCTCCTTCCCCGCCATCTCCGGCGAGCCCCGCGCCGGCGAGCCTCGGTTCCCTTGCCCCGTTGATTTTTTCCCCGAGGTTGAATTTCTCTGTCATGAAACTTTTACATTCTGGTGCACTTTTCATCATGCTATAACACCATGCATGCTGCTCCGTTTCATGCATATAATACATCGAAATGTTCGTCTCGAGATTCTCTTCATTTTGTTCCATTGTGCCATGTTCATTAGAGTCCATCTTGATGCCCTAATCTCTGGTGCAAAAGTGCTAGTTGTTGTTATGTGCTGTTACTTATCAGAACTTGAGGATTTGTTATTTTTGTATCATTTAATCTGTGCTCTTATGGGCATGAGCTCTACATCTGTTTTGTTGTATGCCAGGCCATCTTTCCAGTAGTGTATGCCATGTATTTTTGTGATCTCTTTGGTGACTAGCACAAGCATGCAAACTAGGCTTCGTAATGTTTCTGATTTCAGGGACTCAGTATTTTCTCCGTCTTTGTCTGCTGTTATTTTGTTGCCATGTAAACTTGATTCTACAGAGAGATCCATGCATATTTTGGAGATGTTCAGTAAGGATGTTTTGTAGATATTATTGTAGTTGATCCATCCATGCCCTAGTTTGCAATTATGGAGTGTCGTAGCATGATCCAATCTTGCTCTACTTTTGCTATAAAATGTTCCTGGCAGATTGTTTACGTGTTAATCAATTTTGCCAAGCTTGTTGTAGTTGATCCTTTCATGCTATGTATTTGCTCTTGCCATGGATAGCTTCGTAAACATGCCATCTTGCTGTAGGTATGCTTGTTTTGTCATGCATTGCTTTGTGATGAGTGCATCAAGCTCACCAAGATGCCCTTATAATGTCTGTTTCTGCCATGCTCTGTTTTCTGCCAAGTCTGAAACCTGTTAACGAAACTTGCTATGTTTACATGGTTGCCATCATATTTTCTGTTCCTTTTTGGCTTATGGTCAGTAAGGGACTTTTGTCATATGCATTTATTAGAATACTGTCGTGCCTTGTTTTTCCATGTTAAGTTCCAGTATCATGTTGATTTTGTGCTCTGAACATTGCTACCTGATGTTATTTCTGTCATGTCCAGTAATTTCTGCCAAGTCTGTGAACCTGTTATTATTTGCAGTCTTGCCATGTCCTTTTGAGCATGTTCTAGTGATTTCTAGAGATATCTCAGTGTTCATGTTTTGTTGTGCTTTACCTGTAAATCATGTCCATGCCTTTTGTTTTCATGTTGAGTTGCTGTAGCATATTGTTTTGATGCTTGCATTATGCCTAGTTGCTGTTTTGGACAGATTGTTGCCATGTCTTGTTTGGAGTGTATTTGTTGCACCGTTGCTCCGTTTCGAGCATGCTCTATATGAAACTTGCTTAGATTTGCATGTAGTTTCATATTATCATGTGGCATCCTTGTTTTGAGGTGTTTGCTTCATGTTTGTATGCATTTTGCATCAATGCCATGTTTAACTTGTTTTGCTCATATCTTCTAGGCCGTAGCTCCGAATCTAATGAACTTTATATGTAACTTGACTAGAATTTCGTGTAGATCATCATGGTGCTCTTTAACTTGCTCTTTAACAACTTCAACTTAATGCTTGTTCAGTTCTGGATCAATTTCGAAATTTGCATATGAGGACTTACCGGATTTGTTATATGTTGTTTCCGGCCTCATTTAAACTTGCTGTGATGTGTTGATCTTGTATGCATCATCTCTTGTCATGAGTAGCTTCATGTAGCCTTGTCATGCATCATTCTTGATTGAGCATCATGCTTTGTTCATGTGTGGTATGTTTACCTTGTTGCGTGCTTCTTCTCGATAGTTCCCGTGTCGTTGCGATCGTGAGGATTCGTTCGTCTTCGTGGCTTCATCTTCTTCATGGACTCGTTCTTCTTTCTAGCGGGATTTCAGGCAAGATGACCGTCACCATGGATCTCATTACTATCATTGCTATGCTAGTTGCTTCGTTCTATCGCTATGCTGCGCAACCTATTCACTTGCCCTTCAAGCCTCCCAAATTGCCATGAACCCCTAACCTTTGTCACCCTTCCTAGCAAACCGTTGTTTGGCTATGTTACCGCTTTGCTCAACCCCTCTTATAGCGTTGCTAGTTGCAGGTGAAGATGAAGATTGCTCCATGTTGGATTATGTTTATGTTGGGATATCACAATATCTCTTATATTTTTAATGCATCTATATACTTGGTAAAGGGTGGAAGGCTCGGCCTTATGCCTAGTGTTTTGTTCCACTCTTGCCGCCCTAGTTTTCGTCATACCGGTGTTATGTTCCTTGATTTTGCGTCCCTTACGCGGTTGGGTGATTTATGGGACCCCCTTGACAGTTCGCTTTGAATAAAACTCCTCCAGCAAGGCCCAACCTTGGTTTTACATTTGCCTCTCCTAGCCTTTTTCGCTTGGGAGTCGCGCTCTCGAGGGTCATCTTTATTTACCCCCCCCCCCCGGTCCAGTGCTCCTTCGAGTGTTGGTCCAACCTGTCAGTCGCCGGTGGCCACCAGGGGCAACTCTGGGCTGGCCTACCGGAAGCTTGGACAATCCGGTGTGCCCTGAGAACGAGATATGTGCAGCTCCTATCAGGATTTGTCGGCACATTCGGGCGGCTTTGCTGGTCTTGTTTTACCATTGTCGAAATGTCTTGTAACCGGGATTCCGAGACTGATCGGGTCTTCCCGGGAGAAGGAATATCCTTCGTTGACCGTGAGAGCTTATAATGGGCTAAGTTGGGACACCCCTGCAGGGTATTATCTTTCGAAAGCCGTGCCCGCAGTTATGTGGCAGATGGGAATTTGTTAATATCCGGTTGTAGAGAACTTGACACTTGACCTTAATTAAAACGCATCAACCGCGTGTGTAGCCGTGATGGTCTCTTCTCGACGGAGTCCGGGAAGTGAACACGGTTTCTGGGTTATGTTTGACGTAAGTAGGAGTTCAGGATCACTTCTTGATCATTGTTAGTTTCACGACCATTCCTTTGCTTCTCTTCTCGCTCTTATTTGCGTAAGTTAGCCACCATACATGCTTAGTCGCTGCTGCAACCTCACCACTTATCTTTCCACACCATTTAAGCTTTGCTAGTCTTGATGCCCATGGTAATGGGATTGCTGAGTCCTCGTGGCTCACAGATTACTACAACACCAGTTGCAAGTACAGGTTTTGCGATGATCATGACGCGAGAGCGATGTTTCTTGATTTGGAGTTCTTCTTCTGCTTCTTCGATCAGGGGATAGGTTCCAGGTCGGCAGCCTGGGCTAGCAGGGTGGTTGTCGTTTGAGTTTCTGTTTATGATTCATCCGTAGCCGGATGTTGATCTTATGTATGATGTATTGTTGTATTCTTGCGGCATTTGTATGCCTTGTATGTATCCCCATATATTATGTAATGTTGATGTAATGATATCCACCTTGTAAAAGCGTTTCAATATGTGGTTCTATCCTTGTTGGGTCCTTCGAGTCCCTTTAGGATAGTATCGCATATTGGGCGTGACAAGTTGGTATCAGAGCCTCGACCGACCCTAGGAGCCCCCCTTGTTTGATCGTGTAGTTTGGCCGTTGTCGAGTCTAGAAGAATTTTTTCTCTTCTGAGTCTAGTTATATCGGAGAGTAGGAATTCTTTTTACTCCTCAGTCCCTTCGTCGCTCTGGTGAGGAATCTTGACGTAGATGTTTTTGAATTACTTCTCTTCCCCTTCAAAATTTTCTTTAGGATCACGCAGTTGGTTTTTCGTTCGTTGGCTCTCAGCTCTTTGCATCCGGTGCATTTCTCGTCAAGATGATTCGATACTCTTTGTTTTTTGCGAGATCAGTCCTCAGTTCTTGCTCATCCGATGTCGTTTTCCCTGTCCGAAGTTGTCCTTGTTTTTTCCACCCACCCTCCCTTCTTCTTCTCGGAACCGGAGTCTGTAATCGAGTATCCATCCTACACGTGCGAAGTCCTTGCATTCTTTCCTCAATGATTTCAACCGGTGTTTTCTTTTCAAAGTTATTCGTCGATTTCCCCTTCCAAGTTGCTTTTGTTTTCACGCCCTCCCACCCTCTTCTTCCCGGAGCCTGATTCTCTTTCGAGCATCAATTTCATTCGTGTGGAGCATCTACAGTCTTTCCTCAATTATTTCAATCGGTGAATTCTCGTCTCGTTTGACATTCTTCATATCTTTTCTTCTCCGGTGGATTCAATTACAATTTTCGGTAGTAACTATATTCTTTCCTCGGCTCAAATATTTACCGTTGCTCATTCCCCTCTCGTCATTTAACCGTTCCGGAGTGATGAAGACATCTCAGGAGATTTGTCTGTGTTCGAATTAATTCGAGGTTGTCACCTCATTCAAATATTTCAATTGTTCCGGTGCATCATTTCTCATTCAACAATCCTTTTCAACGGTGTTTTCTTTTCAGTGGGCCCTAACCCACAGGTCTTTTCCTAGCATCTTACCTGACTCTTCTAATTTTCCCGGAGTTATTCTCAAATCCTTTTCGAAGTGTGATGTAAGTATGATTTTCATCAGTCAGACGTTTTTCCAAGATCAATTGCAAATTATTTTCATTGTTGGCTCAACCTCTTCGCTTTTCATTCTCCCGGAGTATCTCATCAATTTTGGTGTTGTTTCTCGTCATCTTTCTCAACATTCGAAGACCGAAGTAGAGTTCCTCTTAAATCTTGCCCGTTCTCTCAGAGATTCGTCATGCTAGCTTCATGTTATCCTCTCAAATTGTTTCCAGTCGTGCAATCCTTTTCACCCATCCGGAGTATTTCAGGAGTTGTGTCCGTCTCAATTATCCGGAGGCCTCCATTTCAGAATATTTCGTCGTTCTAAGTTTTCTAATCCATTCTCCGATTATTCTATATTGTGCCCCTTCGTTCGTTTACATATTCTTCCGGTGCTTCGTTCAAATATGCTTAAATCAGCTCGCGATCTCTTCTTTCTATTGCATCTTGATTCCCTCATGTATATTCGTGCTTTTCCTATTTTTCCTGGTGAGTCATCCTCCTTCGTCAGTCAATTTTTGAATTCTTACGGTGGCTCGTTCAAGATTCTTTCTGTTGTTATCATATCAATTCTGTCGTTCTTTCCAAATCCTACCGGTGGTTCATGAAGACTTTCGCAAGTTTTGCGCTATATCTTCCCCTTAATCTTTCCAACGAGAATAAGTAGTATGCGAAATCCATTGCTAGTCATCAATTTATTTTGATGAAGGATAAGCATACAATAAATCTTATTCTTATTTCCTCTAAGTGATTAATCCCCTTCTTCGGAGTTTGTTCTTGATGAATAAATTCTAGTTCCAAGTGTTTTTCATCTTTTCTTTCCCGGAGTTCAAATTTCCTCGGCCATTTCGTCGGAACCTCCATCGGAATCATCGCAAGGCTTTAATCTTATTTCTTTTCTTCCTTCAATTTTATCTCGGCATCTTTTTGTTATCGGAGTTCTTCACGGTGGCTCGTCATGATTTAATTCATTCCTCAAGTGTTCATCAAGATTCTGAGCGAAGGAGCTCAAGTATCTTTCCTTCTTGCTTTTCGAAGTGCAATTAAATTCTCCGTATTCTTTTGAAGTGGAGTTTTGCATTTCTTCGTTCTTCTCAGCTATCCAATCATTTCCGTTTGTGGCCGGTTATCACCTTAGGATCGTGAGATGTTACCTATAAGACCACTACAAGCTTATTCTTTTCGCTGTTGATTTTCTCAACAACTCCGTTTAAAACCCCCTTTTTAAGAATGTTCTCTATTTCATTCGTGGCACAAGTTGTCATTTTCTTCTCCGTTCTTTTCATTCAACTCTTTCAATTCTTTCTGGAGGTTTTGTGTCGTGTCTTCATCAAGTATCATTCCATCCTCTCAAGCTCGTGTTCTATTCCTCCATGTTTCAGCCGGAGTGCCGCATAAATTCTGTCGTTCTTATTCCTTTTTTCTATCTTCTTCCAACCGGAGTGGTTTCGAATTCAGTCTTGTTTCTTGAGCTTTTGCTTCTGGTCTCATTCAACATTCCTTTTTCCTACTCGAGTGTTCTTGACTTGTTCATCCTCACTGCTTTGTTCTTATTTCACCTCATCCCCTTTCCTTCCGTCTCGGTCCTAAGATCTCGGGACGAGATCTCTTGTTAGTGGAGGAGTGTTGTAACGCCCCGGATCCGATGTGCCAGGTGCCTGCCAGTTTTTCGCCGTCCTTGCCTTGTCAGCTGCTTGCGTGTTTCATTTTTTGTTCATGTTGTGCATCCCATATCATGTCATCATGTGCATTGCATTTGCATACTTGTTCGTCTCATGCATCCGAGCATTTTCCCCGTTGTCCGTTTTGCAGTCCGGCACTCCTATGTCACCCGGCGCACCCTTTTGCCTCTTTTCATGTGCGGGTGTTAAACTTCCTCAGAATGGCCCGAGGTTTGCCAAGCGGCCTTGGTACACCACCGGTAGACCGCCTGTCAAGTTTCGTGCCATTTGGAGGTCGTTTGATGCTCCAACGGTTAACCGGGCAACCGCAAAGTCTGTTTGTGTGTTGCAGCAAAACCCCTCTCTAAACAGCCCAAAACCCCTCTAAGTCATCACCATGCTCTAGGTCGTTCGATCACGATCGTGTGGGCGAACACCGCACCCCGTTTGGACTCTCCTAGCTCCCTCTACCTATATAAACACCTCCCCCCTTCAAAATCGCAGTCTAAACCCTAGCCCCGCTCCCCTCGTGCCGCCGGACTTTTCCCCCGCCACCGACGGACATGTCCGCCGCCGCCTCCCGACCTATCACGGCGCGCCACGTCGCCCCGCAGGCACTCTCTCTCCTCCCTCCACCGCCGGGCCCGCGGAGCCCAGATCGGGCCCGTCCCGGGCCGCGCCGGGCCCGAGGGAGCCCGCGCCTCCGCCGCCGTCCTCCGGCCCTGCCGCCCATCGCTCCGGCCGCCGCCTCCGCCGGAAGTTTGCCGCCGCGGCGCGCCTCCCACGCCCCGCCTCGCCTCCGCCCGGTCTCGTCGCCGCGGGCCGCCGTCTCCGCCGCGCGGGCGCCCGGCGCCACCCCGGCCGCCCCTTCCGCCGCCGCGCCGCCAGCCGCGGGCGCCGCCCCGCGCCATGGCCGCCCGTCTGCCTCGCCCTCCTCCGCCTCCCCGCGCTGGGATCCGGCCGGATCCGGCGAGATCCGGCCCGGATCCGCCATCTCCGGCGAGCCCCGCCTCCTTCCCCGCCATCTCTGGCGAGCCCCGCGCCGGCGAGCCTCGGTTCTCGTGCCCCGTTGATTTTTTCCCCGAGGTTGAATTTCTCTAAGTCATGAAACTTTTACATTCTGGTGCACTTTTCATCATGCTATAACTCCATGCATGCTGCTCCGTTTCATGCATATAATACATCGAAATGTTCGTCTCAAGATGCTCTTCATTTTGTTCCATTGTGCCATGTTCATTAGAGTCCATCTTGATGCCCGAATCTCTGGTGCAAGAGTGCTAGTTGTTGTTATCTGCTGTTACTTATCAGAATTTGAGGATTTGTTATTTTCGTATCATTTAATCTGTGCATCTTATGGGCATGAGCTCTACATGTGTTTTGTTGTATGCCAGGCCATCTTTCCAGTAGTGTATGCCATGTATTTTTGTGATCTCTGTGGTGACTAGCACAAGCATGCAAACTAGGCTTCGTAATGTTTCTGATTTCAGGGACTTGGATTTTCTCCAAGTCTTTGTCTGCTGTTATTTTGTTGCAATGTAAACTTGATTCTACAAAGAGATCCATGCATATTTTGGAGATGTTCAGTAAGGATGTTTTGTAGATATTGTTGTAGTTGATCCATCCATGCCCTTGTTTGCAATTATGGAGTGTTGTAGCATGATCCAATCTTGCTCTACTTTTGCTATAAAATGTTCCTGGCAGATTGTTTACGTGTTATTCAATTTTGCCAAGCTTGTTGTAGTTGATCCTTTCATGCTATGTAATTTCTCTTGCCATGGATAGCTTCGTAAACATGCCGTCTTGCTGTAGGTATGCTTGTTTTGTCATGCATTGCTTTGTGATGAGTGCATCAAGCTCACCAAGATGCCTTCATAATGTCTGTTTCTGTCATGCTCTGTTTTCTGCCAAGTCTGAAACCTGTTAACGAAACTTGCTATGTTTACATGGTTCCCATCATATCTTGCAGTCCTTTTTGGCTTATGATCAGTAAGGGACTTTTGTCATATGCATTTAGTAGAATACTTTCATGCCTTGCTTTGCCATGTTAAGTTCCTATAGCATGTTGATTTTGTGCTCTGAACATTGCTACCTGATGTTATTTCTGTCATGTCCAGTAATTTCTGCCAAGTCTGTGAACCTGTTATTATTTGCAGTCTTGCCATGTCCTTTTGAGCATGTTCTAGTGATTTCTGGAGATATCTCAGTGTTCATGTTTTGTTGTGCTTTACCTTTAAATCATGTCCATGCCTTTTGTTTTCACGTTGAGTTGCTGTAGCATATTGTTTTGATGCTTGCATTATGCCTAGTTGCTGTTTTGGACAGATTGTTGCCATGTCTTGTTTGGAGTGTATGTGTTGCACCGTTGCTCCGTTTCGAGCATGCTCTATATGAAACTTGCTTAGATTTGCATGTAGTTTCATATTATCATGTTGCATCCTTGTTTTGTGGTGTTTGCTTGATGTTTTTATGCATTTTGCATCAATGCCATGTTTAACTTGTTTTGCTCATATCTTTTAGGCCGTAGCTCCGAATCTAATGAACTTTATAGGTAACTTGACTAGAATTTCGTGTAGATCATCATGGTGCTCTTTAACTTGCTGTTTAACAACTTCAACTTAATGCTTGTTCATTTCTGGACCAATTTCGAAATTTGCATATGAGGACTTACCGGATTTGTTATATGTTGTTTCCGGCCTCATTTAAACTTGCTGTGATGTGTTGATCTTGTATGCATGATCTCTTGTCATGAGTAGCTTCATGTAGCCTTGTCATGCATCATTCTTGATTGAGCATCATGCTTTGTTCATGTGTGGTGTGTTTACCTTGTTCTGTGCTTCTTCTCGATAGTTCCCGTGTCGTTGTGATCGTGAGGATTCGTTCGTCTTCGTGGCTTCATCTTCTTCATGGACTCGTTCTTCTTCCTAGCGGGATTTCAGGCAAGATGACCGTCACCTTTGATCTCATTACTATCATTTCTATGCTAGTTGCTTCGTTCTATCGCTATGCTGCGCAACCTATTCACTTGCCCTTCAAGCCTCCCAAATTGCCATGAACCCCTAACCTTTGTCACCCTTCCTAGAAAACCGTTGTTTGGCTATGTTACCGCTTTGCTCAGCCCCTCTTATAGCGTTGCTAGTTGCAGGTGAAGATGAAGATTGCTCCATGTTGGATTATGTTTATGTTGGGATATCACAATATCTCTTATATTATTAATGCATCTATATACTTGGTAAAGGGTGGAAGGCTCGGCCTTATGCCTGGTGTTTTGTTCCACTCTTGCTGCCCTACTTTCCGTCATACCGGTGTTATGTTCCTTGATTTTGCGTCCCTTACGCGGTTGGGTGATTTATGGGACCCCCTTGACAGTTCGCTTTGAATAAAAGTCCTCCAGCAAGGCCCAACCTTGGTTTTACATTTGCCTCTCCTAGCCTTTTTCCCTTGGGAGTCGCGCTCTCGAGGGTCATCTTTATTTACCCCCCGGGCCAGTGCTCCTTCGAGTGTTGGTCCAACCTGTCAGTCGCTGGTGGCCACCAGGGGCAACTCTGGGCTGGCCTACCGGAAGCTTGGACAATCCGGTGTGCCCTGAGAACGAGATATGTGCAGCTCCTATCAGGATTTGTCGGCACATTCGGGCAGCTTTGCTGGTCTTGTTTTACCATTGTCGAAATGTCTTGTAACCGGGATTCCGAGACTGATCGGGTCTTCCCGGGAGAAGGAATATCCTTCGTTGACTGTCGAGGAATTGTCACGGCAGATGTCCTCGTGCAAGGACTTAGTCGTGGAGCCATCGCAGCTAGGAAGCTTAAAGGGGTTAAACGGGACAAGGAACACGAGGGTTATACTGGTTCAGCCCCTTACGGTGAAGGTAAAAGCCTACGTCCAGTTGAGGTGGTATTGATTAGGGTTTCGATGACCAGGAGCTAAACCGTCCTGCCTGGTTATCGATCTTGTCTTTCTTGTCCCTAAACCGCCGCCGGGTCGTCCCTTTATATAGAGAGGTTGACGCCCAGCGGCTCTCAGAGCCCCGGCCGGCTCATAACAGTGTCCGGCTCGGACTCTTAGCTATTCTTGCCTTACACTACAAGTTTCACCCTAACGGCGGTTAACACTACGGGCTTTAAGCCACCTCCAGGTCTTAAGCCCATGATTGACCCGCCGTCTTCAAGTTTGGTGCTGGGCTTCGCATGATGACCATTATGAGTAACCCGGCCCCTCCTGGGCGGGTGATTCCAATGGTTATATCCTCGACATTAGGCCCCAGATTGATTTGAACCGGTTCATGTCAATCTTCAATTCCTTTGAGAGAAAAAATCTCCCGGCTTATATTCGTGCGAAGGTTATAACCCGCCGTGACGTCATCTTCTGGATTCCTGGTAACCCGCCGTGACGTCATCTTCCATTAAGTTCATTTTTTATTCCACCATATCCCAACGGATCTTATCTTTAATGGCTATCCCGGAAATCGAGGCGTTTTCGTGGCACGATAATCACGTCGTGGCCTCCTCGTTTCTTGCGCCCACTTACTGGCCGCACCTTATAAATAAGCCCGGCCCATGAGGCTTCATTCACTTGTCGCCTCCATCGTCTTCCTCCTCTCGCTACTGTACTGCCGCTCGAGCTCCACCGCCGCCGCCGCGGGTCTCCTCGTCTTCACCAACTCAGGCCGCTGCATCAACCTGACGTGACCAGAAAAACGCGACGAACCTCCGCAGTAACTCTGCATCTGTAAGCTTTCTCCTCCCTGTTCCTCAGATCCGCATTAGTGACCTTCGAGTTCGTCGGTGTTCGTCGCCGTTCGTCACGAACACTTGATAGATTCCACTGTTAACACCCCTTCTTGATCTTTAGACAGTATAGAACTGCTGCGGTTGCTGTTTCGCACCCGTCCCAAATGCACATAGATCCTTTCTACTGCACAGAAGCCCCGTTCGAGCCTATGAACTTCCTCTGTGTCAGTTCTAGGTCTAGAAATTTTTCTTTTTAGCCGACCGTTTGATCCAAAATAATTACTGCGATCTGTGAAACTTGTTTGCGCCACACTTAGTCAAAAATTGCATCTGTTTAGCTATGGCGGCTCACATTTCGGGCTTAAAAGAGGCCACGCGCTGTAAAATTTCCGGCTCATTTATGATAAAGTTTTAGACAACTTGAATTACTCACGATGCCCACAGCGGCTTAGATAACCCGAAAGAATTAGCCATATATCATTAGGCCCCTTCATAAGCCGCCATCTTGAATACTGAACTGTAAACCTCCTCCGGCTTATAATTGAACCGGACATCTCCTTTTGTCATAGGCTTTCGTTTGTCACAATGCCACCTAAGGCTCCCAAGGCACCCATCACGTGCAACTGGATGAGATCCAATGTCACTGATGAAACTTTAGCTGATTTCGTGAAGACGGGTTACCTGCCCAAGAAGGAGGTCATGTCTTACCGTGCCCCTGACCCGTCAGTGGAAAGACCTCAACCTAGAGATGACGAGGTGGTGATATTTGCTGATCACATGAGCCGGGGCTTCGCACCGCCCGGCTCAAAATTCTTTAGAGATGTTCTGAACTTCTTCGATCTGCGGCCGCAAGACATAGGACCCAATTCCGTGTCGAATATTTGCAATTTTCAAGTATTCTGCGAAGTCTATCTTGGAGAAGAGCCCAACCTATTGCTCTTTAGGGAGCTGTTTTATCTGAACCGCCAGAACAAGTGTGCCAACGGGCCGAGCTTGGAACTTGGTGGAATCTCCATTCAACGATGGAGAGATTGCCTCTTTCCTGATGCTGAGCCGCCAAGCCATCCAAAGGACTGGAACCAGACATGGTTCTACTGCCAGGATATTTCTCCGGCTGACGAGAGCCCTCTGCCCGGCTTTCGTGCCCTGCGTCTGGAGCCAAATCACCCCCTGCCAGACAAACTATCTCAAGCTGAGCGTCAACCTCTGATCCCCACCATCAATAAGATCAAGGCTCTCCTGGGAAATGGCCTCAACGGCATTGATCTGGTCCGGGTCTGGATCTCTTGGCGTGTGATCCCCTTGAGCCGCCGCCCCGGCTTAATGTGTGACTACACGGGCTGAAAGGATGACCCTCTGCGGCACAGCCCCAACGATCTTCCTGAGGACGTCATGGACGACATGACCAAGTCTCTCCTGAATGATATCTTAGCCGACTGTGGGAGGACCGGCTTAAACCCCTTCTGCCAAGCTAACCCGGCTCCGGCGGTAAGCCACTGACCTGAACACCTTGGTTTTCCTTTTAATAGTTTTCATCTGAACTTTAAGAAATCTTTGTTGTATTTTTTAGGCTAATGACAAGTTCTGGAAGGTCAAATATGATCATGAGGCGGCTAAAAAAGCCAGGAAGGCTAAGAAAGCCGCCAGGAGAGCCGCTCCCCACAAGAAGGGAAGCAGGCCTACTGCCTCAGAGCTGCTTCAGCTAAGTGACAGCTCCGAGTCAGAGGTAACCCTTGAATCTTTAGGCTCTTCTTTTGTTTCTTATTTATTCCTATCCGCCTTATCGATACTGATTATCAGCAGGAGGACACCGGAGCGAGTAACCCGGTGACTGAAGAGGTAACTACACTTTCCTCCGACTCGGAGCCCTTGCCAAGGCTGAAAGTCCGAAGAGTAACCCGGAAAGTAAGATTTTCACATCCTTTAGCTTATCAAGATCCTCAATTTCTTTTGAAGCGACAGATTCATGAGAGCCGGCGGCACACCCGGACCAACAAGGATGCAGACCTCTCCTCCGGCTTACCTGAAGCATCAAGGAAGCGCCGGACCGAGGTTATCTCCAACTTATATCCTTTTCATCCTTTGGCGGGCGTTACTCGTCAACCGCTCAATTCTTCTGATTCAAATTATCAGGAAACTTCACCTTCCTCTGGTGATTCTATGCAATCGAACCTGCCGGCTTTCAAGACCGCACCCGGGTAATGATGATCATCTTATGTTGTGCTTATCTTTACTCATGCTTTTGTACTAACCTTTTGTCCTTTCAGTGCTCAAGCAAAGCTCAGCAAGAGGGCAAAGAAGAATAAACCGGTCGAAGAACCGGTCCTGACTGAACCGGAAGCTTCAGCTCAAGAACCGCCATCTGCCTCAGCTCCTGAAGCCACCGCTCCAACTGACGAGCCAGTCATAGAGGCTTCAACTAACCCGGAGAACTCCATCCCAGCTCAGCCGGCCGATGACCCGAACATTGTAATCACCCGGACAGAATTTGTCGAGCCGGGGAGACCCACTGCACTGGCAAAATGCTCTGCCAAGGAAGAGCTGCTAGAGCGCCGCAGGGCCAGGCTGGAGATCACTGACTATGCGAATTTGAGCATTGGAGACATTGTTTCAAGTTATATTGGTCAAGTGCACAACAGCCGGGACTTGGAGATTGACATGGTGAAGCAGATACAGCAGAAATCTGAGGTACAACTCTCTTGCTTACTCCATAGTCATCCTTACCATACTAGCCCCCAAGTCTATTACTTATGATAGAATATGTTGTAGACTTAACTTCCGGCTGACCTTCATTAACCAGCAATTAGAAACAGAATCTTTCAGCATACATTAGCCCCCAAGTGCCAAGTGTCTTTGCTTGCAAGGTGCTTGGGACTTTAATGTTTCATAATAATTACTCAAACTGTCACCCGGAATTTGTACAGGCTGCCTGCAAAAAATTTGAAGCTGAAATCTCTGAGCTAAAGAACCGCCTGAAGACTCAGGAAACTGAGACCCGGAAGGCCAATGCCAAATTTGAGTTCAGTGTTGCTACACAAGAAAAGGTGAAGAAGAAATTTGAGACAGAGAGGAAGACTTGGGCCGAAGAGAGAGCCGCCTTGCTGAGCCGGGCCGAAAAAGCATAGGCTGCTCTAACTGAGAGAACCGCCGAAGTCTCCGGCTTAAAGCGCCATGTGTCACAGATGGTCTCCGCAATCTTCGGTAAGTCATTCTGCAAGCTTTTACCAAGTTTTCATTCTTTATGTCTCATAAGTCCCCCTACTGTCTCCGGCATACCTGACTTTGTTTAAACAGGTCCCAGAAGCTCCAACCTTAACCAGAATGTTCTGACTAAGCTGAAGGCCGTGTACACCTTGGTTGAGCAACTCTATACCGGGTCACAGCGCGCGTTAGCCGTTGTGGCCCTGTCCAACGAGGTTCCGACTCACCTGGCGGACGTACTCAGGTGGCTTGCCGTTCTTCCTCAGCGCTTCCAAGAGCTAAGACGGGCCTCTGCAAGAGCCGGAGCGATAGCTGCTTTGAGACGGGCCAAGGCTTTTCTTCCGGAGCTAGACCCGGCCGACATCGCGCTTGGATACCCCAGCCTGAAGGAAGACGGCACCCCCTTCGACCAAAAAGACTTTGCTGCCTGTGTGAAGATCGTGCGCCCGGTGGCCACCCTGATTGGGAATGACACCGACCTTACCAAGTACCAGCCGGGCTACGACGCAGAAAATCAAAGGATCCCCACTCCACGTTATGAAGCCATCAGCTTGATCCCGCCGACTCGTAAGCACACCTTTGCCCCAGAAGTTGACCCGGCGGGGTTAATTGATGACGAGGCTCAATTTGAGGCTTTGAGCGGCATTGATTGGAAATCATCAACCTTCCAGGTCATGGAATCAGCCGGAGGAGCGGAGAGGGATGAGCCGGAAGCTTCAACTCAACAAGCACCTTGACTTTTAGGTGGCTCATGGTTACACCTTAAAACAATGCCTCACTTTTTGGACTCGGGGAGTCTTGTAATAGAGTAGGACAAACACTTAACTTTGTCGTGCCATCGTGCACGTGTTGAATGCTTAACTCCATTGAAGCTGCTTCTTCTTATTCCTCCGGATTATAATCGATCAGTTATTTTCCTTAAGCTCGAATAGCTGTCTTTAACCATCCTGCATAGAAAACAAGTCACAAGTCCCTAGGCGGCTTACCGCACTGAAAATCATAGACCTTATATATATAACCCGGAATATGAACAAAAGTCACCAAAGACTGGCCCTCAATTATATCTTTGACGTAATCATATAGCATACTTACAAGCCTTCAAGTATACTTCTGGTTTATGTAACCCGAATAATGAGTTGAAGATCTCAACTCCGGTTTACCTTCATCAAGAATACTTTACTATGTGTTATCAACGTTGTGAATCAAAATTAAGCCGGCGAAGTAAAAGCCGCCCTTGCACACTACTAATGTGACCAAAAGAACTTGGTGTAAGTCAGAAGATCAAAACTTAGGGGCTTCCGGTTCGAATACGACCAGAGAACCGTCCCAAAGGGGTTAAGCTAAGATTCGAATGCGATCATATAGCCCCCAGTGGCTTTGGCGATGCCAATCAAGAGGGTACCGACAGCTATGTTCTCTTTGGTTCGAATACGACCCATGTTTGAACAGGAAGCCCCCAAATGACCTTAAGAGTTGTTTAACGACGCTGATTCGAATACGATCCACGTCGGTTCCCAAAGGGGGTTGAGCTATGATTCAAATATGATCAAAGAAAACTCCCCAATGAGCTCGGCAATTTGCCAATCAAGTGGGTATCGACAGCTATGTTCTCTTTGGTTCGAATACGACCTATGTTTGAACAGGAAGCCCCCAAATGATCATATTGTTTACGGCTAGATTCGAATACGATCATAAGCCGGATCCGCCTCCAAGTGACCATGTGATATTGTAATGGAAATAACACGTTTACCTTGGAAGGAGAAAAGGACAGAGGTCCTTCTTTATTATTTATCATAATATATACATGTCTATAGAAATATGTACATTATGAGAGCCGGTGGCTCAAGTGTAATAAGGCCGAAGCTGAGCTATGTTCCACGGCCGACGGGTCTCTTCCTCCGACGTGTGTGAATCTTTGTGCTCCCGAACGTCGATAAGGTAGTATGACCCGTTGTGCAAGTTCTTGCTGACCACAAAGGGCCCTTCCCAAGGCGGGGATAACTTATGTGCATTTGTTTGATCTTGGATGAGCCGGAGCACCAGATCACCTTCCTGGAGGACCCGGGACTTAACCCGGCGGCTGTGATAACGGCGCAGGTCTTGTTGGTAAATCGCCGAGCGAGCTGCTGCCACATCACGCTGTTCGTCCAACAAGTCAAGAGCATCTTGGCGCGCCCGCTCATTATCCGCCTCAACATAAGCCGCCACTCGAGGTGAGTCATGACGGATGTCGCTAGGGAGGACTGCCTCCGCTCCATAAACCATGAAGAACGGCCTGTAACCCGTAGATCTGTTAGGAGTAGTATTGATGCTCCATAACACGGAGGGTAACTCCTCCACCCAACAACCCGGCGTCCGTTGCAAAGGGACCAAAAGCCGGGGCTTTATGCCCTTCAAAATCTCCTGATTAGCTCTCTCAGCTTGTCCATTGGATTGAGGGTGAGCCACTGACGAAACATCAAGTCGAATATGCTCTCGCTGACAAAACTCCTCCATGGCGCCCTTAGACAGATTGGTACCATTGTCAGTTATAATGCTGTGTGGAAAACCAAAGCGAAATATCACCCTTTTCATGAACTGAACTGTTGTGGCCGCGTCACACTTGCTAACTGGCTCTGCCTCAACCCACTTTGTGAACTTGTCAACTGCCACCAAAAGGTGGGTCTTCTTATCCTTGGACCTTTTAAAAGGCCCAACCATATCAAGCCCCCAGACCGCAAATGGCCAAGTGATTGGAATCATCCTCAGCTCCTGAGCCGGCACATGAGCCCGTCGCGAGAACCTCTCACAACCATCACATTTACTGACCAAGTCCTCTGCATCAGCATGAGCCGTCAGCCAATAAAAACCATGACGAAAAGCCTTGGCCACAAGAGATTTTGAGCCGGCCTGATGGCCACAATCCCCCTCGTGAATCTCACGCAAAATATCTTGGCCTTCCTCAGGGGAAACGCAACGCTGGAAAGTTCCAGTAACACTGCGACGATGCAGCTCGCCATTGATAATAACCATTGACTTAGACCGCCGGGTTATTTGTCTGGCCAAAGTTTCATCCTCAGGCAAATCTCCCCGGGTCATGTAAGCCAAGTATGGTACTGTCCAGTCTGGGGTGATGTGGAGAGCCGCCACCAACTGTGCTTCCGGGTCAGGGACAGCCAAGTCTTCCTCTGTAGGTAACTTGACAGAAGGGTTATGCAAGATGTCCAAGAAAGTATTAGGCGGCACCGGCTTTCGCTGAGAGCCCAGCCGGCTTAGTGCAACAGCCGCCTCGTTCTTCCTGCAATCGATGTGCTCTACTTGGTAACCCTGAAAGTGTCCAGCAATGGCATCAACTTCACGGCGATAAGCCGCCATGAGAGGGTCCTTGGAATCCCACTTGCCTGATACTTGTTGAGCCACTAAATCTGAATCGCCGAAGCACCTTACCCGGCTCAAGCTCATCTCCTTAGCCATCCGAAGACCATGGAGTAAGGCCGCGTACTCAGCCGCATTGTTAGTACAAGGAAACAGCAACCGTAGCACATAATGAAACTTGTCACCTTTGGGGGAAGTCAATACAACTCCAGCCCCCGAGCCCTCCAATTGCCTAGACCCATCAAAGTGAATAGTCCAATATGTGTTATCCGGCTTTTCCTCAGGCACCTGCAGCTCTGTCCAATCGTTGATGAAATCCACCAAAGCTTGAGATTTAACAGCAGTGCGTGGTACGTATTTCAGACCATGAGGCCCAAGCTCTATAGCCCACTTAGCCACTCTTCCCGTGGCTTCTCTGTTTTGGATGATATCTCCAAGGGGAGCAGAACTAACCACAGTGATAGGGTGACCCTGGAAATAATGCTTAAGCTTCCGGCTTGCCATGAACACACCATAAACAAGCTTCTGCCAATGTGGATACCGCTGTTTGGACTTGATGAGCACTTCACTGATGTAGTAAACCGGCCGCTGAACCGGGTACTCCTTACCCTCTTCCTTGCGCTCCACCACCACAGCCACACTGACGGCTCGTGTGTTAGCAGCTACATACAGTAATAAGGGCTCCTTGTCAACCGGAGCAGCAAGGACTGGGGGCTCAGCCAGCTGTCTCTTCAAATCCTCAAAAGCAGTATTAGCAGCATCATTCCAGACAAAATCATCAGTTTTCTTCATCAACTGGTACAGTGGCATGGCCTTTTCACCCAAACGGCTTATAAACCGGCTCAAAGCAGCAATGCGGCCTGCTAGACGCTGGACGTCGTTTATACATGCCGGCTTAGCCAGAGAGGTGATTGCCTTGATTTTTTTCCGGGTTAGCTTCAATGCCTCTGTTAGAAACTAGGAAACCCAAGAGCTTACCTGCAGGAACACCAAAAACACACTTGGCCGGGTTCAGCATCATCTTGTAAACCCAGAGATTATCAAAGGTTTCTCTAAGGTCATCGACCAGGGTCTCCTTCTCCCTGGATTTAACCACGATATCATCCACATAGGCATGAACATTGCGCCCAATCTGGTTATGAAGACAATTCTGCACACAACGCTGGTAAGTCGCCTGTGCACTCTTGAGTCCAAAAGGCATAGACACATAACAGAAGGCTCCAAAGGGAGTGATGAACGCCGTCTTCTCCTGTTCCTTAACTACCATTTTAATCTGATGGTATCCAGAATAAGCATCCAAGAAACTTAAGCGCTCACAACCCATCGTAGCATCAATGATTTGATCAATACGGGGGAGAGCAAAAGGATCAGTCGGACACGCTTTGTTTAAGTCCGTGTAGTCCACACACATCCGCCAGGTGCCATTCTTCTTGAGCATGAGCACCGGGTTAGCTAACCATTCTGGATGAAAGACTTCGACAATAAACCCGGCCGCCAAGAGCCGGGCCACCTCCTCACCAATGGCTTTCCGCCTCTCCTCATTAAACCGCCGAAGGAATTGCCTGACCGGCTTAAATTTCGGATCAATATTGAGAGTGTGCTCAGCGAGTTCTCTAGGTACACCTGGCATGTCAGAAGGTTTCCATGCGAAAATGTCCCTATTCTCACGGATGAACTCGATGAGCGCGCTTTCCTATTTTGGATCCAGATTGGCACCGATGCTAAACTGCTGAGATGAGTCACCTGGAATGAAATCAACAAGTTTAGTCTCATCAGCTGACTTAAATTTCATTGCCGGCTCATGCTCCGTGGTCGGCTTTTTCAGAGATGCCATATCTGTTGGGTCAACATTGTCCTTGTAAAACTTCAGCTCCTCTGTTGCACAAACAGATTCTGCATAAGCCGCGTCACCTTCCTCACACTCCAAGGCTATCTTTCGGCTGCCATGAACCGTAATGGTCCCATTGTGACCCGGCATCTTGAGCTGCAAGTATACATAACACGGTCGTGCCATGAACTTGGCGTAAGCCGGCTGCCCAAATATAGCATGATACGGACTTCTTATCTTGACCACCTCAAAGGTCAATTTTTCCACCCTGTAGTTGTACTCATCTCCAAAGGCCACTTCCAGTTCGATCTTACCAATTGGATAAGCCGACTTACCAGGCACCACACCATGGAAAACAGTATTGGACTGGCTGAGGTTCTTATCAATCAACCCCATACGACGGAAGGTCTCATAATAGAGGATGTTGATGCTGCTGCCTCCATCCATGAGCACCTTAGTGAACTTTTATCCTCCCACTTGAGGAGCCACCACCAGGGCCAGGTGACCCGGATTATCAACCCGGGGAGGGTGATCCTCCCTACTCCACACAATAGGCTGCTCAGACCATCTTAAATAGCGTGGAACCGCCGGCTCAACAGCATTCACAGCCCTATTATGAAGCTTCTGATCTCGCTTACATAGACTGGTGTTAAACACATGATACTATCCACCATTGAGCTGCTTTGGATTGGTCTGGTATCCCCCCTGTTGATGTTGATGACCCTGGCCGGACTGCTGATTAAAGCCCCCTTGAACATTCTGAGGATTGGAATTTGAGCCGCCGCCCGGGCCATGAAAGCCGCCGGCGCCTGAGCCGCCGCCCGAGCCATTGCCATTAAAGGCATTGGAATTCTTAAAGGCCTTCATGATCGCGCAATCTTTCCATAGATGTGTAGCTGGCTTCTCCCTAGAGACATGCCTTGGACAAGGCTCATTCAATAGCTGCTCAAGCGTGGGGACTGAACCGCCGGCTCGGGGAGGTGGCCTCCCCTTACGTCGCTGGTTGTTACCCTGCGAGCTGGCATTGGCCACAAACTCCATGCTGCCATCAGCCTTACGCTTGTTACCTCCTTGGTTCGCCGGGTTATGCTGAGGACCCTTGCCATTGCCGTTCTTCTTTCCCTTCCCTGTCCTTTCATCATCTGACGCGGGGTCCTTGGTACTATCAGAGTTGGCGTACTTGACGAGAGCCGCCATCAGCATACCCATATCATTGCAATCACGCTTGAGCCGCCCGAGTTTCATCTTCAGGGGCAGGAAACGACAATTCTGCTCCAACATTAAGACTGCAGAGCCGGCATCCATCTTATCAGATGAATGTATTATCTCTTTGACCTGGCGAACCCAATGTGTCGTAGACTCACCCTCCTGCTGTTTATAGTTAGTCAAATCCACAATTGACATAGACTGCCTATAGGTATCTTTGAAGTTTTGGATGAACCGGGCTTTCAACTCAGCCCAAGACCCGATAGAATTCGGTGGCAGCCCTTTCAACCAAGTGCGGGCAGTCCCATCTAACATCATGGTGAAGTACTTGGCCATCGCCGCCTCGCTGACCTCCAGCAATTCCATGGCCATCTCGTAACTCTCGATCCAGGCTCCGGGTTGTAAACCAGCCGTGTAATTAGGCACCTTCCTAGGCCCTTTGAAATCCTTGGGCAGACGTTCATTGCGGAGAGCCGGCACTAGACAAGGGACACCTCCAGTCCTCGTAGGGATACCCACGTCGACGGAAGCCATCGGATAAGCTGGGGGTGGCTGGTAAGCCGTCAACTGAGGCACCTGCTCCGCCTCTTGCCGTGCTCTGTCTTGGTCTGCTGCGTGAAAGGCTCCGTTATGAGCCGGGCCGTGGCCAGGTGGCAAGTCATGGCGTCGGACATTGCTTGAGCCGGTCGCTGAGACCATGTGTCTGCTATAACTCGGGCTCCGGCCTGGACGAGGGGTTGAATGGATCCTGTCCCGGCTATAAGAGTACGCCTCTTGCTGCGCCAGAGCTGTCTGAAGGAGTTCTCTGACCCGGCGGGTTTCAACCGCCGTTGGAGAGTCACCATCAATTGGGAGAGCCGCCAGCCGTGCCGCCGCGGCGACCATGTTTTCCAACTGGTTGGCATAATGACCCGGTGGTATTGGCACGTACTGAGGCGGGGCAGGGTTCACCCGGGGAGGTCCCATCACTTGGGGCTGAATTAGCGTCCCAGCCCCGGGCACTATGATCTCCGGCGGGTTACTAGACCCTGCACCCGGCGTGTTGAAGAGGTTTCGAGGATCGTAAACCGGAGGGAGTCGAGATTGGGCCTTTTGATGCCTCCTTCTCATGACCTCATTGGACGCGTTCTGATCCATCGTGAGCCGGAAGGACTGTGCCTGAATCAACTGAGTCTGGGCGTCGAGAGCCACCCTCTCTGCAACCATCCTGATCCCCTCCGCCGCCAGATCCTCCTTGGCCTTTGCTAGATCCAACTTTAACTGTGCCACCTCCGCATCGTGTTGAACTTGATCCGCCGGAGCCACTGTAGCGGTCAACAGGACCGTCATCTTGTCTGTGAGATCCATCAGCACCTGAGCCGGCGAAGGCACCGGGCTTCCTGACCCGGAGGCGGGGTTTTGAACAGGTTGCGCGCCGGCCATGAAGATTCCAACCCGGCTCGGCGGTTCAAAGGGGTCCGGAATGCTGTCGCCATCGGAACAACCCCTGAGCCTGCCATCTTGAAGTTGATACCACGAGTTTGACTCATCCGTAGACGACTCGCCGTCAGAGCCGGCGGCCGTCTCATCACCAGATCCAAATCCTTCAGAGAGTCCTCCATGGACACATCCCACAAAAGCATGCTTCAAGGCAGGTAGAGCCCGGGCGGGTCGTGCACGCTGAGCCGTCTCGATGAGATCGGCGCAGAGATCCGGCTCACCAATCTTGCCAATGAAGACATGAATTCCGCCGAAGGGGACCCGGTACCCGTACTCAATTGAGCCAGCGTCGAGGCCCCAGTTTGCATCGTCGATGTAGAGCTTGCCGCGACGACTCTTGGTCATCCGGCCCACAGCGTATCCCTTGAGCCCTTCGAAGCTGCCCTTCAAGAACTCAAATCCACCGTGGGCTAGCCCCACGGTGGGCGCCAACTATCATGGAATTGTCATGGCAGATGTCCTCGTGCAAGGACTTAGTCGTGGAGCCATCGTAGCTAGGAAGCTTAAAGGGGTTAAACGGGACAAGGAACACAAGGGTTATACTGGTTCGGCCCCTTACGGTGAAGGTAAAAGCCTACGTCCAGTTGAGGTGGTATTGATTAGGGTTTCGATGACCAGGAGCTAAACCGTCCTGCCTGGTTATCGATCTTGTCTTTCTTGTCCCTAAACCGCCGCCGGGTCGTCCCTTTATATAGAGAGGTTGACGCCCAGCGGCTCTCAGAGCCCCGGCCGGCTCATAACAGTGTCCGGCTCGGACTCTTAGCTATTCTTGCCTTACACTACAAGTTTCACCCTAACGGCGGTTAACACTACGGGCTTTAAGCCACCTCCGGGTCTTAAGCCCATGATTGACCCGCCGTCTTCAAGTTTGGTGCTGGGCTTCGCATGATGACCATTATGAGTAACCCGGCCCTCCTGGGCGGGTGATTCCAATGGTTATATCCTCGACATTGACCATGAGAGCTTATAATGGGCTAAGTTGGGACACCCCTGCAGGGTATTATCTTTCGAAAGCCGTGCCCGCGGTTATGTGGCAGATGGGAGTTTGTTAATATCCGGTTGTAGAGAACTTGACACTGGACCTTAATTAAAACGCATCAACCGCGTGTGTAGCCGTGATGGTCTCTTCTCGGCGGAGTCCGGGAAGTGAACACGGTTTCTGGGTTATGTTTGACGTAAGTAGGAGTTCAGGATCACTTCTTGATCATTGTTAGTTTCACGACCGTTCCTTTGCGTCTCTTCTCGCTCTTATTTGCGTAAGTTAGCCACCATACATGCTTAGTCGCTGCTGCAACCTCACCACTTATCTTTTCCACACCCTTTAAGCTTTGCTAGTTTTGATACCCATGGTAATGGGATTGCTGAGTCCTCGTGGCTCACAGATTACTACAACACCAGGCAGGTATAGGTTTTGCGATGATCATGACGCGAGAGCGATGTTTCTTGATTTGGAGTTCTTCTTCTGCTTCTTCGATCAGGGGATAGGTTCCAGGTCGGCAGCCTGGGCTAGCAGGGTGGTTGTCGTTTGAGTTTCTGTTTATGATTCATCCGTAGCCGGATGTTGATCTTATGTATGATGTATTGTTGTATTCTTGCGGCATTTGTATGCCTTGTATGTATCCCCATATATTATGTAATGTTGATGTAATGATATCCACCTTGCAAAAGCGTTTCAATATGCGGTTCTATCCTTGTTGGGACCTTAGAGTACCTTTAGGATAGTATCGCATATTGGGCGTGACAGCTACCTTGCTGCACTTTATTTACCGTTACCGTTAGTTGCTCATTACAAATTATCTTGCTATCAAACTACCTGTTACCGACAATCTCAGTGCTTGCAGAAATTACTTTGCTGAAAAACGATTGTCATTTCCTTCTGCTCTCTTGCTTGCTAGATCAAGAAGGAGGAGATGTTACCGAGTCGCACATGTGCTGAACGCAGAGGTGCCGTCTGTTTGGTGATAGATCAGATTGGATCGCGATCGGATCGCGAAGAGTACGACTACATCAACTGTGTTATATATGCTTCCACTTTTGGCCTACAAGGGTATGTAGACACACTACCCTCTTGTTACTATATGATGACCCACAAGTATAGGGGATCAATCGTAGTCCTTTTGATAAGTAGAGTGTCGAACCCAACGAGGAGCAGAAGGAAATGACAACTAGTTTTCAGCAAGGTATTTTCTGCAGGCACTGAAATTATTGATAACAGATAGTTTGGTGATAAGATAATTCGTAACAGTAACAAGTAACAAGTGTAGAAAAGGTGCATCAAGGTGGACCAATCCTTTTTGTAGCAAAGGATAATCCTAGATGAAGTCTTATATAAAGCAAAGCGCTCCCGAGGACACATGGGAATTATTGTCAAGTTAGTTTTCATCATGCTCATATGATTCACGTTCGTTACTTTGATAATTTGATATGTGGGTGAACCGGTGCTTGGGTATTGTTCTTCTTGGACAAGCCTCCCACTTATGATTAGCCCCTCTCGCAAGCATCCACAAATACAAAAAGAAGAATTAAGATAAATCTAACCATAGCATGAAACATGTGGATCCAAATCAGCCCCTTACGAAGCAACACATAAACTAGAGTTTAAGCTTCTGTCACTCTAGCAACCCATCATCTACTTATTACTTCCCAATGCCTTCCCCTAGGTCCAAACAACGAAGTGTCATGTAGTCGACGTTCACATAACACCACTAGAGGAAAGACAACATACATCTCATCAAAATATCGAACGAATACCAAACTCACATGATTACTTATAACAAGACTTCTCCCATGTCCTCGGGAACAAAGTAACTACTCACAAAGCATGTTCATGTTCATGATCAGAGGGGTAATAAATATCATTAATGATCTGAACATATGATCTTCCACCAAATAAACCAACTAGCATCAACTACAAGGAGTAATCAACACTACTAGCAACCCATAGGTACCAATCTAAGGTTTTGAGACAAAGATTGAATACAAGAGATGAACTAGGGTTTGAGAGGAGATGGTCTGGTGAAGATGTTGATTAAGATTGACCCTCCCTCGATGACAGGATGGATGGTGATGACGATGGCTTCGGTTTCCCCCTCCCGGAGGGAAGTTTCCCCGGCAAAATCACTCTGTCGGAGCCCTAGAATGCTTTTGCCCAGGTTCCGCCTCGAGACAGTGGCGCTTCGTCCCGAAAGCATCCTTCTTATTTTTTTTCTAGGTTAAAACCTTTCATATAGCAGAAGATGGGCACCGGATGATGGCCAGGGGGGCCACAAGCCCTGGGGGTAGGGCGCGCCCCCAGGCTTGTGGCCACCTGGTGGGTCCCCTTCCATTGTTTCTTTGCCCAATATTTTTTATATATTCCATAATTCTCCATAAAGTTTCAGGACATTTGGAGTTGTGCAGAATAGGTATCTCAGATTTGCTCCTTTCCGGTCCAGAATTCCAGCTGCCGGCATTCTCCCTCTTCATGTAAATCTTATAATAAGAGAGAAAAGGCATAAGTATTGTACCATAATGTGAAATAACAGCCCATAATGCAATAAATATCAACATAAAAGCATGATGCAAAATGGACGTATCAACTCCCCCAAGCTTAGACCTCGCTTGTCCTCGAGCGAAAGCCAAAATCGATAATCATGTCCACATGTTTAGAGATAGAGATGTCGATAAAATAAAATACAGACATGAGGGCATCATGATCATCTTTTAGAACAACAATATATTGTCCTATAACTTCTTATGTTAAAGTGATAATTCGTTCACAAGGTAAAGTATGAACCAAAAAACTTTATTGAAAATGAACAAACTATGATCTCGGTCATTGAAGCAATTGCAATTTATCATAACATTAGAAAGAGTCAATTTAAAAGCTTTTCTTTAGCAAGTTTACATACCCAACCATCCTTTAATATTTCATAATTGCTAACACTCAGGCGATACGTATGAGATCAAAGCTTCAATCAAACACATATGAAGATAGGGGCTTATAGTTTTGCCTCCCAACCATTTACCTAAAGGGTAACGTCAACAATAATAATTTATGAACACCTACATCCGAGTGGATATATATGTCTGGATCTTCCCTAACACATAGTACCTGCCAAAAAGAGAAAGTATAAAAGGAAGGGTGAAGGTCACCATGACTCTTGCATAAAGGTAGAAAGTAATAGTAAAAGATAGGCCCTTCACAGAGGGAAGCAGAGGTTGTCATGCGCTTTTATGGTTGGATGCACGAAATCTTAATACAAAAGAATGGCACTTTATATTGCCGCTTGTGATAGAGAACTTTATTATGTAGTCCGTTGCTTTTATTTCTGCCCCGTCACAAGTTCGTATAAAGCTTATTTTCCTCACACTAAAAGATCATACATATTTAGAGAGCAAATTTTATTGCTTGCACCGATGAAAACTTACTTGAAGGATCTTACTCAATCCATAGGTAGATATAGTGTGGACTCTCATGGCAAAACTGGGTTAAAGGTTTTTGGATGCACAAGTAGTATCTCTACTTAGTGCGGAATTTTTGGCTAGCATAGGATGAGAAGCAAGCTCAACATGTTGGAAGATCCAGGACATTATACCTTCTATTTGGATATAAGAAAACATAACCCATTATGTTGTCTTCCTTGTCCAACATCGGCTTATTAGCATGTAATATTTTAATGAGTACTCGTTATCACAAAAGATGTCCAAGATAGTGTATTTATATGTGAAACCTCTCTTTCTTTATCACTTCCTATTAATTGCAACAATGCCCAATACTATGTTTGTAAACACTCAACAAATTTCATGCGACATACATCTTATATGTGAAGTCATCACTCACCATAAGATTATTATATAATATTTTTATTTGTTTTATTTAATTTCTTTTCCATGGTCAAAACAAGAAAGAAAATCCCTCAACTCAAAACTACTCTTTATTATATAACTCTCGCACTCGATTACATAGATGGAACACAAAGCAAAACTCAAAGACTAGATCATACTAAAACTTTTATTCTACTAGATAACGATATAACCAAAAGGATTAAACTAAGATAAACGTAAAGACACTACTGCAGGATGCTGCTAATGCGACACTACGATCAGAGACCCTTTCACGAAACTGTGTGTGATGCATTAATCACAAACGGGGATGTAAAAAATCGTCAAAAAAGGTGCAAAACATTTGCGATGGCGGAGCCATCAAACACGGTTCAGATTTTAGTTGCATATGCGATGCAGGGCACACAGCTAATCCATTTGAACTGTTTGTGATGAGGCAGAACAACAGAAACGGGCAGCCATATCACTGCGTGTGCAATATATGGCATACAGTTCGCTCTGATGAACTGTTTGCTATTAGGGAGTGCAACAGAAACGGTTAGCCACATCAAAGTGTGTGTGATATACGGCATACGCTTCACTCGAATGAACTGTTTTTTGATTAGGGAACACAGCAGAAATGGTTCAACTTAACGAGATGTGTGTGATACGTGGCAAACAGCCGACTTGGATGAACGCAGCACGCCGCGGCCACCTCAATGGCGAGCAAAACGCTCGGACGGACGCGAGTAGAGCGCGCCGCGGCCGCCTCAACGGCGAGCAACCACGTGGTCAACCTTCTGCCATCAATAAATTTTGACCTTGTTTCTCGTCACATTGTAGATTACAACGCAATAAGTAATTGCTAATCTGTTCACACCTATCAAACTAATATGTGTTCACACTTAGCACCGAGCTATATAAACTACCCACTCGAAAATTACTTCACAGTTCCTCTCCTCATCACCCACAAAACTGGTCTTTCCTGTCAAGTCGTTCCTCCATGACCGGTAGGAGTTTAGGGTGGACATATAACCAGGCAGCAAAGACCAAGGCCGCAGAAGCACTAGAGAGGTCCCGCCGTGAAGCCGCAGCCGCAGCAGAGATGTCCCGGCGCGTCGCGGAGCCCTCGAACGAGCTCTCACGGGCATGCGAGGGCTCTCACAAGCGCATTCGCAGCGTCGGCCATTGCGACGAGCTGGCGTTCCTGAAGTCCTTCACCGGCGATGACGACATTCTCGCTGGCGTGACTACGCAGCAGGAGCTGGTCGACGGCTTGATGAAGCTGCTCAAGATCAGCGACTGTGATGTACCTGTGAACGGAAACATTTTACTTGGAGCGACTGTGTGGGATGTACATACGAACGGAAACGTTTAGTGGGGACTGACTCTGTGAGATGTACTTGCGACCGGAAATAATTTCGCCTGTATAATTGTATTGTTTTAGCTCTATTGTACGTATTTCCGTATTTGAGGGCTCGCCGGTCGCACACGACCTCATTTTGCCGAGCGTGTGTGCCAGGAGGGCATATCCCCGACGGTTTTCGGGTCGTGTGGGAAGGACCCCCTATCGTCGTCACTCACATGGCAACGGTTCCGAACGCCGTCGCGGAAAGGGGTTAAAACTGTTTGTACAACACCGACGCGTACCAGTGAGATAAAGATGTGATGGTGATACGATACTGGGGCACCTCCCCCAAGCTTGGCATAATTAAGCCAAGGGGAGTTCCCATACCCGTGTACTGAAGTCTATTTCTTCGGAGGTGTGGCGATGGTGGTGTGGTAGCATTCTTCTTCTCCAGCTTGCGTCTAAGGCTAAAATTTTCCTCCCCTAGATCATCATTCTCTAGCTCAGGATTTAATATCCTTTTGCATAATGTCGCCTTGCTTTCCTGCAAAAAGCGGGATGGGATAAATAGAACCTTAGATTTGCCTCCTCTGTTAGGCTTGACTTCTTGAATTCCACGTGCACCAGGTTGAGGTACTGGCTCTTAATCTTCATCAGAGCTGTCGTCCCTAGTTTTCTCCATGTTGACGTCTTCCTCCTCATCCGTGGTCCAACCATAATGATCCACCTCCCCATAGACCTTTGGGTTTGCGATATAATCAGTGACATAGCTCTCTCCCTCCAAATCTTGAGACGACATATTTTCAGATCTGATAGAAAAACAACACGAAACAAGAACAGAGGATTTCTCTGCGATACGGTGGTCAAAACCTTCGAGAGATTATATAATGAATTTTTACCGTGCAAAACAAGTATTCTGGGAGAAAACTGAGTCCAGAGGGCACACGAGGTGGCCACAAGATTGGGAGGCGCGCCCCAAGGCTTGTCGCCTCCTCGTGCGCGATTCGGACTACTTCTTATTTTCCTAATTTTCTAAATATTCCTAAAGGGAGTGAAATTGCTTTTGAAAAACTTTTGGAGTCGGTTTACTTACCATATCACATACCTATTCCTTTTCAGGGTTCTTGTCACATCCTAGCTAGTCATGCATTAGGGTGTTGCATCATGTTTACATTTCCAGAAAATTTGAAATGGGGATGACAGAAACCCCTAGCACCCCCGTGATAACAACTAGGGTTTACTAAATTATTTTCAATGAACCTGAAATGCCCTTCTAAAATGTTCATCACCTCTGCCTTGGTCTTAAACCACTGCTAAAAGTGATGCACAAATTTCTAGGACATCATAAGGTCACTGGATTAATTCTTTATCTATTTGCATTTGCGCATTTAAATGCTATAAAATAATTCAAATGCCCAAATAGTTCTGGATTTAAGTGAGGGCTGTTAGGAATAATCCCAACAGAGCCCACAATTATTTGTAGGATTTTTGGAAACGGTTTAGTATTTTTAATAAAGCCCTACACTTACAAAAAATTAGAAAAACAAATTAATTATGAAAAAGGGGAGAGAGAGAAAGGCCAGAGGCCACTTTACCTGGCGCCCCACCACGGCCCAGCAGAGGCCCAGCCGACTGGCCTCTGCCAGTCGTCACCTACCTCCCGCCAGGAGGACAGCGCGCGCGTGGCCGCCGCGCGCGAGCACACGCCGGCCACCTCCTGCTTCCCGCCGCTCTCCCGGATGTCGCTATGGACGCCACGTCGCCCGCTCAACCGCCCCGACACCTCATTTCCCCCTGCTTCTCTCTCTCGCTCTCTCACGCCATGGCCGAAGCAGCCGTCGCCGTCCCGCCGACGTAGTCGCGCCCACCGTGCTCCCCTCGCCTCGCCGACGTGTCCACGAGCTCCGTCTCAATGCCCTCATCCTCTCCACTGAGTCAGGCAACGCCGGACGCCCCCGAACGCCGCCTCCGCCTTCGTCTTCAACCTCGGGCACCCGAGCCATCTCCGGTCGATTCGGCGCCGCCAGGACCTCCCCGAGCTCGCTGACCCCCTCTTCGGCATCGCTGTGAGCTCCTGCCCCGAACCCCCCTCTTCTCCGTCTTGTTTGCATGCCGTAGCGCCATCCCCCACCGTCACCGAAGCTCGCCGCCATTGCGCTTCGTCGCCACCGTGGCTAGAGCGAACGTAGCTTGAAGCCGAGCACACCACCGTGCTCAGCACGTCCTCACGTGCCCGTAGCACCCCTCCGTGGCCCCTTCCGTGCGGTATAACGCCGACCCCGCGCACATCCGCACGCCGGCCGCCGCCGCGAGCTCTTTTCCGGCGAGCTCCGGCCACCCCAGCTTCTCTCACTTGCTCCAGTGGATGCGCCACTCCTCCATCTCCCCGTAGAGCCAAACCCCGTCGCAAACCACCCTCTGTAGCGCCATTCCGAGCCACTCCGGTGAGCCTCCGCCGCGTGTTATGGTCGTCGCCGGCCGTGCTCCGGCGAGTGCCGACGTGGCGGGGTCATTAGCACTAATCCCCGCCAGCTGGACCACCCCTAGACGCTGACAGCGGGCCCCGTAGCTAGTCAAAGCGTCAGCCAACGCGGGATTAGCACTTGTGTGACTGACCGGTGGGCCCCGTTGGTCAATTTTGACCTGGACCGGGTCTGTTGACCTGCTGAGGTCAGCATGACGCAGTGCTGACGCAATAACTCATTTTTCTGGATTTATTATTATTCAGGAAATTCCAGAAAATATTACAAACTTCAAAAAATCATAGAAATTAATCTGTAACTCCAAATGTAAAGATTTATATATGAAA
This sequence comes from Aegilops tauschii subsp. strangulata, assembly GCF_002575655.3. NCBI lineage: Eukaryota > Viridiplantae > Streptophyta > Magnoliopsida > Poales > Poaceae > Aegilops > Aegilops tauschii. Next base: position 532,285,690 of record NC_053036.3, on the reverse strand, counting down.
AATGATCAGAAAAATCCAATCTATCCATCTGTACTGGTTTCATGCATGTTTAAGCAATCTAACCTGCTGTTTAGTACAGAACAAGATAAAGCACTATTAAGGGCCACTTATGAGCTTGGAATTTGAATCTTTGATTCAAAATGGTCCAAACCCATCTGGTCTTAGTTGCATTAGCCCAATACACTCATTTTGCCATATCTCATGCATGCATCATATTGTTGCACTTTGCTTGATGATTGATTGTGTTTCGATGTGTTCTTCGTGGTAGGTTCTGCCTCCGAGGATATTCACGAGTATCCAACTGAAGGGCAGTATTTGACTACCACTCCGTCAGGCAAGCAACCCATTGATCATTTCGATACAAACCCATCTTCTCGCTTCTGCTCTCATTTACTGCACTAAGACAACGCGATTCAAACTGTTGTGTGTTGCGGTAGTTGAACCCACTTCCTCTGCATGACCTGTCATTGCCACAGTAACTAGATGAAACCCACTAGCATGTGTAGGAGTTGATTGAGCCATGTATGTGTTCCTACCATGCTATGCTTGCTATGCTTAGAGTCGTGTCAGGTCTGGCTCATCGGGGTGATGAACCGGAGTGAAATGTTGTGTCGGTAATGAGAGTGAAGTGTTGAACATGATTTGGTAAAGGTATCGATGAAAGGCCATGTAGGAGTACATGGTGGGTTGTTTCATTGAGGCCGTCCTTGAGAACTGAGATTTGTATGTGTGATTTAAGATCAGCTACTACCATGCATTGGGAACGAAACCAATGGACCCTCTCGGCTTCTTAATCACCATTGTCCTCTGTCCAGGAGTTGCAAGTAGTTTCTGGTGTTTGTAGTATGCTGGAGGCCGTGGACAGCGCTGACCCGAGGGGTGGGCTGTGATGCGGTAGGCACGTGGCACGGTGTACCGGGTGCTCGTTTGGTGTCTCGGGAACCCTGCACACATCGTTCGGGGCCGTATGTGGAAACCTCGGCCGGACTCCCTGCGGATGGAACCTGAATAGGCGATAAACCTGGACTAGAGACTTGAGTGTTTAGGTAGGCTGTGGCCGACACCCACGTTGGGCTTCCGCTTGAAGGTTGCCGAGTACATGTCGTGTAAACGGCGGTAAGTGGTGAGAGCGTGTGTGACGAAGTACACCCCTGCAGGGTATAAAACTATTCGAATAGCCGCGTCCGCGGTAAAGGACTACTTGGTCGCTTATGCAGTTCATAGACAAGTTAATGGTGACTACTAAAAGACTCAAGATAAGTGTGAGTACCGCGGATGGCTCTCTCTCGTGGGATGACGAGGGAGGATCCACGATGGAGTATTGAGATGGTGACTAGTGGACTCGTGTGCGAAAACTATTTCACAAGTGGTGTCTCGTAGGATAGCTTAGCCAAGAGTCAAAGCTGGCTTGCTGCTATAACTCCACCACCTTCTTGAGAATGTGCATGTATAGTAGGATCTGTTGTAAGACTTGCTGAGTACCTTTGTACTCATGTTGCTTTAATTACTGTTTTCAGATGACAACACCGCCCCTTCCGATGGGTTCTATGTAGATCTCGATGTTGACTAGTGACTTGCCACCCAGGTGGTGATCTGAGCTTGTGAAGGGCCTATGTAGATAGACAGGCTTCGTCAAGCCTTCTTTCTTTCCAGTGTCTGTACTCAGACAAGTTTGCTTCCACATGTGCTTGTATGTTTGTATGACTTGAGTGTCGGGTCATGTGACCCCTATCTGTATGAACATGTTATGTATGGCTCTCCGGAGCCTTTAAATAAAGTACTTTGAGTTGTAGAATTTTGTTGTGATGCCATGTTGTATTTACACATATCGAGCATATTGTGTGTATGATTGAAATGCTTGGTATGTGTGGGATCCGACAATCTAGTTGTTTATCCTTGGCAGCCTCTCTTATGGGGAAATGTAGTCTAGTGCTTCCATGAGCCATAGTAGTCCGCTACAGCCCGGTTCACCGGAGTCCTGCTAGCCCAGCACTACTGCTCCGGACACTTGACTGGCCGGCATGTGTTTCACATCGTTCCTGTGTCTGTCCCTTCGGGTAAATGTCACGCGGTGATATCCGGAGTCCTGCCTAGCCTACTACAGCCCGGGTTCCCGGAGTCCCGTTAGCCCAGTGCTACAGCCCGGATTCATGCACTGTTGACCGACATGTTCGATGTTGATTCATGTATGCCTGTCCCCGTACGTTAGTGCCGCTTTGGGTTCACGACTAGCCATGTCGGCCCGGGTTCTGTGTCATATGGATGCTAGCGACACTGTCATATACGTGAGCCAAAAGGCGCAAACGGTCCCGGGCCATGGTAAGGCGACACCCGTGGGAGTACCGTGCGTGAGGCCGCAAAGTGATATGAGGTGTTACAGGCTAGATCGGTGTGACTTAGAATCGGGGTCCTGACAGTTCTTGAGCATTTTGGAAGGTTTTCCTTATGTACTCCTTCAATGTTATGGTATGAATAATATTAGTTTCAACATTTATGGATGTACCTGAGATATAATGTTTGATTCTTTTCCCATTCACCACCTTCGGGTTTTTGCCGTCGGCATTATTGATCTTGATGGCACCGGAACGATAAACTTCTTTGATTATGCAAGGACCTTCCCATTTGGAGAGAAGTTTTCCTGCAAAAAATCTTAAACGAGAATTGTATAGCAAGACATGGTCACCTACATTAAATTCACGCTTTTGTATCCTTTTTTCATGCCATCTTTTAACCTTTCCTTTAAACAATTTGGCATTTTCATAGGCTTGGGTTCTCCATTCAACAAGTGAGCTAATGTCAAATAACCTCTTCTCACCAGCAAGTTTGAAATCATATTTGGGTTCTTTGATTGCACAATAAGCATTATGTTCTAATTCGAGAGGTAAGTGACATGCTTTCCCATAAACCATTTTATATGGAGACATGCCCATAGGATTTTTATAAGAAGTTCTATAACCCATAATGCATCGTCGAGTTTCTTAGACCAATTCTTCCTAGATCTATTAACAGTCTTTTGCAAGATCAAATTTATTTCTCTATTACTTAATTCTACTTGACCACTAGACTGAGGGTGATAAGGAGATGCAATTCTATGGCTAACATCATATTTAGCAAGCAATTTACGAAAAGCACCATGAATAAAGTGTGAACCACCACGAGTCATTAAATATCTAGGGACTCCAAACCTCAGGAAAATAACTTCTTTAAGCATTTTAATGGAGGTGTTATGATCAGTACTACTAGTTGGAATAGCTTCTACCGACTTAGTAACATAACCAACAGCAACCAAAATATGTGTACACCCATTGAAGGAAGGAAAAGGTCCCATATAATCAAATCCCCAAACATCAAATGGTTCAATAACAAGTGAATAATTCATAGGCATTTCCTAACATCTACTAATGTTACCAATTCTTTGACATTCATCACAAGATAAGACAAACTTATGAGCATCCTTGAAAAAAGTAGGCCAATAAAAACCAGATAGTAATACCTTGTGCGCAGTCCTGTCTCCAGCATGGTGTCCTCCGTAAGCCTCAAAGTGACACTTGCATAGGATTTGTTCCTGTTCATGCTCAGGTACACAATGTCTAATAACACCATCTACTCCTTCTTTATAAAGGTGTGGGTCATCACAGAAGTAATGTAGTAAATCATAGAATTATTTTTTCTTTCGTTGGTATGTAAAATAGGTGGTATAAATTTAGCAAAAATATAATTAGCATAGTCTGCATACCATGGGGAACTACGAGAAGCATTTATGATAGCTAATTGTTCATCTGGAAAGCTCTCATCAATAGGTAGTGGGTCATCAAGAATATTTTCTAGCCTAGACAAGTTGTCTGCTACGGGGTTCTCAGCTCCCTTCCTACCAGTAATATGTAAATCAAACTCTTGTAGCAAGAGAACCCACCTAATGCGTCTAGGTTTAGCATCTATCTTTTCCATAAGGTATTTAATAGCAGCATGATCAGTGTGAACAATTACTTTGGAATCAACAATATAAGATCTGAATTTATCACAAGCGAACACAACTGATAAAAATTCTTTTTCAGTGGTACCATAATTTCTTTGAGCATTGCCTAGAGTTTTGCTAGCATAATGGATAACATTTAAGTTCTTATCAACTCTTTGTCCTAGAACAGGACCAACAGCATAATCACTAGCATCACACATAATTTCAAAGGGTAGGTTCCAATCAGGTGGTTGAACAATAGCTAGGTGCAAAAATTAAGGCTTTCTTAAGGATTTCAAATGCTTCTAAACAATCATCATCAAAAACAAATGGAACATCTTTTTGCACAAGATTAGTAAGAGGCCTAGAAATTTTAGAGAAATCTTTAATAAACCTCCTATGGAAACCAGCATGACCAAGGAAACTTCTTATACCTTTGATATCTTTAGGACACGACATTTTTTCAATAGCATCACACTACTGTAGGATGCTGCTAACGCGACACTACGATCAGAGACCCTTCGACAAAACTGTGTGCGATGCAATAATCGCAAACGGTGGTGTAAAAAACCGTCAAAAAGGTGCAAAACGTTTGCGATGACGGATGCATCAAACACTATTCATATTTTAGTTGCGTGTGCGATTCAGGGCATACGGTTCAGTTCAATTAACCGTTTTCGATGAGGAGGAACACAAGAAACGGGCAGCCAGATGAAGGTGTGTGCGATGTACAGCATACGGTTCACTCGGATTAACTGTTTGTGATTAGGAAACACAAAAGAAACAGTCAGCCAGATCAAGGTGTGTGCGATGTACAGCATACAGTTCACTCAGATGAATTGTTTGTGATTAGGCAACACAAAAGAAACGGTCAGCCAGATCAAGGTGTGTGCGATATACGACATGCGTTTCACCCGGATGAACTGTTTGCGTTGCGACAAGAGAACAGAAATGGTTCAATATAACAAAAATACCATAAATAATGCAAGGTTCAAATTCAAAGATTACAACACCCAAATTCAAACATTGCAAGCTGCGTCATTTCTGAAAAGGGATCAGCCGCTGACAACTCATGTATGGGTTTGACACAATGACTTCCAATTGCTTTGCCATATGCTCTTCCAATACAAAGTTTGGCATTTTTGGAGGAACTTCCATTCCGCAGTACCTGCCGGCTCTGATAATCATACCATTGATATTTCCTAATTAAATGCGTGTTCAACCTTAGTACCCTCAGCACCTTTGCTCTGGCAAGAAAGAACTTGGCGAGTGTAATCTCCGGTAAGGTCCCTCGGTAGGAGTTCAAAGTAATATTTGAGAGATGCAGATCCAGGCATTCGATGTGATTGTCGTTATAAACATTATCCACCTCCGAGCCTATTATTATCTGCAAAAGAAGAGAACGTGTTAGTGCCTACATGTAGTTTTGAACACTGCTACACGCCCATTTGGTTTGCAGGATTTGTAAAATGCACCAATGTGCCATCTTCGATCTGGCATGATTAACCTGGGCATTTGATTACAATCTAGAAACATGTAGCCTTCTTCACAAGAGGTTGGATTGGATGAAAAAATCCCTAAGCAAACTAGTACAGATGAATCCAAAGGAGAAATGCTTATGGTTCTTTCTCGACCCGCCTCCGCTTGTTGGTAGCCTCGTTCTCCACCTCGTTGGCGGCGACGGAAACCTCTGTTTTCCATATCACGCCATGCTCCGGTGCTTCAGCAGCCCCGGCGTCGCCACTCCCTCCGATGGGGTGCTTCGGCGGCATCCTCGTACACTGACGGCTTTGAGGACTCAGAGCAGCGTCGAGGATGCGGGCGGAGAGAGAGGAATTGTGTGTGTGGCGAGGATGGGGGTGCGACCGCTCGGCGGCGCCATTAATATAGACCAGTGGGAGCGAGGCGGGCCGCGGTCCAAGGCTGTCTCGCTTCCCGGTGAGAACTACTTCTTAATTTCTAGTACTCCCTCCGGTCCTTTTTAGTTCGCATATAAGACTTGTCCGAAGTCAAAGTATCTTTACTTTGACCAAACTTATAGAAAACAGTATCAACATTCACAATACCAAATCAATAATGTTAGATTCATTATGAAATGTAGTTTCATAGTATATATAATTGGTATTGTAGATATTTATATTATTTAATATAAATTTGGTCAAACTTGGTTGAGTTTGACTTGACAGAAATCTAATACGCGGAGTAAAAAGGACCGGATGGAGTATGAATGAAATCTATGCTTAATTACTGAATTTTAGTTGCAAAAAATAGATAGTGCTATCGATTTTTAGCTGCATATTCTGACAAATCACAGTGTCTCTTGGCTTAGCACCGAAGTCTGGCTTTAATTTACATACCGTAATCTGAACCGTTTGCGTTGAATAGATGCACAGATCCTGCGTTGAACAGCTTGTATGCTTCCCAGTGAGCCTGCGCACCGGAATGCGCTCGCACCCCTCCCGTTCAGTCAAGCTGTCCACACGGCACCTCCTATAGCCATTAAAACCAGGGTACATGGCGCCACGTGAATGGTTAACAGAACACACATGGTTTGAATTATACAAACGTTTGAGATATTAAAGTGGCAGCTATTTTTCAAAATGCCTTTGTTGGCTGTCATTATTCGAGTGCGCCTTCTCTCAAAATGGACACGAAAAATACCACAGCATGTCGGGTGCCCTTCAATGATAGCATGCCAAGTTTCATGAATTTTAGACGAGTTTTAGATTTACTAGAATTTAAAAACAAAGTATCTCAATGTTTTGCCGGCAATCAACGGTGCCCTGGTGTTTGAAATTCATTCACATTTCTTGCATGCACCCAAGGACACAGATTTTATTTTTCAACCAATTTATATGCACTAGAGCATGTGCATGTAGTTCAAATTGAATTATGCACATAAATGCATTGAAAACTCAGTTAATGCATAAAAATGTCCAAACGAACCACAAAAATCACAAAAAATAACACAACACTCCTGTTGTTCTATGTTGACACGAGAAAATTTTTGAAAGCAATAAGAGGCAATGGATATGGTTTCGTCCCCAAAGGTGGGGCGTTCCCTACCGAAAGCATCATGCTTGTTGTGAGAAGCTCCGGTTTGTGAGAAGCATATACCCAAACCTGCCCCAAATGGGACAAAAAATTTACCACGGCATGTTGATGCCGCTCCATGATAGCATGCCAAGTTTCATGAATTTCAGACGAGTTTTGGATTTACTAGAATTTAAAAACCAGGCATCTCAATGTTTTGTCGGCAATCAATGGTGCCCTACTGTTTGAAATTCATTCCCATTTCTTGCATGGGACCTAAGCATGCACCCAAGGACACAGATTTGATTTTTCAACCAATTTATATGCACTGGAGCATGTGCATGTAGTTCAAATTTGAATTATGCACATAAATGCATTGAAAACTCAGTTAATGCATAAAAATGTCCAAACGAACCCCGAAAAATAACAAAAAATAAGACAACACTCCTGTTGTTCTATGTTGACACGAGAAAAAATTTGAAAGCAATAAGAGGCAATGGATATCGTTTCATCCCCAAAGGTGGGGCGTTCCTTACCGAAACCATCATGCTTGTTGTGAGAAGCTCTGGTTTGTGAGAAGCATATACCCAAATCTGTCCCAAATGGGACAAAAACTTTACCACGGCATGTTGATGCCGCTCCATGATAGCATGCCAAGTTTCATGAATTTCAGATGAGTTTTGGATTTACAAGAATTTAAAAACCACGCATCTCAATGTTTTGCCGGCAATCAACGGTGCCCTGGTGTTTGAAATTCATTCCCATTTCTTGCATGGGACCTAAGCATGCACCCAAGGACACGGATTTGATTTTTCAACCAATTTATATGCACTGGAGCATGTGCATGTAGTTCAAATTTGAATTATGCACATAAATGCATTGAAAACTCAGTTAATGCATAAAAATGTCCAAACGAACCCCGAAAAATCACAAAAAATAACACAACACTCCTGTTGTTCTATGTTGACACGAGAAAATTTTTGAAAGCAATAAGAGGCAATGGATATCGTGTCGTCCCCAAAGGTGGGGTGTTCCCTACCGAAACCATCATGCTTGTTGTGAGAAGCTCTGGTTTTTTAGAAGCATATACCCAAACCTGCCCCAAATGGGACAAAGAATTTACCGCGGCATGTTGATGCCGCTCCATGATAGAATGCCAAGTTTCATGAATTTCAAACGAGTTTTGGATTTACTAGAATTTAAAAACAAGGCATCTCAATATTTTGCGGCAATCAATGGTGCCCTAGTGTTTGACATTCATTCCCATTTCTTGCATGGGACCTAAGCATGCACCCAAGGACAAAGATTTGATTTTTCAACCAATTTATATGCACTGGAGCATGTGCATGTAGTTCAAATTTGAATTATGCACATAAATGCGTTGAAAACTCAGTTAATGCATAATAATATCCAAAGGAACCCCGAAAAATCACAAAAAATTACACAACACTCCTGTTGTTCTATGTTGACACAAGAAATTTTTTGAAAGCAATAAGAGGCAATGGATATCGTTTCGTCCCCAAAGGTGGGGTGTTCCCTACCGAAACCATCATGCTTGTTGTGAGAAGCTCTGGTTTGTGACAAGCCTATACCCAAACCTGCCCCAAATGGGACAAAAAAATTTCCACGACATGTTGATGCTGCTCCATGGTAGCATGCCAAGTTTCATGAATTTCAGACGAGATTTGGATTTACCAGAATTTAAAAACCAGGTATCTCAATGTTTGCGGCCGAGTGACGGTGGCTGGGTGTTTGACAGTCATTCCCATTTCTTGCATGGGACCTAAGAATGCACCCAAGGACAAAAGATTTGATTTTTCAACCAATTTATATGCACTGGAGCATGTGCATGTAGTTCAATTTAAATTATGCACGTACATGCATTGAAAACTCAGTTAATGCATAAAAATGTCCAAACGAACCCCGTAAAATCACAAAAAATAACACAACACTCCTATTGTTCTATGTCGACACGATGTCGGTGTACAAAAGTAGGGGCTCTCCTTTTCACCCCTTTACTTGTGAACGGGCAGTCAGAGCCGCGCGTCGCGGCCGCACTTAGCAGGTCAGAGGAGGGAAGCCGGAGAGAAGCTGTAGCACAAGACAACCGAGGCAACGCCAAGACCAGAAACACAAAGAGCAAGAGGGCGAGGTGGACTTCCCCCCCGGCAAGACCCTTGCCGAGGCGGTCTCCGTGGCCCCGGCAAGAGCCTTGCCGGGGCAACTTGCCAAACGCCAACTGAGCGCACCTTCCTTGAGCCCGAGGGTTCCAACGCCCTCAACCACATTGGGACCAAGGCTCGGGAGGCGCCTCCGTGGTGGCATGCAGATCTTTGTCAAGATCATAAATACACAGGATCAGATGAGGACCAGAAGACGGCGACCCTCGGCGGGATCCTAGCCGAGGAAATCCACAAGACCCCCGACAAGCGCCTTGCCCGGGACGACCGCAGCGCCACGGCAAGACCCTTGCCGGGGGCATCAGCAGGGCCATAGCCAGGCCCGCACCAGCCAAGACTCCACTGTCGTCCCCAAGCAGCTGCTAGCTCAACCAGCTGGGCAGGCACCTACGTGGCGACGGTAGGCCTCTACACCGACTCAGCAAGCACCTGCGTGGCGGGATGCGACCCTTCGTGAAGGCTCCACCACCGCGCCAGCACAGTAGCCAGCCAACGTGGCGCAGCAACACCTCGTCAGCTCGGACGCGTGTCAAAGCCAGGCGAGGCGGCGACAGCTGGGACGTGCTTCCTTGTCGTCCCCGATAAACCAAAGGGGGCACGTCGGCAGCACATTAAAGGCATTTGTCTGACAGTCCTAGAGGGTAGGCTTATCGACTGTAGACCTTTCCACCTCCTGTGTGCCACTGTGGCAACCCCTTTCCTCTATAAAAATAGGCCCGAGGCGACCAGGAGAAGGATTCGGATCTTTTGGGCAAGTTACACCCCATAGATAGCTCGAGAACACAAGAACACTCAAATACATCCACCAAAGCAGGACTAGGGTATTACGCATCTTCGCGGACCGAACCTGGGTAAACGATCCGTGTGCTTCCTGTCAGACCTGCTCTTTGCACAACCTCGCACCCGCCAACCGTAGAAGGAATCCCAGTGATTCCATAGATGTCGATTTCCCCCGATATCTGGCGAGCTGAACTATAGGACGGAGAGGATTGTCTTTGATGTAGCCGAGATCCCTTTGCCCTATAATGGGATTCTCGGCCGCCCGGCACTAGCCAAGTTTATGGCGGCATCGCATTACGCCTACAACACGCTGAAGATGCCTGGGCTGATGACCATCATCACCGTTCCTTGCGACAAGAAGGATGCGTTGATCTGCGCCGACCTACTCTATCGGGAAGCAGTTGCGCCAGCTGCCACCAAGGCACTTGCTCCTGCCGCTGAAACCCCAGGAGGGAAGAAGAAGACCGGCAAGACCTCTCGCACCCACTCCGGCAAGCGCACCTCTTCGGAGTGTTGTGCTACCGTCGAGGACGTGCCAGAGAGATCCATCGGCAAGAGCAAGAAATCCAGAGCTGCGCCATCAGAGACCAAGAAGGTGTCCGTCAAGGAGGATGGCACGGGAGGGGCTTTCACCATAAGCTCCACCCTCGACAGCAAATAGGAAAGCGCGCTCATCACTTTCCTGTGGGCGAATGTCGATGTGTTTGCATGGCAAGCATCTGACATCCCCGGCGTTCCCAGGGAAGTGATTGAGCACCATCTTGACGTCTGCCCCCATGCACGACCCGTCAAGCAGAAGGTCAGGAAGCAAGCTTTGGAACGGCAGGAGTTCATCACAGAGGAAGTCAGGAAGTTGGAAGCAGCAGGCTTGGTGAGGGGAGTGCTCCATCCGACGTGGTTGGCTAATCCGGTGGTGGTGCGCAAGGCAAACGGGAAGTGGAGGTTGTGTATTGACTACACAAATATCAATAAGGCTTGTCCTAAGGACCCCTTCCCGTTGCCAAGAATCGACCAGATTGTTGACTCCATGGCCGGGTGTGATCTGTTATCATTCCTTGATGCTTACTCGGGCTACCACCACATCTTCATGAGAAGAGAAGACGAAGAGAAGACAACATTCATCACCCCATGTGGTACGTATTGCTTTTTACGGATGCCTTTCGGGTTGAAGAGTGCTGGCTTGACGTTCGCACGGGCGGTCCAAATTGGTTTTGAGCCTCATCTACATAGAAATATGGAAGCTTACATGGATGAGATAGTGGTCAAAACCAAGGACAAGGAAACTCTTGTACAAGACTTAGAAGAGACGTTTGCCAACCTGCGCAAGATCAACCTCAAGCTGAACCCTGAGAAGTGTGTCTTCGGCGTTCCATCGAGCAAACTTCTCGGGTTCTTTGTGTCGCAGCATGGGATCGAGGCAAACCCAGACAAGATCAAGTCTATCGAGCAGATTGAGGCGCCCAAGTGGATCAAGGATGTGCGTTGGCTCACTGGTTGCATTGTCGCCATGAGCCAATTCATCTCCAAGTCTGCCGAGCGCGCCCTTCCCTTTTTCAAGATTTTGAAAAAGGCGGGCCCAGTGGAGTGGACCCCGAAGGCCGAAGCAGCACTGCAGGATGTGAAGAAATACCTCTCTTCTACACTGGTACTGGTGGTGCCTAAACCACAAGAGCCGTTGCTGCTGTATCTTGTGGTGACAAATCAAGTGGTCAGCGCCGCACTAGTGGCGCAGAGGGAGGTCGATGAAGAGGCAGTGGCGACGGCGGGACTGGCGGATGGCAAGCCAGAGATTCCCTCGGCAGGGCCCGATGCCGGCAAGGCAAGGCCTTTGGTAGAGTCTGACGCCATCGGGACACGGCCCATGCAATCAAATGAAGTGGTGCAGAAGAAGAAGATGATGCAGCACCCAGTTTACTTTGTCAGCTCCCTCCTACAGGGGGCTAGGTCAAGGTACTCTGGTGTGCAGAAATTGCTCTTCGGCCTCCTTATGGCCTCGAGGAAGCTGCGTCACTACTTCCAAGCACACGAAATCACCGTCGTCACCCGCCTCCCATTGCAACGGATACTGCACAACCCAGACGCAACCAGAAGGATTGTGGAGTGGGCCTTGGAGTTATCAAGCTTTGGTTTGAAGTTTTAAAGTACTTCGACAATCCAGAGCAGAGTCTTGGCGGAGTTCATTGCAGAATGGACCTCAATGCCTGAACACGAAATCCAGGAGACCACTCTCCCCGGCAAGGAAGCAAGTCACAACTGTATCATGTACTTTGATGGGGCTTTCTTGCTGCAAGGCGCCGGTGCTGGTGTGCTGCTCGTCGCACCCACCGGAGAGCACCTCAAGTATGTAATGCAGATGCACCCACCGGAGATGTCCACCAACAACACTGCTGAGTACGAGGGGTTGCTTGCCGGTCTCAGGATCGCGGCAGACCTCGGGGTTAAGAAGCTCATCGTCACGGGTGATTCGCAGCTTGTCGTCAGGCAAGTCAACAAAGATTATCAGAGCCCGTTGATGGAGGCCTACGTAGATGAGCTGAGGAAGCTGGAGGAGCGCTTTGAAGGTATACAAGCGGAGCACGTTCCCCGGGCGGAGAACGACATCGCCGATTACCTGTCAAAGCGTGCTGCATTCAAGCTACCTGTGGAACCAGGTACTTTTTTGCTTCGGTTAACTCAACCATCTGTCGAACCATCAACGGAGCAGAACAAATGGAGGAAATCAGGCCCCGGCAAGTACTTTCCTGCTGAGCCCCGGGGGGTTGCCGTCAAGGGTGTTGCCGTGGATTCTGAGCCTGCCGAGGAGCGACTGACTCCGGCAGGCCGTCAAGCCCTGGCCGTAGAGACGACCGCTCTCATGGCAGAAGAAATGTCTTTGGTCCTTGCCATCGAGCCCCAGGCTCCGGCATGGGCATAGCATACCGTCTGATTCCACCAAACAGGGGAGCTTCCTGAGGAGCAGGAAGAAGCGGAGAGAGTAGCCCGTTGTTCTGCTATGTATCAGTTTGTCGATGACATCTTGTACAGGAAGAGACCGAACAGTGTGAAATTGAAGTGCATTCCCCGGGAGGAAGGATTGGAGCTATTGGCGGAGATACATGGAGGCATATGTGGCTCCCACATAGGGTCGAGGGCCCTTGCCAGCAAGGCATTCCGGCAGGGTTTCTTCTAGGCCACTACCCTCCAGGATGCAACGGAACTAGTAACCAAGTGTGAAGCGTGTCAGTTCCATTCGAAGAAGCTTCATCAACCAGCTCAAGCCCTTCAAACAATTCCTCTTTCCTGGCCATTCTCGGTCTAGGGGCTCGACATCCTGGGCCCTTTCCCCCGCGCTGTCAGGGGCTTTGAGTACTTGTACGTTGCGATTGACAAGTTCACAAAGTGGCCGGAGGTGGAAGCAGTGAGGAAGGTGACAGCACAGTCAGCCGTCAAGTTCTTCAAGGGGCTACTGTGCCGTTTTGGTGTGCGAAACAGAGTCATCACCGACAACGGGACGCAGTTCACAAGCCACACCTTCATGCAATACATCCAAGACCTCGGCAGCAAGGTCTATTTCGCTTCCGTGGCACACCCACGGAGCAATGGCCAGGCGGAGAGGGCAAATGCTGAAGTGTTGCGAGGCCTGAGGACAAAGACTTTTGACAGGCTGCACAAGAGCGGAAGGCGCTGGATTGATGAGTTGCCGGCGGTTCTTTGGTCGATCAGGACGACGCCAAACCGAGCCACCGGCCAGACACCCTTTGCCCTGGTATACAGGGCAGAAGTAGTTCTCCCCATGGAACTCATATACGGGTCACCTCGAGTGCTCGCTTACGACGAGCTTGAGCAAGAGCAATTGCGGAAATATGACGCAATGCTCCTTGAGGAAGATCGTCTTCGGGCGGCTGTGAGAGCAGCACGCTACCAGCAAGCCTTGCGCTGCTACCATAGCCGCATGGTTCATGCCCGAAGTTTTGAGGAAGGCGACCTTGTTCTTCGGCGCGTTCAATCAGCCAAGAATTCCAACAAGTTGACGCCGAAGTGGGAAGGCCCTTATCGGGAAATACGAGTCACCAGGCCCGGCGCAGTCCACTTGGAGACCGAAGATGTTGTCCCAGTGAGCAACTCCTGGAACATCGAACATCTTCGCAAGTTTTACCCATAAGGCGCGGTTGTCGGGCCTCCCGGCAAGCCACCTTTTGTACAAGCTTTGCCGGCAAGGCATGTAACCCTCTGTACAAAGCCAGGCGCAGACCTTGGGCACAAATAAATGAAGCGCTTGCGCCCTAAGTTATAGCATGCATGCTAGGTTAAGTCTGTCCCTCGGTTAGGGTTAATAGTGCTTAGCGGTGACTAACCCCTAGCCTAGAGATCGAGTGTGCGTCTTTCTGTCCTCTTTGGTTCGCAGGGCACGTGGACACTTCTGCTGAGCCACTTGGAAGAAAGAGAACGAACCGGCGCTCCGGCCCCGGCAAGCCAAGACTGCCGGGGGCTGAAGACACAAGGATCCAACCATGGCAAGCCAAGGTTACCAGGGGCTGCGGATTCAGATAAGTCTTTCATCCCCTGTTATGCATTTCCGTATGGAACTGGGACATGTGAAACCTTGTTTATATTCTTAAACCACCGTGCTCCCCTTTTCCTGTACCCAAGAGCTATCCCCTGGGTCGGAACTTGGTCGTAGTCATGGTGGCAAGAAAATGAACGAGGGGCCTAACTCTACTTCGCCCCTGCCTCCGCCAAGAGCGTGAGAATGGTCGACTGAAGTGGGGGGACGGCAAGGCCTGTTGCCGGGCGACAATGTTTATCTTAAAAATAATAAGGATTCGTTCCTTGGCATGGGCCTCACTCACGCACAAAGAACCCGACAAGCACCCTTTTTCATTAAAAACATCCCATACAGGTACAGTTCGTACGGAATAAAAAACATGAGCAAGGGGATTACATGTCTTAAAACTAACAAGTGCCCGCGGGCTTACAAACTAAAAAGAGATAAGGTGCCCGTAATCCCTTTCTTGTCCCTCTCCTCAGAAGGTGGAACAAGACAACGGGAGGGCAAAAAGAGCGCCTGCGCAAGGTACGATGGGCAGAAGGCACCAAGAGAACATCCCGGTGCCGAGAGGGGAGCTGGAAGATGACACAGCGGGCCGGCAATACGCGACGAAGGCGTCGGTGCCCAGGTACAACGACTTGACGGCTGCCACTCGCCTTCTTCGTCCTTCCCGACCCTCCTATGCCAGCCGCCCAAGGAGGCGATGGGGAACACACCGATGGAGAGCTTGACGAGGAAGGCCCTTGGCAGGACGCGAGGCCGAGGGAAGGGCGACGCGGTTAGTCAGATTCGAGGTCGGCGTCCCGCCGCTCAACGCCCTCGTCGTCGCTGTCGCTGTCCTCCTTGTCACTCCCGCTCGAGGAGGAATCTTCATCGTTGGAGGAGCTCTCCACGTAGCACTTCAGGCGACTTCCAAGATCTCCGAAGACCTTGATGGAGAGCAGGCCGTCCTCCATCAACTTGAAGTAGAGGACGAGCCCCACCATCAGGCTGTGGATGCGAGCGAACGTCTTCCATCCGCGACAGAGGTACATGACCTGAGGAGCGGGGAAGCCGACGTCGACCCGCGTGCCACCATTCCCGTAGACCCTCATGTGCAACCTGAGGGTCTGGGGATGATCAAGCTCCATATCCCGAGAAAATGGGGTGGGGAGGCGAAGACGATGACGTGGTGGCCGGCGCAGCTAGATGAAGAATTCACGGGGCTGGTCCCCGACGTGGCCCTCCATCGGGGAAGGCATCGCCGGCGGAGGCGGGGCCGGTGCGCCGTCCCGTGCACCTCTTCCCCGAGCGCCACTGCGACCTCGGCCTCGCCCCCTCCCCCTTCCTCTCATTGCTGGCTCCACCACCGCGAGCTCTTGGGAAGGATGGACGCGCTGTCGAGCAGCGACCCTCGCTGCCACCGTTGAAGGACCGGCACCCCCTCTCGCCATGGCAGATGGAAGAAAGGAGCGGAGGTAGAAGGAGATGGACGATGAAAGAATGTGGGGGTGCCATCCCCCTCCCCCCTTCTTATAAAGGGGCGGGGTCGAGGCTCGGCCGCCCCACTCGACCAATTCGGTCATCGGGAGCGCAGGGAATTAGGACCGACCCGTTGCCCCAATCGGCGATGGCCCAATTTCCCGCCTCCACCGCGTGCCACCTCCATGAGGGACACGTGGCGAGC
This sequence comes from Aegilops tauschii subsp. strangulata, assembly GCF_002575655.3. NCBI lineage: Eukaryota > Viridiplantae > Streptophyta > Magnoliopsida > Poales > Poaceae > Aegilops > Aegilops tauschii. Next base: position 532,269,548 of record NC_053036.3, on the reverse strand, counting down.
GAGCAGAATCGAAAGGACGGGTGAGGCGACCGTTCCCCACCCCGTGATCGTGGGGACGGGTGCCTTGAAAACCGCGACCCGAGTCCACCCAGTAGATGAGCCTCGCCTCTGCGTCTCCCTCTTTTTATGGGGAAGGCGCGAGCCGCCTCCTTTCCCATTAACTGTGATGTGACGCATGCGTGCGGGAACCGCCCCATGCATGACCCCCACGTCACGCACGACCCACCACGTCGCGCGTTCAACGCGGGTCATGGGGAAGCGCAGCGGACGAAATAGTTACTACGGTAGAAATCCGCCCCACCTGCCCGTGCACCGTTCTGGGCCTGGCCCAACAACGCGTCGCACTTATGTGTGGCCCAGACCCGGGGGCTCCTGTCAGTGTACAAAAGAAGGGGCTCTCCTTTTGACCCCTTCACTTGTGCACGGGCAGCCAGAGCCGCGCACCGCGACCGTACGTAGCAGGGAAGAGGAGGGAAGTCGGAGAGAAGCCGAAGCACAAGACAACCGAGGCAACGCCAAGACCAGAAACACAAAGAGCAAGAGGGCGAGGTGGATCCCCCCCCCCCCGCAAGAACATTGTCGGGGCAGCCTCCACGGCCCCGGCAAGAGCCTTGCCGGGGCAACTTGCCTGACGCCAACTGAGCACACCTTCCTTGAGCCCGAGGGTTCCAACGCCCTCAACCACATTGGGACCAAGGCTCGGGAGGCGCCTCCGTGGTGGCATGCAGATCTTTGTCAAGATCATAAATACACAGGATCAGATGAGGACCAAAAGACGGCGACCCTCGGCGGGACCCTAGCCGAGGAAATCCACAAGACCCCCGGCAAGCGCCTTGCCGGGGACGACCGCAGCGCCACGCCAAGACCCTTGCCAGGCCCCCCGGCAAGACCCTTGCCGAGGGCATCAGCAGGGCCACAGCCAGACCCGCACCAGCCAAGACTCCACTGCCGTCCCCAAGCAGCTGCTAGCTCAACTAGCTGGGTAGGCACCTGCGTGGCGACGGGCGGCCTCTACACCGACTCAGCAAGCACCTGTGTGGCGGCATGCAACCCTTCATGAAGGCTCCACCACCGCGCCAGCCCAGCAGCCAGCCAACGTGGTGCAGCAACGCCTCGTCAGCTCGGACGCGTGTCAAGGCCAGGCGAGGCGGTGACAGCTTGGACGTGCTTCCTTGCCGTCCCCGATAAAGCAAGGGGGGCACGTCGGCAGCACATTAAAGGCATTTGTCTGACGGTCCCAGAGGATAGGCTTATCGACTCTAGACCATTCCACCTCTTGTGTGCCACTGTGGCAACCCCTTTTCTCTATAAAAGGAGGCCTGAGGCGACCAGGAGAAGGATTCGGATCTTTTGGGCAATTTACACCCCGTAGCTAGCTCAAGAACACAAGAAGACTCAAATACATCCACCAAAGCAGGACTAGGGTATTACGTATCTTCGCGGCCCGAACCAGGGTAAATGATCCGTGTGCTTCCTATCAGACCCGCTCTTTGCACAACCTCGCGCCCGCCAACCGTAGAAGGAATCCTAGTGATTCCATAGATGTCGATTTCCCCCGACACACGAGAAAAATCTTGAAAGCAATAAGAGGCAATGGATATCGTGTCGTCCCCAAAGGTGGGGCGTTCCCTACCGAAACCATCATGCTTGTTGTGAGAAGCTCTGGTTTGTGAGAAGCATATACCCAAACCTGCCCCAGATGGGACGAAAAATTTACCACGCCATGTTGATGCCGCTCCATGATAGCATGCCAAGTTTCATGAATTTCAGACGAGTTTTGGATTTACTAGAATTTAAAAACCAGGTATCTCAATGTTTGCGGCCGAGTGACGGTGGCTGGGTGTTTGACAGTCATTCCCATTTCTTGCATGGGACCTAAGAATGCACCCAAGGACAAAAGATTTGATTTTTCAACCAATTTATATGCACTGGAGCATGTGCATGTAGTTCAAATTTGAATTATGCACATAAATGCATTGAAAACTCACTTAATGCATAAAAATGTCCAAACGAACCCTGAATAATTCCAATTCTTTTATGATCATTGCAGATAAAAGGTCTAGATATTCAAACACCGTTCATGGCCGATGTGACCCCATTATGTAATTCAAATCAAGACGAAAAATCAAGTAGATCCCATAGAGTTTATTATAACCAACCGTGTGAGATGCAGCACAAAATATCTTGGAGCACCATTGGAGTATAGAGCGCATATGGCTTACGCGAGAAGGTACGACGGCTACAGTCCATAGCCCGCTCTAAATAAGGGACCGTGTCTGATGACACTTTGCGCGCCAGTTTTTTGGCTGAAGCGATTCCAAATTTTCTGCTTCCGTGGAAATATCTACCTCCCCGCCGCCTCCCCCTTACCAAAAGCCACATTTCCCCTGTTTCCGCCTTCCTTTCCAAGTTGAAACCTTCACTCCTTGCTTGCAGCGCCGCCTCCTCGCCGGCGACGCTCCTTCACACTGCTCGGCCTCGCCTATCCAGGTAGCTAATCCACACCCGACCCCCTTCCTCCTCCTCCTTCCACATCCCACATGCCCCAACTGCCGGCGCGAGCGCAACACCTTCAACCCAAATCACCGACCCCTCCACCAAATAAGAACCGCCCTAAGCCATGGTGCACGCAGTATAGCCAGGATCTCAAGAGCACTTGACAGTCAAGAAGCAGATCGCGGCCGCACGCGCGGATGAGGTCGCGATGGCTGCCATTCGTGTCGACCCCCAGATCTTGGAGGAGCACCTCGCCGTTGAGGCCACCGTTGACGCCTTGCGCACCGACACCGCGACGCGGTTCGCTGCTATAAACGACAGTTCATGGCCTTTTCTCGAGGCAACCATCGGTGCCTTCGACAAAGACTACAAGGTGTTTTCTCGGCGTGCACGTGCTTACCTCATCTCGAGAGCCAGAAGGTTGGTGCCCGGAGCGGCTCGGGCAACTCACCACTACAACGAGGGCACCCACGATGCGGAGGCCTCGCCCTCTTCCATGTCCAAGGAGCCAATCATCATCGATATCTCTGACAATGAGGAGTAGCTTGTCTTATTAGCTCACTATAAGGACCCATGTTTAGTTTGCTAGCTACTGCCTTTCCTTAACAAATTTTAGTGAATTGTGCTATCTACTTTTACCATGCAATCTTCTACTATAGTGTATATGTTCTATATGTCGTGCAATGTGGTGTTCAGTTAACTGCTTGGTTCAATTCTGCAAATGCGATGTTCAATTCTTCAGGGTGCAATATTTCCAAGTTGTTAAGCATGCTTGGTTTGGTTAACTGTCTGATCTTCTATTAGGAGTATGTTATATTATGCAATGTGGTGCTCAGTTAACGTTTGGTCCATTTGTTGTGGTGTTTAGTTAACTGCTTGGTTCAATTCTGCAATGCGATGTTCAATTGTTGTGGCTGCATTCTGTTATTGTATACCATGTGAGGAATAAATCGAATTTGGTTGTACTAAATACATGAGAAACAAATACAATTGCTATATTTCCAAGTTGTTAAGCATGCTTGGTTTGGTTAACTGTCTGATCTTGTATTAGGAGTATGTTATATTGTGCAATGTGGTGCTCAATTAACGTTTGGTTCATTTGTTGTGGTGTTTAGTTAATTGCTTGGTTCAATTCTGCAATGCGATGTTCAATTGTTGTGGCTGCATTCTCATATTGTATACCATGTGAGGAATAAATCGAATTTGGCTGCACTTAATACATGAGAAACATATACAAGTGCTATATTTCCTAGTTCTTAATCATGCTTGGTTTGGATAAATGGGTTTTCCATGTGGCTTGAATTAATCTGATGAATCTTCAATGTGCTTATTTTTCATCAACATATTTTACTGATAGCATGCGAACCCTTACTTAACCTGATGACTAACTACCTTATATGTGTTGCAGGGAAACAATGGGAAGCACTCAGGTTTACAAGATGGTACTAACTATTATATCTTGCCTTTTTTTATTCCTTTGCCCCATTTCCAATATAGAGAAGATATTTATGCACATCCTTGTTTTGAGGGTTCACTGATGATTACCTCTCAAACCGCCTCTGTGTTCAGGAGGCGAGGAAAGTTTTCATACAACACCCACGGTTCAATATTGAAGTGTTCCTGAAGAGGTCGAAGGATGGACGGTCAATCATCCACAGGCACTGGCCTAAAGTTGCAAAGACTTTCAACATGAATGAAGGCTCAATATTCGCCTTCCGCTTCAGCGGTTTTCTAGATGAGATGCATCTCTCTATGTACCGTCTATGATGCTAATTTCGAAAGGTTCTAGATGTTGGATTATAAACTTGCTGCTGGTGCAGTTGTGTAATGCGGTAGCTGAGTGTTGAAGCTATATCATGTTGACCTCCGATGTATTTCAATTATGAAATCCTGCTTCCTTAATATGGAAATGGAATATATTATGTGCTTAATATGAATGTCAATTAGATTAGTAAATGGATTATTAATAATAGGGAAATTAGCCTGCTAATTGGCCAATTAGCTTGCTAATTGTGTTTTTGCTATTGCAAACGGTTAATGAGAAAACACCGTGGGCGATGACCTCAGCCAAAGCACACAGTTTCTAGGAATAAACCGTGTTGGATCAATGAACAATCACACACGACATACTCTTGAAAACTGTTTGCGTTACGCCACCTTGTGCAAACGTTTTCCTTGGAGTGACTGTGTGGGATGTATATACGAACGGAAAAGTTTAGCGGTGACTGGCTATGTGGGATGTCGGAGTAAATGGCCACGGGTAGCCTAACCGACTACCCATGGTTCTTAGAAAATTATCAGGCCGATTGAGCCTTCAAGCATTCGAAGCATTGGGCCAACTTCCCCTGGCCGACTACCACAGGGGTCGGCTCTCCAAAGGCGACCCGGCCCCGGTAACCTCCCCCAAGATGGTTGCGAGATGGCCGACTCCAGGAAGTCGGCGCCAAGAGGACCGACTCCCAAGAGCCAGCCATGAAGCATGCCGACTCCACAAGGCCGGCCAAGACCGCACCCACCAAATCTACACCCACATAACGGTGACAAGACGGGGTGTGGCCACAGTGCGGCCCACTACCCCCGAAGCCCGAGGCAGGCATGGCCACAGGACGCCGTACGGGACGGCCATCTCCCATCCGGCTCGGCACTGTAGCCATGCTGGCCTCAACGTCATCCACGACAGACGCCAGTACGGCCCACGGGCGGCGGGCCCCTTTAGCCAGAGAGAGGCGCGAAGGCGGCCCGGCCTCCCCCAGTCGGCCAAGGGCGTAGCCGGCCCCCAGAAGCCGGCTACACCCCTCCCTCGAAGCATGTGCCACATTAAGGAGACAAGACGAGGTAAGGCCACAGTGAGAGCCCTCGAGGCGGCACACTGTAGCCACGCTTACCTCGACGAAGCCCTCGTCATCAGGGACGAGGCTACAGTAAGCAACCGCCGACAAGGCCCCTAGGCAGTGGGGCCGGCCTGTCGACCAAGAGGCCGGCAGCCGGCGGGACCCACCAGTCGGCGGGCCCCAACAGCCGGCGGAGAAGCCGGCGAACGCAGACACAGACGACTGGGACCCGCGCCCAGCCGGATTACAATTGTACCCCCGGGGGGTAGGCCTATATAAACCCCCCGGGGCACCCATGCAAAGGGTTGGCTTCTTAGAGTTACACACACACCATAGAGAGAGGGAAGCAAGAGCTAGCCTTGCTCTTCTTCTCCCTTGAACCCGACAGCTCAAGGAGCATTTGTAGCTACTCGTTCTGATTTAGTGATCATGCGGAGACCCCGCAGAGCAGGACTAGGGGTGTTATCTCCACGGAGAGCCCCGAACCTGGGTAAGATTCGCTGGTGTGCATGTCTTCGCCTCATCCCGTTTCCAGGCACCGGCGACGTCTTACTGGCTCCCACCATGATAAGCCACCCGTTGGCATATGTCGCACCTACCACCCGACATTTGGCGCCCACCGTGGGGCCAGGTGCACCGTCGTCCGGAGACCTGTTCTGGATGGGAACCCTCTTCCTCCCCCGCGAGCAGCCAGCCAGCTGCGCCCGATGGCGTTTGCCTCGACGCGCTGCAAGGCGTCGACGACGCCTGCGCGGCGAGCTGCCTCGCCGATCTTCTCGGCGAGACTCGCATCTCCGACGAGCCTGCGTCCGACGCGGGCACGGACTACCCTGAGAGCCGCCTCGTCAGCCTCCTCGGCCAGCTTCACGTCTCCAGCGAGCCTGCTGCAGACTTGGAGTCGATCGGCTCCACCGACCCGATGCTTGTCGATTCCGACACGGCATCACTCGACGCCTACCCCTCCGACGTGGTGGTCTTCGACGACCCTCTCCCTCGAGCTGACAGCGGCAGCAGCGCCGTCACCGAAGTGTTGGTCATCAGCCACGTCGCCAACTCGGGCGAGAACGCCCACGACGCCCTGCAAGCGGCAATGCACGACCTATCCGTCCCCATCCTGGCCGACGCCGACGCCGAGACCCTGGAGGCACGCCGCCTCGCCCTCATCGCGAAGGCCAGAAGATAGCTTCCATGAGACGCCTCACCGAGGCCCACCATCGCGAAGTCGACCGCACCGCCTTCGGTACGCCGCCGTGTAGCGGGCCGAGCCGAGCCGGCTTCGTCCAGAAGCGCGGCGCGGCTATCGCCAGCATGCTGGGGGCAGATCGCCCTGTCTACGCCACCCCGCTCGAGAATCTGCGAGCCGCCCAGGCGGCCGCCGAAGAGCTGAATGGGCTGGGAGCCGATGAGCTCCCCTACATGACAAGACGGATCCAGCAGCTGATCGACGCGGCCGCAGAACGACACGAAGCCGGTGCTCACGCTGATAGTCATCCCCCGCGCCGGGAGCACGCCGCGACGTCCCGCTCGCCGACTGCGAGCGGCGCCCGCCAGAGGAAAGACAAGGAGCCGGCTGCTAGCCGCAGCCGGACTTGTATCACCATCGAGCGCGACGCGGAAGGCCGCCCTCGAGCGGTGGAGCACCAAGGAAATCCGCCTCCTCCCCCACCTCGAAGGGAGAGACGTCTCACCCCGCCGCCCGTCACGCACTCGACTCTTGATGACAGACTAGGCCGTCGAGAAGGAGTCGGCGAGAACGACGCCCGCCACCGGATCGACCGCCTTGCTCGATCCCTGGCGCTAGAAGAAGAAGACGATGTCGGCCCGCCATGCTTTGGCCCCCCCATCCGCGACGAGCCCTTCCCCAAAGGGTTCTCGCTCCCCAGAGACACGCCCAAGTACAACGGCTCTGTGAAGCCGGAAGATTGGCTCATCGACTACTCCACTGCTGTCAGCATAGCCAACGGCAATCGGCGCGTGGCCGTGAAGACCGTCCCCCTCATGCTGCAAGGCATGGCGCGCACCTGGCTCAACAGCCTCAAGCCCTACAGCATCAACAGCTGGCTGGACTTCACGGAAGTCTTCGTCCGCAACTTCACCAGCACGTACAAGCGGCCTCCCAAGCCTCGCCAGCTCTCCCTGTGCATCCAAGGGCCCAATGAGTCAACCCGCGACTACCTCACCCGGTGGGCCGAGCTCCGCAACTCCTGCGAGGGGGTACACAAGGTTCAGGCCATCGAGTACTTCACCGCCGGGTGCCGAGAGGGCACCCTCCTCAAGCACCGACTCCTCCGCGACGAGCCGGCTACCCTCGACGAACTGCTGATCATCGCGGACAAGTACGCCATGGCCGACTCCTCGATGAAGACCGAGCTCCGAGTGGACGCCTCTGGGAAGGTGCTCGCTCCGGCTCCAAAGACGCCGGCTGGGGACTCCAATCGGTGCCCCTACCAGAACGATCACAAGCTCAAGGCCCCCATGCCGCCTTCCACCAGTCGGCAGGTGGCCACAGTTGAAGATGAGCAGCCCGAGGAGCGGCCCGCTCCCAAGAAGAAGGGTAGAAGGCCGACTTGGCAGCCGGCTTTCTCTTACGAGCAGACTCTCGACGCCCCCTGCAAGTTCCACAGCGGCGCGAAGCCATCCAACCACACGACCCGAAAATGCCACTGGCTCACGCGAATCTCCAAGGGCGAAGGGTTGGCGCCGCCTCCGCCTCCCGGCCCGCCGCCTCCAGCCCCCCAGCAGCCAGCGGCTCGGCGGCAGTCGGAGCCATTCAAGATGAGTTCCCTGAAGAGCACGCCGCCTACGTTGTCTTCACAAGCCAAGCCGAAGACAAGCGCAGTCGGCGCCGTCAGCATCAAGAGGTCAACGCGGTCGCCTCTAGCGCCCCCGAGTTCATGCACTGGTCCGAAAAGCCCGTCAACTGGAGCCAGGCCGACCACCCAGAGGTGATGCCATCCCCTGGCTCCTATGCACTAGTCTTGGATGTCACCCTCGCGACGGAGAGGCGAGCCGCCCGATTCTCCCGTGTCCTGATAGATGGCGGAAGCAGTATCAATATACTGTACCGCGATACCATGGAGAAGCTGAACATCAAGGCGAAGCAGCTTATGCCAAGCCGAACCGTCTTTCATGGTATCGTCCCCGGCTTGTCTTGCTCCCCAATCGGCAAGATTAAGATGGATGTTCTCTTCGGAAACAAAGATCATTTTTGCCGAGAAGCAATCTGGTTCGAGGTAGTGGATCTGGAGAGCCCCTACCATGCTTTGCTTGGCCGACCTGCTCTGGCCAAGTTCATGGCTGTGCCCCACTACGCCTACCTGAAGATGAAGATGCCGAGCTCGAAGGGGATCATCACGGTAGCCGGCGATTACAAGAAGTCCATCGAGTGCGCCATGGCTAGTAGCCGGCTGGCCGAGTCCCTCGTGGTGGCAGAAGAGAAGAAGATGCTGGAGCGGGTTGTGGCCATGGCCGGCAAGCAGCCGGCCCTGTCCCCCAACCCCAAAGATTGTGATGCGCAGGGCTCCTTCCAGCCGGCCAAAGAAACGAAGAAGATACCTCTGGACCCGGAGAATTCGGAAAGGTTTGCTGTCATTGGGGCCAACCTGGACAGTAAATAGGAAGGCGAGCTCGTCGACATCCTCCGTGAGAATCGAGACATTTTTGCATGGTCCCCAAAAGACATGCCGGGTGTCCCGAAGGATTTCGCCGAGCACAAATTGCACGTCCGGGCCGACGCGAAGCCGGTCAAGCAACCCCTTCGCCGACTGTCAGAAGAGAAGCAAAGAATCGTACGAGAAGAGATAGCCCGGCTCCTCGCCGCTGGCTTTATCATGGAAGTATTTTTTCCAGAGTGGCTTGCCAACCCAGTCTTGGTATTGAATAAGAACAACAAGTGGCGCATGTGTATAGACTACACCAGCCTCAATAAGGCCTGCCCCAAGGATCCGTTTGCTTTGCCACGGATTGACCAAGTGATAGACTCCACAGTCGGATGCGAGCTGTTGAGCTTTTTGGACGCCTACTCAGGGTACCATCAAATCAAGTTGGACCCAGCAGACCGCCTGAAGACTGCCTTCATCACACCATTCGGAGCTTTCTGTTACCTGACTATGACATTCGGCTTAAGGAATGCCGGTGCCACTTTTCAGCGTTGCATGCAGAAATGCCTCCTCAAGCAACTCGGCAGAAATGCCCACGTCTACGTAGACGACATTGTGGTGAAGACAGAGAAGCGTGGCACCCTGCTGGAAGACCTGAAAGAAACATTCGCCAACTTGCGTCGATTCCAAATCAAGCTCAACCCCGAGAAATGCGTGTTCGGAGTACCAGCCGGCCAGCTGCTAGGCTTTCTGGTCTCTGAACGCGGCATCGAGTGCAACCCTGTGAAGATCAAGGCCATCGAAAGGATGGAGATTCCCACCAAATTACGAGATGTGCAGAAGTTCACCGGGTGCTTGGCCTCCCTAAACCGCTTTATCAGCCGGCTAGGAGAGAAGGCTCTCCCCCTGTACCGACGCATGAAGAAGTCCACTTACTTCGAGTGGAATGACCAAGCCGACCAAGCCTTCCATGAGCTGAAGAAGATGCTGACCACTCCAACTGTCCTGGCGGCACCGACTGAGAAGGAGCCCATGCTCCTTTACATTGCCGCGACTAGCCGAGTGGTCAGTACTGTTGTTGTGGTCCAGCGCCCGGAAGAAGGCCGAGCCCAGCTAGTCCAGAGGCCGGTGTATTATCTAAGCAAAGTGCTATCCAGCTCAAAGCAGAACTACCCGCACTACCAGAAGATGTGCTATGGGGTGTACTTCGCCGCCAAGAAGCTGAAGCCTTACTTCCAAGAGCATCCCATCACGGTCGTGTGCACCGCCCCGCTGGCCGAGATCATAGGCAGCCAGGATGCATCCGGCCGGGTGGCTAAATGGGCCATTGCGTTGGCACCATACACAATCTTCTACCAGCCCCGCACCGCCATCAAGTCCCAAGCACTGGCCGACTTCCTCGTCGACTGGGCCGAGACCCAGTACCTACCGCCGGCTCCCGACTCTACCCATTGGCGGATGCACTTCGACGGGTCCAATATGCGCACCGGCTTGGGAGCCGGCATCATCCTCACCTCTCCCAAAGGCGACAAACTCAGATACACGCTGCAAATCCACTTCGCCGCCTCCAACAACGTGGCCGAGTACGAGGCACTCATACATGGGCTCCGGCTAGCCAGAGAGCTCGGCATACGCCGGATCCTGTGTTATGGCGACTCAGACTTGGTGGTCCAGCAGTCGTCTGGCGACTGGGACGCCAAGGACGCAAACATGGCGAGCTATCGATTCCTCGTCCAGCAGATCAGTGGGTACTTCGAAGGGTGCGAGTTCCTTCACGTGCCAAGGGCCGACAACGACCAAGCAGATGCCCTGGCACGGATCGACTCCACCCGACAGGCTATACCGACCGACGTCTCCCTCCAGCGCCTCCTCAAGCCATCCATCAAGCCGTCTCCAGAGTCAGACTCTATCTTCGTACCACCTGTGCCAGATACAGCCGGATCCGACTGGAGGAACCCCGCAGGCGGCACGGGGACTTCGACAACTGGCCCGGGGACTGCCGTAATCGCACCCGGCCCGGGGACTTCAGAACCCGGCCCGGGGACTACAGCAGTCGGCCCGGGGACTACAGCAACACAAGAAGCGGTGGCCAACTCCAATTTCACGCCACCCGACCCACCCACCTGAGTCATGGTGGCTACACTAACAGAAGAAGAAGTCACAACTCCATCTTGGGCCCAGCCCAGCCTCAGATTCCTAGTCAGTAGAGAGCTTTCGGCTGATGAGATCTCAGCAAGACTAGTGCAATGATGAGCCGGAGCATATGCAATAATCAACAGAGAGCTTGTCAAGCGCAGCGTCACTGGAGTCTTCCAGCGTTGTGTCGAGCCAGAAAAAGGAGTGGCAATCCTCAAGGATATCCATCAAGGCGAATGCGGCCACCACGCAGCCTCAAGATCACTTGTGGCCAAAGCTTTCCGCCGCGGCTTCTTTCGGCCGACTGATTTGGAAGATGCCAAAGAGATAGTCAAGAGCTGCAGAGGATGCCAAGTCTTCAGTTCCAAGCAACACCTGCCGGCTTCTGCACTCAACACCATTCCCCTCACCTGGCCCTTTGCCGTCTGGGGACTAGACATGGTGGGCCCTTTCAAGACAGCCCGTGGCGGCTTGACACATCTGCTCATCGCCATGGACAAGTTCACAAAGTGGATCAAAGCGAAGCCAATCAAGAAGCTGAACGGGCCGACTGCCGTAACATTCACTACTCGGTATGGCGTGCCGCACAGCATCATCACCGACAACGGCACAAACTTTGCCAAAGGAGCATTGGCACGTTTCTGCGCGACGCAGGTTATCCGACTGGACTTAGCGTCCGTTGCCCACCCGCAGTCAAACGGCCAGGTCGAGCGAGCAAATGGACTCATGCTCTCCGGCATCAAGCCCAGACTGGTTGTACAACTGGAGCGATCGGCCGGCTGCTGGCACGATGAGCTGCCGGCTGTCCTCTGGAGTCTGCGCACTACCCCCAACAAGTCAACCGGCTTCACTCCGTTCTTCCTTGTATATGGCGCCGAGGCTGTCATCCCAACTGACATCGAGTTCGACTCGCCTCGGGTCACCATGTACACGGAGGCGTAGGCCAAGGAAGCAAGAGAAGACGGCGTCGACCTACTAGAAGAAGGCCGGTTGTTAGCACTCAGCGGGTCCGCCATCTACCAGCAAGGGTTGCGCCGCTACCACAACCGCAAGGTCAAGCCAAGATCCTTCCAAGAGGGCGACCTTGTGCTTCGGCTGATCCAGTGAACAGCCGGCCAGCACAAGCTCTCGGCCCCTTGGGAAGGCCCCTTCGTCATCAGCAAGGCGCTAGGCAACGACTCCTACTACTTGATCGACGCGCAAAAACAAAGAGCACGCAAGAGGGATGACTCCGGCAAGGAGTCGGAGCGACCATGGAACGAGAACCTCCTGAGAAGATTTTACAGTTGAAAGCAGTATGTATCATGCTACCCTTTTGTATTAAGTATGAAACAACAGGCCCCCCAAACAGTACTCGGGGACTACCTTTATTTTTCTATGAGTGACAAGTGTCATATCCATGAATGTATTATTACATTTGATTTCTTGTCTCGCACCGGGTTCGACTAGTCGGCCCAGGGACTGGCCGCCTTAAGCTATATTAAAAGTTCTACTGAAGTCAGACAAGTAGTGTGCCGGCTCCTGAGTCCTCTCTTGTTGAAAGTCGCAGCTCGAAGAGGCGACTGTCCGACTAGCAAGAGCAAAGGCAGAAAGGATGCCCACACGAAAAACGGCTAAGGACTAATGAACTTATATAGCGAAAAGACGGCCTCCAACCACGCTTGCCGGCTGTCAGAACAGCCGGCTGGCCGGCTTCCCAAACACTTAGCTATAATCCAACAAAGCTAGAGTACTTGCCCTCCCAATTGGCCAAGCACTTCTCCAGCCACAGATTGTAGAGCAACTATCTGACTGGGGAGGCGGCAACCAAGGGAGGGCGGCAAAGGAAACAGCAGAAGGATGAAAAGCGAAGAACGAGGAAAAGCCGAACGCATGCATAGTCATATATACATATAAAGCCCCCAACAGGCCGGCAATCGACATAGTTCGAATACACCCCCAGTGGGTGGAATTGTGTAAACTTAACAGAATATTGTTCCAAAAGTGACAAGACAGGAAAACAAAAGATAGCAGACTAGACTAAAGGTGCGACATGGGAGCCGGGTTGGTCGGTGGAGACGACGTCGCCGGCTGAAGGAGTGGCCGGCTGGCGGGTCTCAGCTTGATCACCACCGGTGGCAGGCGACGCACCCGCGCGTGACGTGGTGCTGGAGGCACGGTCAGGCTGAGGCTGGCCGGCCGCCCCACCATCCGGCCCGGCGTCTTCACCCCCCTCCTCCTCCTCTTCGCCCTCGTCGCTGGAGTCGATCTCCTCCACCGAGTCCTCACCGTCTGCCGGGTTCAGCCCGAACCACTCCTCCGGCTGGGCAACACCGTTGTCATCTACCTCAGGGGCGAAGGCGCTGGTGTCGGTGTAGTCAGCGATCACCGAAGCCTGCCGGATGATAGCCGGCCGTGCCGGCTCCAGCTCCGTGTCGGCCTGCTGCCGCCAGGTAGCCAGCTGGTCCAGACTCAGGCCGTGATACCAGGCCTTGACGAACTCCAGCGCCCGCCTGGCGCCGGACCGAGCCGCCGAAGCCTTCCAGGCCTCAAAGCGGCCGACCGCCACCTCCAGCCAGTCGGCAGTCCGACTGGGGGTGCGGGGAACCACTTCGCCAGGCCAGAGGGCGGCCAGCACCTGCACCCCGGCACGTTGAAGACGGCGGAGCAGTCGATGAGCTGGCTGGAGGCGGGCCTGGATCGCCAAGAGCTGCTCCTCCAGCGATCGGCTAGCATTTGGCGCAATCTCAGCGCCAGCCTGCCTTCGTGCCTCGCGGCGGGCCTCGATGATCTGGTTGGCGGCGGTAGAGTAGCCAGGGAAGTACTCTGCGCAAGAAAGAAAGAGAAAGAAGAGAAAACACCAAGTCAGAAAACGAGCCAAAAGTGGCAGGCGACAAGAAAGGACGAAGAACTAGGCGGCTTACCGTCAACCAAATCTTCGATCTGGCCATAGCCATTGATCAGAGTCTCTTTGCTTCGGCCCAGCCAGCCGCCTCTGTCTCGTACTCGGCCTGGAGGGCGGCTTCGCTGTCCTGCACCGCCTTCAGAGCTGCCTTGTGGCTCTCTTCCTGGTCGGCCAACCTCTTGGCCAGGCGGTCACGTTCCTGCACCAAGGCGGCAAACACGGCCTCCTTGGCACGAAGGGCAGCCTGAGAACCTCCCAGCTGCGCCCTCAGGCTGGCGTTGGCCGCTGCAAGGAGGACAGAAAAAGAAGAAGCAATAAGAGGAAGTCGTCAAGGAAGATCCGACCCGGCTGCTCAGCAGTCGGCCCGAATCTCGGGGACTACACCCAGTGGGTGCGCTGACGCGCCCCCACGTGAGATAAAGGACGAAGCACTTACCCCGGCTCTCAGTTAGGTCGGCGGTTTTCTGGGTCAGCTCTCGAGCCTGGGAGTTGAAGGAAGCCGCGCGAAGATTGTGGTAGTCCTGCAAGACAGGCAGAAGATCGAAGTAAGAACAAGAATAGCAAAGCTAAATCCACTAAGAAGTTCCAAGCCGCCTGCTCAGCAGCCGACTCGGAACTCGGGGACTACACCCAGTGGGTGCGCTGACGCGCCCCCACGGAAGAAACCAAGATCAACAAGAAACAAGATAAGAAGACTAACCCGGATGGCCGCCCGCGTCGCAAGGAATTCGTCTGTGTATCGCCTCAGCGCCGTAGCCTGGGCCTGGAGCCGGGTCCGGACATCCTGCGCGGCCACGTTCATCACGGCCGTCCCTCCGCCCGGCGTCCACCCCGAGGTGGCGCTGGCCTCCTCCACATCCTGGGCCAACGAGCTGGAGCCCGCGGCCGGCTTCGGCTCTGACGCAGCTTTCTGTGGCTCTGACGCAGCCTTCCCCGCGCGCCGACTCGGCGGCGTCCGGACTGCCAGCTCAGTCCTCGCGGCCGGCTCGCCCCCCGCCGACTGCGCAGGCGGCAGATTAGGCCGGCCGCCTTGAGCCGCCCCAGTCGGCGGGGTCGGTACCGCCGCCCTCTCCAGGATAACGACGTCGTCATCCATCTCCAGCCCCGGCTGGTCACCGCCGGCTTCTTCTGACGGGGGCTCCGGGGCCCCAGGTGCTGTGACGCGCAGTGGGGTGACCAACAAGGCCCCCTCCGCCATCGCCGCAGCCGCAGCCTCTGCTTGGGCCTTGGCTGCGGCGTCAGCGCGCGCCTTCGCCGCCTCCTCCTCCTGCGCCGCCTTGGCGGCGGCCGCCCTCAACGCCTCCGCCTCCCGCTCCTCTCGCACCTCCCGCGCGTTCCGCTCTGTCGCCGCCTGAAGATCGGCATGGGGGTCCACGCGGCGAGTGGTGCTCCCAGATCCTCCCGACGACCCAACAACGGAGGCGGCGGTAGCCCGCTCGAGCGACAATGGAGCTCTGGTTGTTTGGAGAGAAGGACAAGAATTCAGGAGTTACCAGAGAAAAGAAAAGAGAATGCACGAAGGAGTATGTACTTACGCCGACACCGTCTGCGGTTGTTTCCACGCCTTGCGGAAGCGGGCCGCCTTCGCGGCCGCCTCCTCCCGCCTAGTCGCCGCTGCCCCGCCTCGGGGCCTCTTCGGCCGACTGCCGAACAAACCCGGCGCGGCACGACGCTTTTTCCCGCCGCCCCGAGCAGGCGGCGCAGCAGAGGAACCCGCGCCGTGGCCAGACGCCGGCTGACGGCGTGGGACGACTTCAGTCTCTTCGTCGTCCGGCCAGTCGTCGAAGCTGACTCCAAGCCCGGAGCCGCCTGCTTCGCCGCCGGCTTGGCCACCGCCCGCCTCGGTGTTGTCGTCCATAGCGGCCGCCCCCAAGTCGGGGTCCTCCAGATCGTGCTCCATCCGGTCGGGGACGAATCGGCGCTCCGCGTCCGACCCGCCTGCAGGCCGAAGAAGAGGGCTCTGTCGAGACAAGTTGACTAGTCAGAGTCGGCCAAAAGGAACTCGGCGACCAAACTGAGAGAAGAGGAAGAGACAAGGAGAACTTACCGTGGGCGGCGGATGGGCTCGGCAATATGGCTCCTTGCCGAACTGCCACTCTGCGGAGAGCTTGCAGTTCGCAAGGTAGTTCACCATATAGGCCACCTCGTCGTGCGGCATGTCTTTGGTACACATCCGGCTTGGATCGAGCTGGCCGCTCATCTGACAGATCACATGAGGGCGGCTCTGGAGCGGGAGTACCCGGCGCGTGACGAAGGCGGCCAGCAGGTCGGGCCCCGACAAGCCCTCCGACTGGATCATCGCTCGCACTCGGGCGACGGCTGCGGTTCCAGCCGGCGTCAGCGTCACGGCCCGGTAGGACCACTGGGGCCGCCTGCCCGCCGGTGGGCCGGCTACGTAAGCCGGCAGATTGACGTAGTCGCCCTTCGGGGCGACGTTCTTCACGTAGAAGTATGACTTTTGCCATAGCTTCACCGACTGGATCAGTGTGATGACGGGGAAGGGGTTGTCGGTAGCCACCCTCCGCATCGCGATGAAGGCGCCACTCTGAGCCGGCATGCCTTGCAAGCGCGTGCCCAGCTTGGACTGGAAGAACTCCCCCCAGAGCTTGAGGGTAGGGAGGACGCCGAGGTAGCCTTCGCACAAGGTGACGAAGGCGGACAGCAGCACCACCGTGTTCGGGGTGAGGTGGTGCGGCTGGAATTGGTAGAACTCGAGCCAAGAGCGGAAGAAGGCGCTCATGGGCAGGCCGATGCCGCGCAAGAAATGCGAGCGGAAGACTACCCGCTCGCCTTCCTGCGGCTCCGGCGTAATCTCCTTCGCCGGCGCGAGACGGACCTCCACCTTGTCCGCGCCGGGCAGCCGTCGCGTCTTGCGGAGGAATTCGACGTGATCCTCGTGGACGTTGGAGCCATCCCAATCCCCGCCGTACTGCATCGTGGCGTGGGGCTGGCGAGAACGAGCGCGGCGGCGGAGGAGCGAGTGGTGGAACAGCGCGGCGGCGAGGCGCTGTTGCAAGAAAGGGTAGGAGGAAGAAGATGGTGGAAAGAGGAGGAGCGTGCGAGAGCCTGCCGCTCTCCCCCTCCCCCTACTTATAGCTTCGCAAGGTGAAGCCGGGGAGGCAGGGCATGGGGTGAGACATGGGATTAACTGCACCCACTCCCCCCACGCCTCGCGATTATTACGCCCTAAAAGCGTGCCGAAACCGCCGCAGGAAGACGTGCGGGCGGCTTCGGGCCGCAGAGAATCCACGCCTGGGCCCGGGCGTGGGCGTGGCGGGCCCCCGACCTATGGTGACGTCCGTCGCGCGCGTGGGCTGGTAGGCTTTTTTGCCACGTGGTTCGCAGGCGGCAAGTGGCCGGCCCGCGGCCCGGTGCGCGCGCTGGCCAGCTCCCGCCCTCCGGCTCCCAAAAAAGTTTCGCCGAGACGGCGCCCCCAACCAAAGTCAGCTCCCAGCTGCCGGCTCGTCAAGATAGGAAGCCGATCGAGCTTCTCGACTCCCACCCAACCTCGAAGCCCAATCAGCTTCGGGGACTACTGTCGGAGTAAATGGCCACGGGTAGCCTAACCGACTACCCATGGTTCTTCAAAAATTATCAGGCCGATTGAGCCTTCAAGCGTTCGAAGCATTGGGCCGACTTCCCCTGGCCGACTACCGCAGGGGCCGGCTCTCCAAAGGCGACCCGGCCCCGGTAACCTCCCCCAAGATGGTTGCGAGATGGCCGACTCCAGGAAGTCGGCGCCAAGAGGACCGACTCCCAAGAGCCAGCCATGAAGCACGCGGACTCCACAAAGCCGGCCAAGACCGCACCCACCAAATCTACACCCACATAACGGTGACAAGACAAGGTGTGGCCACAGTGCGGCCCACTACCCCCGAAGCCCGAGGCAGGCATGGCCACAGGACGCCGTACGGGACGGCCATCTCCCGTCCGGCTCGGCACTGTAGCCATGCTGGCCTCAACGTCATCCACGACAGACGCCAGTACGGCCCACGGGCGGCGGGCCCCTTTAGCCAGAGAGAGGCGCGAAGGCGGCCCGGCCTCCCCCAGTCGGCCAAGGGCGTAGCCGGCCCCCAGAAGCCGGCTACCCCCCTCCCTCGAAGCATGTGCCACATTAAGGAGACAAGACGAGGTAAGGCCACAGTGAGAGCCCTCGAGGCGGCACACTGTAGCCACACTTACCTCGACGAAGCCCTCGTCATCAGGGACGAGTCTACAGTAAGCAACCGCCGACAAGGCCCCTAGGCAGTGGGGCCGGCCTGTCGACCAAGAGGCCGGCAGCCGGCGGGACCCACCAGTCGGCGGGCCCCAACAGCCGGCGGAGAAGCCGGCGAACGCAGACACACACGACTGGGACCCGCGCCCAGCCGGATTACAATTGTACCCCCGGGGGGTAGGCCTATATAAACCCCCCGGGGCACCCATGCAAAGGGTTGGCTTCTTAGAGTTACACACACACCATAGAGAGAGGGAAGCAAGAGCTAGCCTTGCTCTTCTTCTCCCTTGAACCCGACAGCTCAAGGAGCATTTGTAGCTACTCGTTCTGATTTAGTGATCATGCGGAGACCCCGCAGAGCAGGACTAGGGGTGTTATCTCCACAGAGAGCCCCGAACCTGGGTAAGATTCGCCGGCGTGCATGTCTTCGCCTCATCCCGTTTCCAGGCGCCGGCGACGTCTTACTGGCTCCCACCATGATAAGCCACCCATTGGCATATGTCGCACCTACCACCCGACATGGGATGTACTTACGACCGGAAATGATTTCGCATGTATTGTATTTTGAGCACTAGTCTACGTATTTTTGTATTTGTGTAGCGATCCGACCTCAGGCGGTCAAATCTCTATGCATACGTGTCATCCCTGGATCGGTAATGCTGACACATACAGTACTTGAAGGATTTATAACAGAGTGCAATCACACACTTATTACATCGAATGTCTCAAAAGAGAACTTATTACAAGAATATGGCTTAAGGCCAACTAAATAAGATAACTGCAGATGCATCGAAGATAAATGAGTCCATCAACTCCAACGGCATAGCTGAGTGCATGACAACGAACTAGCGCACCTTACTCTTCGTCTGAAAAGTCTGCAACATAATACGTTGCAGCCCGAAATGGGTCAGCACATGGAATATGCTGGCAAAATAACACAGTAGAGCAATGAACAGGTAAATGCTAACACTACATGCATATATGGCTGGTGGAGGCTCTATGGTTATCATGTTTTTGTGAAAAGCCAATTTTTCCCTACAACAAAGGAATGTATTTTGTTTAACTATCATGGTAGTTGATAAACATTGAGAAGGTTCCTCCAACTCAATCCCAATTAAACAGTATTAATAACCCAACTAATTAATTTAGAGTAACGAGACCAACATGACAATTTAAGAACCAGATACTCAAGATGTCCATAACCGGGGACACGGCTAAACATGATTAGTTTGTACACTCTGCAGAGGTTTGCTCACATTTCCCCACAAGACTCGATCTCCTCTGTTGGATTTCTCGCACTACATGGTGTTTGAGAAACGGATGACCGAGACACAGTCTTTCAGAAGCATTAACTCTTTACTCTGGGTAGACAGTACCACCTACATCCCCTACATCTGCTAGCCTACCACTGAAAGAGGTCACGCAACATACTCAACTATGCCAGAGCCCATAATGGCTTGTGGCTACACACGGAAGTTTCTAGCATGAATGATCTTATGATCCCTTTGAGCCTGAGTGGCGAACCATAGGATGATCACACGGGTACTCCGGGATATCCTAGAACAACACTGGATTCTCCAGGTACCCGCAACCAATCCACCTAGATGTGTATTTAAGTAGCCGCCTTAAGTTAACCATTAATTAACAATCTCACATCTGTCATGGATACAGTCAAACCCAAACCACGTCTTCTAGCATAGCATAGCGGTATAAGCCTAACGTAGAAGTTACTCCCAGGGTTTGATAATAAAAGGACAATTGGTTCTGCATCATCATCTACTTCCCAACCCACATGTTAATCAGATCCTACTCATGCAATGTTTGAGGGTTGAAACTAATGCATAAAAACTGGGTAATAAAGGGGTATGATCAAAGTGTTACTTGCCTTGCTGACGATCTGCAAACCCTAGAGACTCGTAGTAGCACGCTTCGCACTACGTAAATTCTATCGCAAACAAACAATAGCATACATAAGCACTCAAGCATAGATGCAATGGTAAAGCTCAGATGAGAAAGTCCAATCTGAAAGCTCAACCGAAGAGCTTCAAATTGCAAAAATAATCAACCAAATCGGAGCTACGAAACTCAAACTACGATCAAAAGAAATTTGAATTCAAATCTGCTTGAAACCAAAATTTAAATTGTCAAAACCATGTTCAAGATGATTAACTGGAAAAAGGGGTTCGAGACGAAGATTTTGGCGTTGGTTTCACTGGATTTGGACGAACGGTTAAAAAGTTGCGAGGGTTTGAAGATCATGGGCTAATCTGTGTTAAAAATAATCGCGGATAGGTCCCTGGCGAAAATAAAACAGAAAAAGAAAAATCTATCGGACGAA
The DNA here is from genome assembly GCF_002575655.3 of Aegilops tauschii subsp. strangulata. Classification (NCBI taxonomy): domain Eukaryota; kingdom Viridiplantae; phylum Streptophyta; class Magnoliopsida; order Poales; family Poaceae; genus Aegilops; species Aegilops tauschii. Next base: position 532,249,048 of record NC_053036.3, on the reverse strand, counting down.
CGTTTGCTAACAGAGACAAACGAATGAATTCGTTTGTTAAAATGAACTAACGGCTGAACGTTCGCTAATTAGTGAACCGACCGGAAAAAAATAAACAGAGAACCCGAGAAAACCCTAAAAACGATCTAGGTTTTACCTAAAACCAGCGTGAAAAACCGGCGTGTCGGCGGCGGTTTCCGGCGAGGGGGCGGCTTGGGGCGGCGGGGCTGCAGGCTGTGCGACGGCGGCGCGTGGGCGGCGGCTGCTGCAGCGGCTGCGGCGGCGGCGCGACTGGAGAAGTCATTTTATCTCCTGAACATTTTTCTGGCCTAAAAATGCAATTTTGAAAAATGCATTTTTTTTTCTAATTCAAATAAAATAGCACTAAAATCCAAATAAAATATTTATTTTATTTCAACATTTTTCCTCCCATATTTCTTTTATTTTTTTGGAGAAGTCATTTTATCTCCTCTCTTTTATTTTTAGTATTGGAAATATTTCAGAGAGAAAATATTAAAACCAAAATGATCCTTTTTTCAAATTTGAGAAAAATTCAAATATGAAAATATTGAAATCCCCAACTCTCTCCGTGGGTCCTTGAGTTGCTTAGGATTTCTAGGATCGCAAACGATATGCAAATAAAATATGATATGCATATGATGACCTATGTATAACATTCCAAATTGAAAATTTGGGATGTTACAATTTGAATGCTCGCCGGTCGCAAACGACCTCATTTTGTCGAGCGTGTGTGCTACGAGGGCATATCCCCGACGGTTTCTGGGTCATGTGGGAAGGACCCCCCTATCGCCCACACTCACTTGGCGACGGTTCCGAATGCCGTCGCGGAAAGGGGTTAAAACCGTTTGTTTAGCACCGATGCGTATCAGTGTCAACTTTAGCTTTATCAACTTCAATACCTCTTTCAGAGATTTTATACCCCAATACAATACCTTGATTAACCATAAACTGACACTTCTCCGAATTCAAGACAAGATTAGTTTCTTCACATCTCTACAAAACTCGATCAAGGTTGCTTAAGCAATCATCAAAAGAAGTTCTGTATACGGAAAAATCATCCATGAAAACCTCAACAATCTTCTCACAGAAGTCAAAGAATATAGCAGTCATACATCTTTGAAAGGTAGTAGGTGCATTGCATAAACCAAAAGGCATATGTCTTTAAGAAAAAGTCCCAAAAGGGCATGTAAAAGTAGTTTTTTCTGATCCTCTTGTGACACAGGTATTTGGGAAAAACCAAAGTATCCATCTAGAAAGCAGAAATGTGTATGTTTTGATAGTCTTTCTAGCATTTGATCGATGAAAGGTAGAGGATAATGATCTTTCCTGGTAGCTTTGTTTAATTTTCTAAAATCAATTACAATTCTATAACCTGTGATAATTCTTTGTATAATAAATTCGTTTTTATCATTTGGAACAACAGTAATACCTCCCTTCTTAGGGACACAATGAACAGGACTTACCCATCTACTATCAGATATAGGATAAATTATACCTGCTTCCAGAAGCTTTAATACGTCATGATCAACAACTGGTTTAGCATCAGGTTCCGTATTAATTTTGTGCTCGCATAGAGTGGGACTAATGCCCTTAAGATCATCAACAGTATATCCAATAGCGGGGTGCTTCGTCGGTGTTTTTAGTAATCTCTTTTCTTCATGCTCTGAAAGGTTAGCACTAATAATAACAGGATATATCTTATTTTCATCGAGATAAGCATATTTCAAAGTATCAGGTAATTTTTTAATCTCAAACACAGGATCACTCTTGGGTGGAAGAGGATCTCCAAGAGTTTCAACATGCAACTTATGTTTCAAACATGCATTTGTTTAAAGAATATCTCATCTATTTCGTTGCTTTCATTCATATGCATATCATTTTCATGGTCCAGCAAATATTTTTCTAAAGGATCAGTAGGAGGCACGACAATAGAAGAAAGACCAATAATTTCATCCTTACTAGGTAATTCTTTATCACGGGGTTGTCTACGGAATTTGGAGAAATTAAACTCATGAGACACATCCCCAAAATTTACGCTAAAAGTTTCTTTCTCACAATCTATCTTAGCATTAACAGTGTTTAAGAAAGGTCTACCAAATATAATGGGGAACTAAGAACTAGAAAATCAGTAGGGTATTTTATTTTCCCACACAAGACTTCGACATCTCTAACAATCCCAAGTGGTGTAATAGTGTCTCAATATCTTCTATCTCAGCAGGTGCAATATCATTCATAATTTCTTGATATACAGTAAATAGGATTGAACTCACACTAGCACCCAAATCACATAATCCATGATAACGATTTCATCCTATTTTAACAAAGACAACATGCATGCCAACAACAGGTTTATGTTTATCTGTTTCATCGGGTTTGGCAATTCTAGTAGCTTCATCACAGAAATAAATAACGTGCCCATCAATATTTTCAACCAAGAGATCTTTAACCATAGCAGCATTAGGTTCGACTTTAATTTTTTCAGGCAATGTAGGTGTTCTAGTATAATTCTTACGAACCACGGCTGAAGCTTTAGCATGTTCTTTTATCCTAACAGGAAAAGGTGGTCTCTCAATATAAGTAGTAGGAATAACAGGATCAACATTATAAGTAGTGGTTTCTTCTCTAGCTTCAATCGGTTCTACTATTTTTACTTCAATGGGAGGATGATATTTAAACTACTTCTCCTTAGGGAGATCAACATGAGTATCAAATGATTCACGGAAAGAAGCTACTATCTCAGAGTCAAGTCCATATTTAGTGCTAGAGTTATGAAAAGCATCGGTATCCATAAAAGATTTAACACAATCAAACTCAATGTTTATACCTGACCCCTTACCTTCATAGAGCTCCCGATCTTCAGAGTTGTGTTTAATTCTTTCCAAGAGATCCCATTTGAAGTCAGTAGTCTTGTTCACAAAAGAGCCAGTACAAGAAGTATAGATCATGGATTGATCATTACGAGAAAGCCAAGCATAAAAATTCTGAATAATAATTTCTCTTGAGAGCTCATGATTGGGGCATGAATATAACATTGACTTAAGCCTCCCCAAGCTTGAGCGATACTTTCTCCTTCACGAGGCCAAAAATTATATATATAATTCCGATCACGATGAACTAGCATAGGATGAAACTTGTGATGAAATTCCAATCTAAATCGTTTGTAATTCCAAGCTCCAATATCATCACATAGCCTATACCATGTCAATGCATTTCCCTTCAAAGATAAATGGAAGACCTTCTTGAATTCATCTCTGGGTAAACCTGCAAGATTAAATAATCCACAAACTTCATCCACATAGATTAGATGCAAATCCGGATGTAATGTTCCATCTCCTACATAAGGATTAGCTAGCAGTTTCTCTATCATACCCGAAGGAATTTCATAATAAATATTTTCAGTAGGTGTTGTAGATTGAGGAGCAATTCTTTGTTCTTCCGGTCGAGGTGAAGATACCCCGAACAAGCCCCTCAAAGGATTATTTTCCATGGTGACAAGTGACAATAAATTTCAGCACGTAATATAAATGTTTCCTTACCAAATTCCACTCACCAAAGGCACTTCACTCCCCGAAAACGGAGCCAGAAAAGAGTCTTGATGACCCACAAGTATAGGGGATCAATCGTAGTCATTTCGATAAGTAAGAGTGTTGGACCCAACGAGGAGCAGAAGGAAATAACAAGTGGTTTTCAGCAAGGTATTTTCTGCAGGCATTGAAATTATCGGTAACAGAGAGTTTGGTGAAAAGTTAATTCATAATGGGTAACAAGTAACAAGTGTAGCAAAGGTTAAGAAAGGTGGCCCAATCCTTTTTGTATAAAAGGATAATCCTAGACGAACTCATATATAAAGCAAAGCGCTCCCGAGGACACATGGAAATTATTGTCAAGTTAGTTTTCATCATGCTCGTATGATTTGCGTTCGTTACTTTGATAATTTGATGTGTAGGTGGACCGGTTCTTGGGTGCTATCCTTACTTGGACAATCCTCCACTTATGATTAACCCCTCTCACAAGCGTCCGCAACTACGAAAGAAGAATTAAGATAATCTAACCATAGCATGAAACATGTGGATCCAAATCAGCCCCTTACGAAGCAACGCATAAACTAGGGTTTAAGCTTATGTCACTTTAGCAACCCATCATCTACTTATTACTTACCAATGCCTTCACTTAGGCCCAAACAATGGTGAAGTTTCATGTAGTCGACTTCACATAACACCACTAGAGAAAAGACAACATACATCTCATAAAAATATCGAACGAATATCAAACTCACATGATTACTTATAACAAGACTTCTGCCATGTCTTCAGGAACAAAAATTCATGTTCATGATCAGAGGGGTAATTAATATCATTAAGGATCTGAACATATGATCTTCCACCAAACACTACTGCAGGATGCTGCTAACGCGATACTACGATCAGAGACCCTTCGAGAAACTGTGTGCGATGCAATAATCGCAAACGGTGGTGTATGAAAACCGTCAGAAATGCATAAAACGTTTGCGTTGAAGGATGCATCAAACATGGTTCAGGTTTTAGTTGCGTGTGCGATGAAGGGCATACGGTTCAGTTCAATTAACTATTTGCGATGAGGAGGAACAAAAGAAACGGGCAGCCAGATGAAGGCGTGTGTGATACACATCATATGGTTCACTCGGATGAACTATTTGTGATTAGGCAACACAAAAGAAACGGGCAGCCAGATGAAGGTGTGTGCGATATACAACATACAGTTCACTCGGATGAACTGTTTATGATTAGGCAACACAAAAGAAACGGTCAGCCAGATCAAGGTGTGTGCGATATACGCATGCGGTTCACTCGGCCCTTGTCGTCAGTGTGTGACCTCTGTGGCAACCGTTCGCTCCCCAAGCGCCTCTTCGTGTACCATGGCAACCGTCCACCGCCTCTTCGCCTTTCCCTCTCAATTTCGAACTGCTGTCGCACGCTCTTCCTTCCTCCATTTGCCTTCACCCTTCCTTTTGCCATTGTTCGATCATCTTCTCCATGGAGGGAACAGACCGGAAATGACCATGTTATTCTTGCCCCAATCTGAAAGATGACGTGGTGGAGGAACTCATTGATCAGTGCAACGTCATCACCTCGGCTAGCATGGCAGGTTCGTTCAAGACCATTCTCGACTCAACTAATAACATCATTACAAGGAACCCAAGGGTCCAAGAGCGGTTTGATCGCCCCTATCTTCCTCGCCGTCACCCTGCTGACTGGCGCGGGGACGAGGGAAGCCTCGCCTTGTGCAAGTTGATGTCGCTTGATAATGATACGTAGAAGTTAAGATGCCATCGCTTGAGGGCAAGGCTTGGGCAGGAGCATATGGAGATTGGGTTGTTTATATTGGGTACAACTTCGAGTGGGAACTTGTGAATGTGTACACACGTCACCGAGTTCCACTTCCAAAAATCTCAGGCGACTGCCTAGAGGTTGAGTACACCGGTATTCTACGTGAGTTCAAATACGATCATGGTGACTGTCATCTACGGAAGATAGCAATTTGTCAAGTTCCCAGCCGCTCTTGGGATTACACGAACTATGAAGTTGTTGTTATCTTCGACAAGCTTGTTGCCTTCCTTACTTCCACGCTTCGATGGATATTGCTCAAAAATCAATTTATGTACACGGATGAGTACTGTGATGCAATTGAATACGAGGGTCTTGTGTTTGCTGCCACCACTCGTGGCACTGTTTTTGCATGGAATCATCATGCTTTCAGTACGTTTGTCTTCCACCGTAATTATAATTGTTTCATCCACATGCATGCGGGTTAGCTAGTTTCCCTTTACTAATTAATTAATCTTCTTGTGTTTCCAAGGTCCTGTGAACATTCCACCACCTATACTTGAAAAAATTTATAACCAAGGGGGAGATGACGATGCTGATGATCACGAGTGTCGGATTTAGGGTTCCGGCAAAACCCTCGAGGTTCGAACACTGGGGTGCGCACGAAGATTTCCCCCTACCTAATCACGCCCTCAGCCTCACCACGATCTCAAAGCCTAGCTCGACGAACTCGCAACACAAGAGACACGAGATTTATACTAGTTTGGGCCACCGTTGTGGTGTAATACCCTACTCCAGTGTGGTGTGGTGGATTTCCTCTTGGGCTGAGGATGAACAGTACAAGGGGAAGAACAGCCTCCTGAGGAGAGGTGTTCTTGTGCTTGGTGAACTTGAGTGGGTAAGGATGATCTGAATCTGTCCCCTCCTACTATGGTGGCTAGTGCTATTTATAGAGGCCCTGGTCCTCTCCCCAAATATTGAGCGGGAAGGGAGCCAACAACGGCCAATTTGAAGGGGGACAGCTAGTACAAGCTATCCTTACTAAAGGTGGTCTTCGCCTGCCAAAGGCTCTAGTGGTGACGCCGTCTTGGGCTCCACGGTGACCTTCGTCCTGCTATCCTGCTGGTCTTGGTCTTGTTGCACCGATATGGAAACATTTGCCTGATGCCTCGGTATTCCTCGCCTACGCTTGCCTCCTTAGCACCAAAGAGGAAACGAGGACACTGGGCGCGCTGGCGCCCGCCTAGCGCCAGCCTGGCTTTGGGCGTCATGGCTTACGTCATTGGAACCTCGCGACGCTCGCCTTGCCTTGATCTCTCAACCCCTCGCGAGCCAGCCTGGTGAGGCCACTCCCAAGGAGGTCTTGTGTCGTCCGCCTCGCGAGGGTCTTGGGTGTTTGTTGGTGAAGACGGGCCGTACTGGGCCGCGAGTGGAGTCACGCCGTGGGCTGCAGGCAGGCAAGTCTGGGGACCCCTGTTCCCAGAACGCCGATAGTAGCCCCCAGGCCCAAGGCGCGCTCGGACTTGGCTTCAAGGCGAAGCCAAAGGAAAAGTGCGGAGCGCCACGGGCCCCAACAGCCTGCGGCCTTGGTCGACGTGTGGTGATTGATTGGACGTGGGCGTCTCCGCTTCCCCACGCTGCCTCGGCAACAGCCCGACTTGACGAGTCACTGCTGCATGCAGAGAAATATCATCATTACCTGTGATCGTGGGGGTTGCCGGTTGGCCTTCTCCTGTTATAAATATGGAGGGGGGAGAGCCCCCGTCGCCCATCTCTTCCCATTCCACTCGCTTCTCCTCCTTCGCTCCATTGCTAGTAGCGACTCCCATGGCGCCTGCGAAGAGGTTATCGGCCGCGGAGAAGGGGAAGGCGCACCAGGAGGGGCCTGGTTCTCCACCGCCCAAGCGTGGACGCGGTCGTCCTTGCAAACACTCCGCGACCCCCGCCGCAGCCCCTCGCGGCCGCGGTGGTGCCCCTTCACGTAGTGGGAGCCGCCCATGTCGAGGCAGCCCCATCGATGAAGAGAGGCGCGCCATGGTCGCGTGGCCTCCCCGGCCGTGCTTCCACTCGGCGGAGGTGCTGCCGGAGTTCGTGGTGTGGTCGAAGAATCCTGCCGGCAACTGGCTTCAGCTCCCGCGCTTCTTCGCCGACGAGCGGCACTTTTCCTTTGGCTCTGGCTGCAGGCGGACGGCTGCTGTCGCAAAGCTTCCTGGGTCACGGTCGAGACCTCTATCGCGGGCAACACTGCCCTGGCCCACGGCTGGCAGACGTTTGCCCACACGCGTAGCCTGGGCAGGGGGTGCACCCTCCACTTCAAGTACGATGGCAACGCGACCCTCTACGTGAGGGTGTTCGGAGAAGATGGCCGCCGCGTCGGGTGCTGCCCCGAGGACAACAACGGCGAGGAGGTGCTCGGTCTTGGCAACGGTCGTGATGAGGATGAAGGCGGACCCGCTCTCGGCACCGACCGCGGCTCGTCAAGCTACGGCGGCTCTTCCTATGGCGACAGCTCCACTAGCGGCAGCTATGACCAGTCGCCACGCTGCCGCGCCCGCTTCGAGGGCGGCAGCGGGTCGTCTCGTCATTGTGCTCCGGTGAAGCGCGAGGTGGGGTCTGGCTGAGCCCAGGAGGGCACCATGGATCCCTCCTCGCGAACAGCTGCAAGGCACGCGCCGCTTTTGTTTCGTTCTTCTTTTCCTTCCTACATTGAGAGAGACAAGTATGGGGCCCCGTGGGGGCGTGCAGCAAACTATGATTTCCAAGTTGTTATGTTGTGTTTATCATTCCTGTGCCGCGTCACAATATCAATGTTTTATATAGGCACGTATGAATAACTTAGCTTGACGCGCTTGAAGTAGTTTCCGCCTCACGAGGCACGCGTTTCCCAGTACCTGGCAAGGAGGAACAGCAAAAATTTGTTAGGAGATCCAAGCCCTGGTCGCAGGCGCCTCTGGCCATGACCCAGCGCCTCGTATCGCGGTACCCGAGGGGCACGGATTGAGAGAGGTGCGCCAACTTGTGGCTCGAATGAGGGTGCCTCATGAAAAACAGACATGACGTTCACGAGGGCACGAGGGCACCTGTCCAGCCCCCTCGCGAGGGACGGGAGAGAGGGCACGGGTCAAACAAAGAACCGAAGGCAGAAACAGAGGCAGAAGTCGATGAAACAAGATCACCAAGCAACACCAGAAAGAAAATTTCGATTAAAGAGGGGCAAGCCAACTACGGAAAGCAAATGAAAAAGCCGCGTCCGGCACCTAGTCTAGTCTTCTTGTCTTCTCACCAGCGCGGAGCTAAGTGCTGCCACTAGCACATGGGAGGGAGCCCCAGAGGCCCGAAGGCGGCACTCCTGAGACTCCGGGGCGTATACAGCCCCACTCATTATTAAGTGAGAGTGTCACGAGCGGAGACCTTCACAGGAACGGGGCCTTCTTCACAGGCACTGGGCCTTTCTTCATGGGTAGAACTTTCGGAGGTGCTGGATGTTCCAGGCGTTCTGGATGGGTACCCCGTCCTGCGCCTCCAGGCGCGCGGCGCTAGGCCTGGAGACGTGGGCGACCCTAAACAGGCCCTCCCACATGGGTGAGAGCTTATGCAGCCCTTCCCTGGAGAGCACCCGCCGTAGGACGAGGTCACCCACCTCGAGCATCCTGGAGCGGACGCTGCGATAGTGGTACCGTCGTAGCGCCTGCTGATATCTTGCCGCCTGTAGCGTGGCTTCACGGTGGCATTCCTCCCCCAGCACAAGGTCCATCCCCGCGTGGCATCCTGCTGCGTCTCATCAAACGCCAGGACCCGCGCAGAGCGATGCCTGACCTCGTGAGGAAGAACCGCCTCTGCTCTGTAGACGAGGAAGAATGGGGTCTCGCCCGTTGGCTTGGTGGCGGTGGTGCAGATGGACCACAGCATGGACTGGAGCTCGTTAACAGCCCGCAGGCCTCGAGCTTCTTCTTGAAGGTCATGGTCTTGAGGCCTCTCAGGACCTCTGCGTTGCCGCGTTCGGCCTGGCCATTGCTCCGGGGGTGCGCCACTGAAGCGTAGCAGATCTGCGTTCCAAGGTTAGCACAATACGTCTTGAAGAGATTGCTAGTGAACTGCGAGCCGTTGTCGGTGATGATGCGGTTGGGGACCCCAAACCGGCTCACGAGACCTTTGATGAACTTAACCGCGGAGCCGGCCGGGATGGTGCGGATGGCTTCTACCTCCGCCCACTTGGTGAACTTGTCGATGGAGACGTAGAGGTAGCGGTAGCCCCCAGACGCTCGAGGGAACGGGCCCAAGATATCCAGCCCCTAGACCGCGAATGGCCACGAGAGTGGGATGGTCTGGAGGCCCTGAGCCGGCTGATGGATCTGCTTGGCGTGGAACTGGTAGGCCTCGCAGGACTTCACCCGCTCAGTCGCGTCGTTGAGTGCCATAGGCCAGTAGAATCCGCTGCGAAACACATTGCCGACGAGGGTCCGTGACGATGAGTGGTGCCCGCAGTCCCCGCCGTCTATGTTGGCCAGCAGCTCTTTCCCCTACTCCTGGAGATGCAATGCAGGGAAACGTCATTTGGTCGTTTCCTGGATAAGTCACCGTCCTGGACGCAATATGCCGTGGCCTGTCGGGCCACACGCTCCGCGTCCTCCTCCTTCTCCGGCAGCGCCCCTTGCATCAGGTACTCCTTGAATTCCCTGGTCCAGCACCCCTCCTAAGGCTCGAGCACCAAGAGTAAGCGTGCTCCCGAGGTCGGGGCGCAGGCCGGGGCTCCCGAGGCAGGTGGTTGAGGGAGCTCCTCCCGAGGCAGCGCAGTTCTTGAAAGTGGCGGTGTTGCCGATGGATTGAAGAGCCGCTCCTCGAAGACACCAGGCTCTTGGGGTAGCCGCTTGGATGCTCTCCTCGCGATGTCGTCGGCTTCCTTGTTGGTGCCACAGGGCACATGCTGCAATTCCAGGCCCAAGAACTGCTTCTCCATCTTGCGCACCTCCGCGAGGTACGCCTCCATGTGCTCGTCCTTCGGCTCATACAACTTGTTGGAGAAGTTGACGAGGAGCTGCGAGTCGCCCTTGATGGTGAGGCGCTTCACCCCCAGGGCCACCGCAGCCTTGAGGCCAGCTATGAGGCCTTCGTACTCTGCTATGTTGTTGGAGACCTTCTCGCCCTGCTGGAAGCAGAGCTGCATGGTGTAGTAAAGCTTGTCCTGAGTGTGTGAGATGAGCACTGCTCCAGCCCCCGCGCCCTGGCGCGCAAAGGCGCCATCGAAATACATAACCCAGCCGTCTGGCGCTTCACTCCCCGGCGAGAGGGACCGATCCTCGCCTTATTCAAGCCCTGGGGCGTCCATCCATTCTACCATGAAATCAGCGAGCGCGGCTCCCTTGATGACCCTGGTTGTGCTGAACTCCAACTGGAATGCATGTAGCTCGATGTTCCACTCAGCGACTCTCCTGGTGGAGTTGGGGCTCCTGAGCACCCTCTCCAACGGGTAGGCTGAGACGACCTTGATGGGGTGACCTTGAAAGTAGTGTCGCAGCTTGCGTGAGGCCACCAAGAGCACGAGCAAGAGTTTCTGAGGCATGGGGTACCGCGCCTCGCGTCCCGCAACACCGTGCTGACAAAATACACGGGGTGCTCGACGAGGGCGGGTGCATTGGCGAGGCCCGTGGCTTCTGGAGGTTGGGGCGTCTCCTGAGACGACAAAGCCCCCAAAGCCTAGTCACTCGTTGGGGCTTCCATAGGCCCAAGTGCGCCGTCTTGTGGAGCCTGGTCCTTTGTTGGCGTCGCCGCAGCCCTCGCGGAGCCCTCTGGGTCTTGCGCCACCCCGGTTGAGGGAGCGGCTTGGCGCGACGGATCCCTGACCCGGCGCTCCTCCCGGACCCCCACTAGAGCTGCGCTGGCAGAGTAAGGGGTGGCGGCAAGGTACAGCACCAGGGGCTCGAGAGGTCGGGGCGCCACCACCACCGGAGGGCTGGTCAGGTATCTCTTGAGGTCTTGAAATGCTTGGTCAGCCTCTGGAGTCCACTCGAATGGGCCCATTTTCTTCATCAGCTTGAGGAACGGCAGGGCATGCTCTCCTAGCTTGGAGATGAAACGCCCCAACACGGTCACGCGACCGGCGAGCTTCTGCATCTCCCTGAGGGTTTGTGGTGGACTCATGTCTTCGATTGCCTTGACCTTCTCCGGGTTCGCCTAGATCCCTCTGTGGGACACGAGGAAACCCAACAGCTTGCCGGAAGGGACACCAAACACGCATTTCTCCGGGTTAAGCCGCAAGTCTACCTGGCGCAGGCTTTTGAAGGTCTCCTCCAGGTCTTGAATTAAAGTTCTCGCCTCCCGAGACTTTACCACAATGTCGTTGACGTAGGCTTCAGCATTCCTCCCGAGTTGCCGACCCAGGGCGATGTGCATCGGCCGTTGAAAGGTCGTGCCAGCGTTGCGCAGCCCGAACGGCATGCAAGTGTAGCAGTATACCCCGCACGGGTCTGGAAGGTCGTCGTCTCGATGTCTTTTACCTCCATCTTGATCTGGTGGTAGCCTGAGAACGCATCTAGGAAGCACAGCAGGTCACACTCGGCGGTGGAGTCGACGATCTGGTCGATGCGTGGAAGCGCGAACGGATCTTGGGGGCAGGCCTTGTTGAGGTTGGTGAAGTCGACACACATGCGCTCATTTCCGCCTTTCTTGGACACAACGACGGGGTTTGCCAACCATTCAGGGTACTGGACCTCGTGAATGACGCATGCTGCCTCCAGCTTGCGGGTTTCTTGGACGATGAAGGACTGCTTCTCCGTGGACTGCCGCCGCGCCCTCTGCTTCACAGGGCGTACATTGGGGCACACCTTCAAGTGATGCTCAATCACTCCTCTTGGGACCCCTACCAGCTGATCGGGTTCCCAGGCGAATACTTCCTTGTTTGCGCGCAAGAACTTCACCAGTGCCTCCTCTTGGTCGGGGTTGAGGTTGGCGCCTATGGTGAAAGTGGCTTCTGAGGACCCGTCTTCCTCGACCAGCACCTCCTTGGTTTCTGCCTGGTCTTGGGTGAACAACTGCTTCTTCTTGGTCGGCGCGGCCGCCTTAGCTCCGGAGGTGCCCGCGTCGGCTGGTTGCGCCACCGCGGCGGTCTTGAGGGCAAGCTTGAGTGCCGCCAGAGCCTCCTTGGTATCCCCCACTATAGTGAGGACGTCCTTGCTCCCAGGCATCTTCATGAGGTTGTAGGCCGGGTGGGTCGCCGCCATGAACTGAGCTAGAGCTGGGTACCCGAGAATAGCATTGTACGGTAGGCCGATGTGGGCGACGTCGAAGTTGATCAGCTCAGTGCGATAGTTGTCGCGGGTGCCGAAGGTCACGGGAAGACGGATCTGCGCCAGGGGGCTGGAGGAGCCGCCTCCGACGCCGGAGAAGGGCTTGATGCAGCAGAGCCACTCAAGTGGTACGTGAAGGAGGCTGAAGGCCTCCATCGAGAGCACGTTGAGGCCAGCGCCGCCGTCGATGAGGGTCTTGGTGATGGCTACGTGGCAAATGGTGGGCGTGCAAAGCATAGGGAGCACGCCCGAGCCGACGGTGGTGATGGGGTGATCTTCTGAGTCGAAGGTCAGGTCGGCCTTGGGTGCCACCCAACCCGGGGGAGCTCCCTGCCGCACGGAAGTGGTGCTGATCTGGCGAAAGAATGGCTTGGCGTGGCGGTCCGAGGGTGGTGCTTGCGAGCCGCCGAGGAGGGCCGCGACCGCGTGGGGCGCCGGTGCCGCGAAGCGCACAGCGAAGAGGCTGCGCAGCTCCTCCCAAGATGCCACCATGGATCCGGGAAGGTTGAGCAGCCAGGCGTGCGGCACGCAAGTGAGGGCCATGGGAAGCCAGTTGGCCATGACCTTGTCGTCGCCCCCGGCCTTAAGGACGGCCTCCTCGTACGCCAGCAAGAAAGCCATTGGGTCTGCCGCGCCGTCGTAGCACGGCGGCATCTCCGGCTTGAACTTGGGCGGCCATTGCACCTGCCGTAAGGCGGGGGCCAAGACTCGGAGCCCCCTGACCCCGCCACTGGCACCAGTCGTCGGAGCCGGAAGCGCGGCGCTCGCCATGGGGGCGAAGCATGGTGATGGCGGAGTGCGGATTGACGGAAGGAAAGCTCCGGCGCACCCCTACCTGGCGCGCCAAATGTCAGATTTCGGGTTCCGGCAAAACCCTCGAGGTTCGAACACTGGGGTGCGCACGAAGATTTCCCCCTACCTAATCACACCCTCAACCTCACCACGATCTCAAAGCCTAGCTCGACGAACTCGCAACACAAGAGACACGAGATTTATATTGGTTCAGGCCACCGTTGTGGTGTAATACCCTACTCCAGTGTGGTGTGGTGGATTGCCTCTTGGGCTGAGGATGAACAGTACAAGAGGAAGAACGGCCTCCTAAGGAGAGGTGTTCTTGTGCTTGGTGAACTTGTGTGGGTGAGGATGATCTGAATCTGTCCCCTCCTACTGTGGTGGCTAGTCCTATTTATAGAGGCCCTGGTCCTCTCCCCAAATATTGAGCGGGAAGGGATTGGCCAATTTGAAGGGAGACAGCTAGTACAAGCTATCCTGACTAAAGGTGGTCTTTGTCTGCCAAAGGTTCTGGTGGTGACGCCATCTTGGGCTCCACGGTGACCTTCGTCCTGCTGTCCTGCTGGTGTTGGTCTCGTTGCACCGATATGGAAACCTTTGGCTGATGCCTCGGTACTCCTCGCCTGCACTTGCCTCCTTAGCACCAAAGAGGAAACGAGGACACTGCGCGCGCTGGCGCCCGCCTAGCGCCCGCCTGGCTTTGGGCATCATGGCTTATGTCATTGGAACCTCGCGAGGCTCGCCTTGCCTTGATCTCTCCGCCCCTCGCGAGCCAGCCTGGTGAGGCCACTCCCGAGGAGGTCTTGTGTCGTCCGCCTCACGAGGCTTGGCCCCTCGCGAGAGTCTTGGGCGTTTGCTGGTGAAGACAGGCCATACTGGGCCGCGAGTGGAACCACGCCGTGGGCCGTAGGCAGGCAAGTCTGGGGACCCCCATTCCCAGAATGCCGACAACGAGCACGAGGACGAGCAGTATACTCAGTGGCGCCTGGCAACTTATTCTGATGGATCACCTTTTCTTGTCTGTATACAGGGCACTGCTGATGTTACTAAGGAAGCAGGTGTTGTATCGCATGGTCGCACTCTCCGGACCTATTCCAACATCCGTTGCAGGGTATTCGGGATGGATACTAGTGTACTAGCGCCAACACCTTCTCCCTGGTTCAGTATTGAAAGTCTTGGAGGAAACTCGCTCTTCCTTGGACAAAACTATCCAATGATGGTGGAAGGCGATCCAGCTGCTATTGACACAACGTTACTACCATTTATGAGAAGCAACTGTATCTATACCTCGGACATTGCTATGCTTCCCTACCGTGCCAATATGGGTCCTAACATAGGCCGCTTCAGCCTGGATGATCAGTCATCCGTTGGTCTCAAGATTGACAGTAGCTGGCCCTTCCCAGAGAATCACTTCTGGTTCAAAGCAAGCATTTCCAACACCGACGAGTGGTTGAGCTGAAGTTCATTTCATCGCTTTGTTATTTGTTGTGTGAGAAAAACTTTACTAGAATATTTTGTTGGAAATGATCTATAATCCAACGTGTATCCTCGTTGTCGCTGTGGGCTGATGACTTGTTGTATGTAATCAATGGTACTTTGCATATGCGTCCATCAACTCACGCCTGCTAGTGGTGTCCATATGAACAGTGCTAGTGATTTTAGTTGCAAAAATTCGATAGTCCTAGTGATTTTTAGCTGCATATTTTGACAAATCGGAGTGTTACAAGGTTGACAAATGGCAATCTTACTAGATAAACAAATGTCAATCTTTCCAGTTTGACAAATGGCAACATACCCAAAATGACAGATATGCAAATCTTACCCAATTGTTTCTACGTGGTTGCACACGGGTCATGCAAAACAACCGTTTGTGTTGAACGGATGCAGAAATCCTGCTCGGCACATTTTCCCTTGGCTTCTTGGGGAAGCTGTCGGTTTGCATCCGGGTGTTCTAACTAAAACGTTTGCGATGAGTGTTTTATATTTAAAAACCATTGACGTTTTTTTCAAAAGAAAACCGTTTGATAAGTCTATACATTAGGAGAGAAAAACGCAAGTTCGTTCAAACCATATCTTTCATTCAGTCACACTGCGAATTTATATTCATATGATCGAGAATTCAAGATACAGTATTAAACCCCAAAAAAAACTATTTTCGGCGGCGGCGGAGGCGGCGTGTCGCGCCGACGTTGTCGTTGTCGTCCTCCGGGACGCCGTTGTTGAAGTCTTCAAGGCAGCACAAAATGTTCTTCACTTGTAAATCAAACATCATGTCATCGCGCGATCGACGGGCGGGGCGCGGGAGGACAGCAACTGGCACCGCTGAGAGGTAGCGGTCGACGGCAGCATCCCATGCCACTGAGGGGGGCGCGCGCACGGGCACAGGCGCAGCGGGTGCAGCCAAACGCACGGGGGCCGGCGCCACGGTGGGTGGAGGGGCACGCACGGGCATGGGCACGGGCGCTGGCGTTGGCATGTACATGAGCTCGCACAGGTCCGCGGAGACCTTGCTGACGCCCGCGGCTTCCAGCTCTGCGATAGTGCTCGGCGACCAGCCCGTCAATGCTACAGGGATGGTCATTGGCGCGGGCGCGGGGATGGGAGCTGGGAGTCGCGGCCATCTCATTCTGGGCCATGTCCATGAGGCCCCATTCCTCCTTATTTTCTATCTCCTCCGGCTCGGAGTCGACTTCACCAAACTTGAAGAGTAGTGGCAGATGATCGTTCTGCGCCACGGCGTTAGTGGAGGTCTGCGGGAGGGAGGGGAATGGGAGGCGAACAATAAGGCCGCCCATATTAAATTGCGGCTCGGGCGCCATTAATGGAGAGGAAGGCGGGCGGCCATGGAAGTCAAAGGGCTCGCTTCCCAGTGAGCCTGCGCAGCGTGCAGCTCGCACGCTTCTCGGTGAGCCTGCGCATTGGAGGACTGCTTGCACACCTCTCGGTCAGCCTGCTCACCGGACTGCGCTCGCAGGCCTCCTGTTCAGTCAAGGTCAAGCAGTTGTCCGCATGGCACCTCTTACAGCCATTAAAACCAAGACACGTGGCATCACGTGAATGGTTAACAGAATGCACACGGTTTGAATTCTACAAACATTTGAGATATTAAAGTGGCAGCTATTTTTTCAAATGCCTTTGTTGGTTGTAATTATTCGAGTGCGCCTTCTCTCAAAATGGACACAAAAAATGCCACAACATGTCGGGTGCCATTCCATGATAGCATGCCAAGTTTCATGAATTTCAGACGAGTTTTGGATTTACTAGAATTTAAAAACCAGGCATCTCAATGTTTTGCCGGCAATCAACGGTGCCCTGGTGTTTGAAATTCATTCCCATTTCTTGCATGGGACCTAATCATGCACCCAAGGACACAGATTTGATTTTTCAACCAATTTATATGCACTCGAGCATGTGCATGTAGTTCAAATTTGAATTATGCACATAAATGCATTGAAAACTCAGTTAATGCATAAAAATGTCCAAACAAACCCCAAAAATCCCAAAAATTGACACAACACTCTTGTTGTTCTATCTTGACATGAGAAATTTTTTGAAAGCAATAAGAGGCAATGGATATCGTTTCGTCCCCAAAGGTGGAACGTTCCCTACCCAAACCATCATGCTTGCTGTGAGAAGCTCTGGTTTGTGAGAAGCATATACCCGAACCTGCCCCGAATGGGACAATTTTTTTACCACGGCATGTTGACGCCGCTCCATGATAGCATGCCAAGTTTCACGAATTTCAGACGAGTTTTGGATTTACTAGAATTTAAAAACCAGGCATCTCAACGTTTTGCCGACAATCAACAGTGCCCTGGTGTTTGAATTTCATTCCCATCTCTTGCATGGGACCTATAAATTCACCCAAGGTCACATATTAGATTTCTTAACCAACTTTAGTGCATTGGAGCATGTGCTTGTAGTTCAAATTTGAATTATGCACATAAAATGCCTCGAAAACCCAGTTAATGCATAAAAATGTCCAAACGAACCCTGAAAAATCACAAAAATTGACACAACACTCCTATTGTTCTATGTTGACACTAGAAAAATTTTGAAAGCAATAAGAGGCAATGGATATCGTTTCATCCCCAAAGGTGGGACGTTCCCTATCGAAACCATCATGCTTGTTGCGAGAAGTGTTGGGAATCGTAGCATAATTTAAAATTTTCCTACGCTCACCAAGATGCATCTATGGAGTCTACTAGCAACGAGGGGAAAGGAGTGCATCTACATACCCTTGTAGATCGCGAGCGGAAGCGTTCCAATGAACGTGGATGACGGAGTCGTACTCGCCGTGATCCAAATCACCGATGACCGAGTGCCGAACGTACGGCACCTCCGCGTTCAACACACGTATGGTGCAGCGACGTCTCCTCCTTCTTGATCCAGCAAGGGGGGAGGAGAGGTTGATGGATATCCAACAGCACGACGGCGTGGTGGTGGATGTAGCGGGTCTCCGGCAGGGCTTCGCCGAGCTTCTGCGAGAGAGAGAGAGGTGTTGCAGGGGAGGAGGGAGGTGCCCAAGGCTGTAGGTTGCTGCCCTCCCTCCCCCCCCCCTTTATATAGGCCCCCTTGGGAGGGGGGGCCGGCCAAAACCCATCTAGGGTTGGGGGGCGGCGGCCAAGGGGTGGAAAGGGGTGCCTCGCCCCCCAAGGCAAGGGGGAAGCTCCCCCCTAGGGTTCCCAACCCTAGGCGCATGGGGGGAGGCCCAAGGGGGGCGCCCCAGCCAACTAAGGGCTGGTTCCCTTCCACTTTCAGCCCACGGGGCCCTCCGGGATGGGTGGCCCCACCCGGTGGACCTCCGGGACCCTTCCGGTGGTCCCGGTACAATACCGGTAACCCCCGAAACTTTCCCGATGGCCGAAACTTGACTTCCTATATATAATTATTCACCTCCGGACCATTCCGGAACCTCTCGTAACGTCCGGGATCTCATCCAGGACTCCGAACAACTTTCGGGTTTCCGCATACATATATCTCTACAACCCTAGCGTCACCGGACCTTAAGTGTGTAGACCCTACGGGTTCGGGAGACATGCAGACATGACCGAGACGCCTCTCCGGTCAATAACCAACAGCTGGATCTGGATACCCATGTTGGCTCCCACATGCTCCACGATGATCTCATCGGATGAACCACGGTGTCGAGGATTCAATCAATCCGTATGCAATTCCCTTTGTCAATCGGTATGTTACTTGCCCGAGATTCGATCGTCGGTATCCCAATACCTTGTTCAATCTCGTTACCGGCAAGTCTCTTTACTCGTACCGCAATGCATGATCCCGTGACTAACGCCTTAGTCACATTGAGCTCATTATGATGATGCATTACCGAGTGGGCCCAGAGATACCTCTCCGTCACACGGAGTGACAAATCCCAGTCTCGATCCGTGCCAACGCAACAGACACTTTCGGAGATACCCGTAGTGCACCTTTATAGTCACCCAGTTACGTTGTGACGTTTGGCACACCCAAAGCACTCCTACGGTATCTGGGAGTTGCACGATCTCATGGTCTAAGGAAAAGATACTTGACATTGGAAAAGCTCTAGCAAACGAAACTACACGATCTTTTATGCTATGCTTAGGATTGGGTCTTGTCCATCACATCATTCTCCTAATGATGTGATCCCATTATCAATGACATCCAATGTCCATAGTCAGGAAACCATGACTATCTGTTGATCAACGAGCTAGTCAACTAGAGGCTTACTAGGGACACGTTGTGGTCTATGCATTCACACATGTATTACGATTTCCGGACAATACAATTATAGCATGAATAATAGGCTATTATCATGAACAAAGAAATATAATAATAACCTTTTATTATTGCCTCTAGGGCATATTTCCAACAGTCTCCCACTTGCACTAGAGTCAATAATCTAGTTACATTGTGATGAATCGAACACCCATGGCGTCCTGGTGTTGATCATGTTTTGCCCTAGGGAGAGGTTTAGTCAACGGATCTGCTACATTCAGGTCCGTGTGTACTTTACAAATATCTATGTCTCCATTTTGAACACTTTCACGAATGGAGTTGAAGCGACGCTTGATATGCCTGATCTTCCTGTGAAACCTGGGCTCCTTCGCAAGGGCAATAGCTCCAGTGTTGTCACAGAAGAGAGTCATTGGGCCCGACGCATTGGGAATCACCCCTAGGTCGGTAATGAACTCCTTCATCCAGACTGCTTCCTGTGCTGCCTCCGAGGCTGCCATGTACTCCGCTTCACATGTAGATCCCGCCACGACGCTTTGGTTGCAACTGCACCAGCTTACTGCTCCTCCATTCAAAATCTACACGTATCCAGTCTGTGACTTCGAGTCATCCAGATCTGTGTCGAAGCTAGCGTCGACGTAACCCTTTACGACGAGCTCTTCGTCACCTCCATAAACGAGAAACATATCCTTAGTCCTCTTCAGGTACTTCGGGATATTCTTGACCGCTGTCCAGTGTTCCTTGCCGGGATTACTTTGGTACCTTCCTACCAAACTTACGGCAAGGTTTACATCAGGTCTGGTACACAGCATGGCATACATAATAGACCCTATGGCCGAGGCATAGGGGATGACACTCATCTCTTCTATATCTTCTTCCGTGGTCGGGCATTGAGCCGTGCTCAATTGCACACCTTGCAATACAGGCAAGAACCCCTTCTTGGACTGATCCATACTGAACTTCTTCAATATCTTGTCAAGGTATGTACTCTGTGAAAGACCAATGAGGCGTCTTGATCTATCTCTATAGATCTTGATGCCTAATATATAAGCAGCTTCTCCAAGGTCCTTCATTGAAAAACACTTATTCAAATAGGCCTTTATACTTTCCAAGAATTCTATATCATTTCCCATCAATAATATGTCATCACAAAATATAATATGAGAAATGCTACAGAGCTCCCACTCACTTTCTTGTAAACACAGGCTTCTCCATAAGTCTGTGTAAACCCAAACGCTTTGATCATCTCATCAAAGCGAATGTTCCAACTCCGAGATGCTTGCACCAGCCCATAGATTGAGCGCTGGAGCTTGCATACTTTGTTAGCATTCTTAGGATCGACAAAACCTTCCGGCTGCATCATATACAACTCTTCCTTAAGGAAGCCGTTAAGGAATGCCGTTTTGACGTCCATCTGCCATATCTCATAATCATAGTATGCGGCAATTGCTAACATGATTCGGACGGACTTCAGCTTCGCTACGGGTGAGAAAGTCTCATCGTAGTCAACCCCTTGAACTTGTCGATAACCCTTAGCGACAAGTCGAGCTTTGTAGATGGTCACATTACCATCCGCGTCCGTCTTCTTCTTAAAGATCCATTTGTTTTCTATGGCTTGCCGCTCATCGGGCAAGTCAGTCAAAGTCCATACTTTGTTTTCATACATGGATTCTATCTCAGATTTCATGGCTTCTAGCCATTTGTCGGAATCCGGGCCTGCCATCGCTTCTTCATAGTTCGAAGGTTCACCGTTGTCTAACAACATGATTTCCAGGACAGGGTTGCCGTACCACTCTGGTGCGGAACGTGTCCTTGTGGACCTACGAAGTTCAGTAACTTGATCCGAAGCTTCATGATCATCATCATTAACTTCCTCCCCAGTCGGTGTAGGCACCACAGGAACATTTTCCCGCGCTGCGCTACTTTCCGGTTCGGAAGGGGTGACTATCACCTCATCAAGTTCCACTTTCCTCCCACTCAATTCTTTCGAGAGAAACTCCTTCTCCAGAAAGGACCCGTTCTTGGCAACGAAGTTCTTGCCTTCGGATCTGAGGTAGAAGGTATACCCAATAGTTTCCTTAGGGTATCCTATGAAGACGCATTTTTCCAATTTGGGTTCGAGCTTTTCAGGTTGAAGTTTCTTGACATAAGCATCGCATCCCCAAACTTTTAGAAACGACAGCTTAGGTTTCTTCCCAAACCATAATTCATACGGTGTCGTCTCAACGGATTTCGACGGAGCCCTATTTAAAGTGAATGCGGCAGTCTCTAAAGCATAACCCCAAAATGAGAGCGGTAAATCGGTAAGAGACATCATAGATCGTACCATATCCAATAGAGTGCGATTATGACGTTCGGACACACCATTTCTCTGAGGTGTTCCAGGCGGCGTGAGTTGTGAAACTATTCCACATTTCCTTAAGTGTGCACCAAACTCGTGACTTAAATATTCTCCACCATGATCTGATCGTAGGAATTTTATTCTCCTGTCACGTTGATTCTCAACCTCACTCTGAAATTCTTTGAACTTTTCAAAGGTTTCAGACTTGTGTTTCATCAGGTAGACATATCCATATCTACTTAAATCATCAGTGAGAGTGAGAACATAACGATATCCTCCGCGAGCCTCAACACTCATTGGACCACACACATCGGTATGTATGATTTCCAATAAGTTGGTTGCTCGCTCCATTGTTCCGGAGAACGGAGTCTTGGTCATCTTACCCATGAGGCATGGTTCGCACGTGTCAAATGATTCGTAATCAAGAGACTCCAAAAGTCCATCTGCATGGAGCTTCTTCATGCGCTTGACACCAATGTGACCAAGGCGGCAGTGCCACAAGTATGTGGGACTACCGTTATCAACTTTACATCTTTTGGTATTCACACTATGAACATATGTAACATCACGTTCGAGATTCATCAAAAATAAACCATTGACCAGTGGGGCATGACCATAAAACATATCTCTCAAATAAATAGAACAACCATTATTCTCTGATTTAAATGAGTAGCCATCTCGAATTAAACGAGATCCAGACACAATGTTCATGCTCAAAGCTGGCACTAAATAACAATTATTGAGGTTTAAAACTAATCCCGTGGGTAGATGCAGAGGTAGCGTGCCGACGGCGATCACATCGACCTTGGAACCATTCCCGACGCGCATCGTCACCTCGTCCTTTGCCAGTCTCGGTTTATTCCGTAGTTCCTGTTTTGAGTTACAAATATGAGCAACCGCACCGGTATCAAATACCCAGGAGCTACTACGAGTACTGGTAAGGTACACATCAATTACTTGTATATCACATATACCTTGGGTGTTGCCGGCCTTCTTCTTGTCCGCTAAATATTTGGGGCAGTTCCGCTTCCAATGACCACTTCCCTTGCAATAAAAGCACTCAGTCCCGGGCTTGGGTCCATTCTTTGACTTCTTCCCAGTAACTGGTTTACCGGGCGCGGCAACTCCCTTGCCGTCCTTCTTGAAGTTCTTCTTACCCTTGCCCTTCTTGAACTTGGTGGTTTTATTCACCATCAACATTTGATGTTCTTTTCTGATCTCCCCTTCTGCTGATTTCAGCATTGAATATACTTCAGGAATGGTCTTTTCCATCCCCTGCATATTGTAGTTCATCACAAAGCTCTTGTAGCTTGGTGGAAGCGACTGGAGGATTCTGTCAATGACCGCGTCATCCGGGAGATTAACTCCCAGCTGAGACAAGCGGCTGTGCAACCTAGACATTCTGAGTATGTGCTCACTAACAGAACTGTTCTCCTCCATTTTACAGCTGAAGAACTTGTCGGAGACATCATATCTCTCGACCCGGGCATGAGCTTGAAAAACCAGTTTCAGCTCCTCGAACATCTCATATGCTCCATGTTTCTCAAAACGCTTTTGGAGACCCGGTTCTAAGCTGTAAAGCATGCCGCACTGAACGAGGGAGTAATCATCAGCACGTGATTGCCAAGCGTTCATAACGTCTTGGTTCTATGGGAATGGTGCATCACCTAGCGGTGCTTCTAAGACATAATCTTTCTTGGCTACTATGAGGATGAGCGTCAGGTTCCGGACCCAGTCCGTATAGTTGCTGCCATCATCTTTCAGCTTGGTTTTCTCTAGGAACGCATTGAAATTGAGGACAACGTTGGCCATTTGATCTACAAGACATAGTGTAAAGATTTTAGACTAAGTTCATGATAATTGAGTTCATCTAATCAAATTATTTAATGAACTCCCACTCAGATAGACATCCCTCTAGTCATCTAAGTGAAACATGATCCGAGTTTAACTAGGCCGTGTCCGATCATCACGTGAGACGGACTAGTCAAGATCAGTGAACATCTCCATGTTGATGGTATCTTCTATACGACTCATGCTCGACCTTTCGGTCCTCCGTGTTCCGAGGCCATGTCTGTACATGCTAGGCTCGTCAAGTCAACCTAAGTGTATTGCGTGTGTTCCGAGGCCATGTCTGTACATGCTAGGCTCGTCAACACCCGTTGTATTCGAACGTTAGAATCTATCACACCCGATCATCACGTGGTGCTTCGAAACAACGAACCTTCGCAACGGTGCACAGTTAGGGTGAACACTTTCTTGAAATTATTATAAGGGATCATCTTACTTACTACCGTCGTTCTAAGAAAATAAGATGCAAAAACATGATAAACATCACATGCAATCAAATAGTGACATGATATGGCCAATATCATTATGCTCCTTTGATCTCCATCTTCGGGGCACCATGATCATCTTCGTCACCGGCATGACACCATGATCTCCATCATTGTGTCTTCATGAAGTCGTCACGCCAACGATTACTTCTACTTCTATGGCTAACGCGTTTAGCAACAAAGTAAAGTAATTTACATGGCGTTATTCAATGACACGCAGGTCATACAAAATAATAAAGACAACTCCTATGGCTCCTGCCGGTTGTCATACTCATCGACATGCAAGTCGTGATTCCTATTACAAGAATATGATCAATCTCATACATCACATATATCATTCATCACATCTTCTGGCCATATCACATCACATAGCACTTGCTGCAAAAACAGGTTAGACGTCCTCTAATTGTTGTTGCAAGTTTTTACGTGGTTTGTAGGTTTCTAGCAAGAACGTTTCTTACCTACGTATGACCACAACGTGATTTGCCAATTTCTATTTACCCTTCATAAGGACCCTTTTCATCGAATCCGTTCCGACTAAAGTAGGACAGACAGACACCCGCTAGCCACCTTATGCAACTAGTGCATGTCAGTCGGTGGAACCTGTCTCACGTAAGAGTACGTGTAAGGTCGGTCCGGGCCGCTTCATCCTACAATGCCGCCGAAACAAGAAAAGACTAGTAGCGGCAAGAAGAATTGGCAAACTCAACGCCCACAACTACTTTGTGTTCTACTCGTGCATAGTAACTACGCATAGACCTGGCTCATGATGCCACTGTTGGGAATCGTAGCATAATTTAAAATTTTCCTACGCTCACCAAGATGCATCTATGGAGTCTACTAGCAACGAGGGGAAAGGAGTGCATCTACATACCCTTGTAGATCGCGAGCGGAAGCGTTCCAATGAACGTGGATGACGGAGTCGTACTCGACGTGATCCAAATCACCGATGACCGAGTGCCGAACGTACGGCACCTCCGCGTTCAACACACGTACGGTGCAGCGACGTCTCCTCCTTCTTGATCCAGCAAGGGGGGAGGAGAGGTTGATGGAGATCCAACAGCACGACGGCGAGGTGGTGGATGTAGCGGGTCTCCGGCAGGGCTTCGCCGAGCTTCTGCGAGAGAGAGAGAGAGGTGTTGCAGGGGAGGAGGGAGGCGCCCAAGGCTGTAGGTTGCTGCCCTCCCTCCCCCCCCTTTATATAGGCCCCCTTGGGAGGGGGCGGCCAAAACCCATCTAGGGTTGGGGCGCGGCGGCCAAGGGGTGGAAAGGGGTGCCTTGCCCCCCAAGGCAAGGGGGAAGCTCCCCCCCCCCCCCAGGGTTCCCAACCCTAGGTGCATGGGGGAGGCCCAAGGGGGGAGCCCCAGCCCACTAAGGGCTGGTTCCCTTCCACTTTCAGCCCACGGGGCCCTCCGGGATGGGTGGCCCCACCCGGTGGACCTCCGGGACCCTTCCGGTGGTCCCTGTACAATACCGGTAACCCCCGAAACTTTCCCGGTGGCCGAAACTTGACTTCCTATATATAATTCTTCACCTCCGAACCATTCCGGAACCTCTCGTGACGTACGGGATCTCATCCGGGACTCCGAACAACTTTTGGGTTTCCGCATACATATATCTCTACAACCCTAGCATCACCGGACCTTAAGTGTGTAGACCCTACGGGTTCGGGAGACATGCAGACATGACCGAGATGCCTCTCCGATCAATAACCAACAGCGGGATCTGGATACCCATGTTGGCTCCCACATGCTCCACGATGATCTCATCGGATGAACCACGGTGTCGAGGATTCAATCAATCCGTATGCAATTCCCTTTGTCAATCGGTATGTTACTTGCCCGAGATTCGATCGTCGGTATCCCAATACCTTGTTCAATCTCGTTACCGGCAAGTCTCTTTACTCGTACCGCAATGCATGATCCTGTGACTAACGCCTTAGTCACATTGAGCTCATTATGATGATGCATTACCGAGTGGGCCCAGAGATACCTCTCCGTCACACGGAGTGACAAATCCCAGTCTCGATCCGTGCCAACCCAACAGACACTTTCGGAGATACCCGTAGTGCACCTTTATAGTCACCTAGTTACGTTGTGACATTTCGCACACCCAAAGCACTCCTACGGTATCCGGGAGTTGCACGATCTCATGGTCTAAGGAAAAGATACTTGACATTGGAAAAGCTCTAGCAAACGAAACTACACGATCTTTTATGCTATGCTTAGGATTGGGTCTTGTCCATCACATCATTCTCCTAATGATGTGATCCCATTATCAATGACATCCAATGTCCATAGTCAGGAAACCATGACTATCTGTTGATCAACGAGCTAGTCAACTAGAGGCTTACTAGGGACACGTTGTGGTCTATGCATTCACACATGTATTACGATTTCCGGACAATACAATTATAGCATGAATAATAGACTAGTATCATGAACAAAGAAATATAATAATAACCTTTTATTATTGCCTCTAGGGCATATTTCCAACAAGAAGCTCTGGTTTGTGAGAAGCTTATACCTGAACCTACCCCAAATGGGACAATCAACGTTTTGCCGGCAATCAACAGTTCCCTGGTGTTTGAAATTCATTCCCGTCTCTTGCATGGGACCTAAGCATGCACCCAAGGACACACATGTGATTTTTAAACCAATTTATATGCACTCAAACATGTGCATGTAGTTCAAATTTGAATTATGCACATAAAATGCCTAGAAAACTCAGTTAATGCATAAAAATGTCCAAACGAACCCCGAAAAATCCTAAATACTGACACAACACTCCTGTTGTTCTATGTTGACACGAGAAAATTTTTGAAAGTAATAAGAGGCAATGGATATCGTTTCGTCCCCAAAGGTGGGACGTACGTTCCCTACCGAAACCATCAGGCTTGTTGTGAGAAGCTTTGGTTTGTGAGAAGCAGATACCCAAACCTGCCCCAAATGGGACAAATTTTTTACCACGTCATGTTTATGCCGCTCCATGGTAGCATGCCAAGTTTCATGAATTACAGACGAGTTTTGGATTTACAGGAATTTAAAAACCAGGCATCTCAATGTTCTGCCGGCAATCAACGGTGCCCTGGTGTTTGAAATTCATTCCCATTTCTTGCATGGGACCTAAGAATGCACCCAAGGACACAGATTTGATTTTTCGACCAATTTATATGCACTAGAGCATGTGAATGTAGTTCAAATTTGAATTATGCACATAAATGCATTGCAAACTAAGTTAATGCATAAAAATGTCCGAACGAACCCCAAAAAATCCCAAAAATTGACACAACACTCATGTTGTTCTATGTTGACACGAGAAAAAATTTGAAAGCAATAAGAGGCAATGGATATTGTTTCGTCCCCAAAGGTGGGACGTTCCCTATCGAAACCATCATGCTTGTTGTGAGAAGCTCTGGTTTGTGAGAAGCTTATACCCGAACCTGCCCCAAATGGGACAAATTTTTTACCACGGCATGTTGATGCCGCTCCATGATAGCATGCCAAGTTTCATGAATTTCAGACGAGTTTTGGTTTTACTAGAATTTAAAAATCAGGCATCTCAACGTTTTGCCGGCAATCAACAGTGCCCTAGTGTTTGAATTTCATTCCCATCTTTTGCATGGGACCTAGAAATTCACCCAAGGACACACCTGTGATTTTTCAACCAATTTTAGTGCATTGGAGCATGTGCTTGTAGTTCAAATTTGAATTATGCACATAAAATGCCTAGAAAACCCAGTTAATGTATAAAAAAGGCGAAACGAACCCTGAAAAATTCCAAGATTAAACACAACACTCCTGTTGTTCTATGTTGACACTAGAAAATTCTTGAAAGCAATAAGAGGCAACGGATATCATCCCGTCCCCAAAGGTGGTACGTTCCCTATCGAAACCATCATGCTTGTTGTGAGAAGCTCTGGTTTGTGAGAAGCTTATACCCAAACCTGACCCAAATGGGACAAAATTTTCACCACGGCTTGTTGATGCCGCTCCATGATAGCATGCCAAGTTTCATGAATTTCAGACGAGTTTTGGATTTACTAGAATTTAAAAACCAGGTATCTCAACATTTTGCCAGCAATCAACAGTGCCCTGGTGTTTGAAAGTCATTCCCATCTCTTGCATGGGACCTAGAAATTCACCCAAGGACACACATGTGATTTTTCAACCAATGTTGGTGCATTGGAGCATGTGCTTGTAGTTCAAATTTGAATTATGCACATAAAATGCCTAGAAAACCCAGTTAATGTATAAAAAAGCCAAACGAACCCCGAAAAATTCATTCCATTTCTTGCATGGGACCTAAGCATGCACTGAAGGACACAGATTTGATTTTTCAACCAATTTGTATGCACCGGAGCATGTGTATGTAGTTTAATTTTGAATTGTGCACGTGAAATGGCTAGAAAACCAGTTTAATGTATAGAATGTCCAAACGAACCTTTACGACACACATATAGTTGCATGTTCACTGCAGATAAAAGGTCTAGCAATTCAAGCAGCGTCCATTGCCACTGTGACCCCATTTTGTAATTCAAATCAAGTAGATCCCACACAGTTTGTTATCACCAACCGTGTGATATGTAGTACAAAATATCTTCTTTTTAGGGATGTAGTACAAAATATCTTGGAGCACTGTCGGTGTATAGTACGCCTATGCCTTATGCAAGAAGGTGCGTCAGCTACAGTCCACAGCCGGTGTGTCAAACACACTAGCTCACTCCCCAAAAACTCCCGCCTCTGCATCCCTCGTAATCTCGAAAATATCTGCCGCCTGGAAGGTTTTAATGTTTGATAGCACACAATTAGTATGTGCGGGCCGTGTGTGATGTCTGTTACTCCCGCTCTGCTTCAGTCCCTTGATTCAAATTTTCATTAGCCCCGGCATTTTACTCCCGCCTCTGCATCCCTCGCAATCTCAAAAATATCTGCTCGCCCTGGATGCAAATTTTCAGTAGCCCCGCCTTGTTACTCCCGCCTAGTAAAAATTTTAGTTGTCGCGGTATTTCCTCAAACACAACCTTGTCCCCCCCCCCTCCACACACACACACCCCAAAACCTCCGCTCACACAGGCACACACAACCCTCGAAACCATTGGTAGGTCGCCGCCATCGCCGGCGCCTCCATCCTCAACCTCTACCTGTGTGTCGGGGAGTTCGAGGAGCCAATGGCCAAAAAGAGGTTTATCGCGGCCTTTCTGCCTGACGCCGGTGAGGTGGCTGTCGAGGTGTCCCCGTCGTCCTCCATGGGCCCGATCCGTCGTTGCCGGTCCCCCGATCCGGCCACCACCGCGCCCCTACGCCGGTTCGAGGACTTCCCCGTCCTCCCTCGGACCCGGCAGCCGACGAAGTCCTACCTCAGGGTCCAGCAGCGATGGTGGGGTACGTGGGTCGCCGAGATTACAGATCGAGAGACCCACACCCTCTGGTGGCTCGGTAGCTTCCACACGGCCGAGCTCGCGACCATGGAGTACGACCGCTGGCAGGTCCGGTACCACGAAGAGGCGGCTAGGCTCAATTTCCTCTTCGGCACACATCCGGTCCACCTCGTTCCGCCGGAGCCTGGGTGGTGAGCTCGGCTATGGCGCGGGAGGACCGCGAGGCATGGGACCGCCTCGAGGCCGAGGCCGCCGATGAGGCCTACATGCAAGAGCTCAGACGGCAGCACCCGGAGCTCATGGAGATGGAGCAAGCGATCTTTGCCGGCGCGGAGGGCGGCGAGGTTATCGCGCTCTCCTCCGATGATGTGGTCAAAGGCGGCGAGGACGGTGGTGCGGAGGGCGGCGAGGTTATCGCGCTCTCCTATGATGACGAGGTCGAAGGCGGCGGCGACGGCGGCGCGGAGGGCGTCGAGGTGGGCCCCGAGGACGAGATCGACGTCGATGAGTGGAGGAGTTCCTTCCCCAACGACCCCGACGACGGTACTGGCCCGGACCCGGCTCGCGGCACACCGTACATGACGAGGAAGGATTGGCTCGACCTCTACTTCGACCGAAAGTAGTTTAGCTTAGTTTAAATTTTTGGTTATGCAAAACTATCTATGTTTATGTTTGAATGCATCCTACTTTCGGTTGAACTTGCTTTGAACTTGATCAAATTGAAGTTTACAACCTTAAGTTTAGGGGATCGACTAGAAAAGGCAAAAAAATGCTGGAGTATATATATATCCACTAAGGGTTTTAGTCCTTCAACTTTTTAAGGATCGCCTAGAGATGTCCTTATGACTTGTTTATGTCAGTTCTTCACAATGTGATGCTCTATATGTGCAACTATTTGCCGTGCAGTTCAATTTGTTCAATAATAGTTTCAACAATACCACTATGAATTACGATATTTGGTTGCTCTTAAGGATATTGCAGTTAACATGCCTTTTCGTTTTTTAATTGTTGTTTAGCAACATGCATTGTACTGAATGACTAAATATGCAATCCTAGGCTACATAGCAACAAGGAAGAGTGTTACCTTAATGTTCTGATGATGTCTAGATATACATGTAATAAAATCTTATATAATGGGATGGATGGAGTGTTGTACTACACCATTTTTCAATTGTTGTTTAGCTTCTAATATTAACTTGGTGCTTTTAGGTACATATATCATTGCCAAAGATCCACACTTCGACCCTTTCTGCGTATGGGGCAATGAGATATTCGTGAACCAGCATCAAGTGAGGAAACTGATAAAGATTGTTATTAAAATGGGTCAAAATATGTCAATCGAACTATTTGTTTACACTTTATGCAAGACAACAGTGAACTGCAGGATGGTAAGTAAGAACCATGTAGCCTTCTTTTTACTGCCTGTAATGAGTTGTGTTAGATGACAATATCTGAATCTTTTTTCTTTTGCAGTGGATCCTGAAGCAGTTTACTCAAGATTACCTCTCAAACTACATGATTGGCGGACGGCCATCACAAGGGGTTGGACTAGAGTCCTGCATGCCTTCTGCATCCAGGAGAGCACAATAGGGCCATTCCACTTCACCTTGTTCAGCAACTGGAATGTCTGTCGCCTCTTTCTTTACCATCTGTAATAGTACAAGTATAGAACCCTGGTACATCATTCTTTATTTGGTGCTTATGTAATTCTTAAACATATGTACCTGTGAATCGAATAATGCATTGGTTGTTTGAACCTAATGGATATCAATAAAGCTATAACCTACTTTCAAGTTTAAATTAGGTACAATTTTAAATAGCAGCAATTAAATTAGGGCGAAATTACGTTGTGCGGGTCATTACGGCACACACGGTTGGTAAAACACAAACGTTTGCGATATACACCATAATCCGAGATGGTTCGCAGAGAGGAAATGTGTGCAAGCATGCACACAGTTGCCGTTTGCAAAGCGTGTGTGATGTCAGACACTATCACATACGGTGCGGGAAAACTAAATATGTGTGATTGTCTACCCATCATACACGTTTATAATCATTAACTGTTTGTGATGTGCCAGGCATCTTAAAACTCCCGTGCCTAGAGTCTGCCTGGAAAACTCCCGTGCCTGGATGTGACGGCCTAATTTTTGGCCCTTTCTTTTTCTTTTGTTTTTCTGAGGTTTTTGCTTGAGTTTTCTTTTTCCGTGGCTTTGTGGTCTGGAAACTGAAGAAGATGCCCACTTCTTTGTTCCTAGAGTGGCTTGTAATTCCCAAACCCTTCCCTAGACCCTGTCATTTTCATCCTAGCCCAAATCCCAATATTCTTTTTATCGGGAATATTCCTTTTCTATTAAAGGAATAACTCAAATTGCCCTAGGTTGTGAAGCAACCTTTATTTCCATCACTCCTAAAATTCCCAACTAATTATCATAAATTGTTTGGGTCATATCTTTCTCAAATATGGCAAAATATTTCATTTGTCATGTTTATCATCATGCTCAAATAATTCATTTCCTATTCTGCCCTAAATGGCACATTGTGAAGCAAGTGCTATTTTCCTTTTCCCAATTGACCTCAAA
Organism: Aegilops tauschii subsp. strangulata; assembly: GCF_002575655.3. Taxonomy (NCBI): domain Eukaryota; kingdom Viridiplantae; phylum Streptophyta; class Magnoliopsida; order Poales; family Poaceae; genus Aegilops; species Aegilops tauschii. Next base: position 532,217,316 of record NC_053036.3, on the reverse strand, counting down.
CTTCTTGGACACCTTTTCCTATCCATATCATTGCCACATGCCAAAATGCAACCTCATTTGCCTAGTAATTATTTAATTATGATTTTCCAAAGTCTCTATCCAGAAAGAAGCTTTGTGAAGGAGGTGCAAGCTAGGCATATCCAAATGAGTTGCCATTTTGCATGATCCCTCATATCATCATATCTTAGCCCTCCACCAAAGTAGAGCTCATGTCATGCCTCCATGTGAGCTCATCTTCAATTCTTTGATTCTGCCCAAAATTTCAGCTTGTGAAGCAAGTATATTTTATCTTGCTCCATTATGGCTGCCAATTTTTTCTAGGCCATCTATTATCCATATAACCTAACTCCACCCATTTTGGGCATGGTTCATCAAGCCATTATTCCTCTAGTATTTTTGCAAGTTTCTGTCCAGAGGAGATGTTTGTAAAGCAAGTACCAGTTTGGCTTGGCCAATTGGTATGAGACTGTTTGAGCATCTTCATGGGACCATATGACTCTGCCTTGCCCAATTTGAGCTCAATTTGACACTCCGTGTGTGTGCACCTTCCTGATAAAGTTTCTGGACCAGATTATGCAGTTGCAAAGCAAGTGCATTAAATCTTGGTCCATTTCCTGCCAAACTCCCCAGTATGGTAGTACTTCCTAACCCAAACACCCCAGACAACTCATTTGGCTCTAATCTCACCTCAGTTGATCACTGTTTCATGATCAAGTTTACTGCAATAAACTTCAGAGCTCACTTACCTTTTAACCACAGCGTCTTTAACTGAGCTACCACCTCAGTTGTAACCTACCCAGGAAGGACTAAACCCCAGACATCGTTTGGCATCGCTTGTCCCACCATGTGCACCAGTCCGCGCGGTGACCACCTCTCTGGCATGCCATGGACGCGAGCTGGATGGTTTCTTGCTCGGGCCCCTCCCCCTCTCGTCGGCTTCACGCGCGTGAGCGTGTCCAGTAGGCAGCAGATAGCCCTCGTCGTCGCCCACTCCCTGGACCCCTCTCCCCCTCCGCCCGCTTGCTCACCGACGCTCGCCACCGTGTGACCACGGGCGAAAGTGGCCATTTGGTTCTGTTCGTCGCCGTCTTCTTCCTCCCCATGCTCCGTGGGCTCCCTCTGCCCCATGGGCTCCTTCCTGTGTCTTCCCGTCGCCTTCCCCCGAGCTCGAGCGTGCGCACACGCGTCCGCGGCGACGCCAGCGCGACACTCCCTCGCCACGCCTATATATAGCCCACCCCGAGGCCGTTCGACCTCACCACCAGCCTTGCCTCGCTCCACTACTCCTCCCCAGCCACTCGCCCAAGACCCGGAGCCCCTCCTCGCTGCTGTAGGCCGCCGTGGCCACCGCCTCTGCCCTTCCCTTCTCCATCGCCACTAGCTCCCCTGAGCTCCGGCCAGCTCTCCCATGCTTTTCCCTCGTCACCTGAGCAACCCAACGCCCTGAACCCACTCGTGCCTGAAAGATACCCTGCCAGAGTCCAAACTACCGTCCCGGCGGCCGTGACCGGTCCCTCTGGATGCGGCTCTCCTCGATGAGCTCATCCATGGGCGGAGCCTCGTCGGAGGTGCACTGTAGCCCCGGCGGCCGTCGCCGGAGCGCTCGGCCTCCTCTGCTCTGCGGGCGCGCGTCGGGGAAGAAGAGGAGGAGCAGGAGGAGGGAGTTGACCGAGCGCGTGGACCCCGCGGCCCCACCAGTCAGTGACCCCGGGGGGTTGACCCGCTGACGCTGACGTGGCAAGTGGAGACGTATTCGGGCGTGCCCGTTTTCACCTGCAGAAAACGTATCGCGTGAAGTGCGCTTCCTCTTTGGGTAAGCATATTTCGTTTGTTCTTCGGGCGCAAATACGCTTTCCTCTCAGGAAAGCATATTTTCTGAAATCTGCTTCTGCCTTATCCACTCAGGGGCTTGTTTGTGATGATATTTTTGCATATTAGTCCCTGAACTTCCTCACCTCACAACTTTTTACTCGTAACTCCAAATGAGGTGATTCCAAAGCCCATTTCTTCGTATCGTCGAGCCCGTTCTGTTGGTCACACTTTCTCCATGTGTTAACATTCTGAAAATGACCATTTTTCCCTTGCACGTAAACAGCCCCTCTGGGAGAGAACTGTTTCCGGCAAATCTTTTCACGGCTTCACCGCACTTCTTCCCGGTGGCTTCTTCACCCCAGGCAAGCCACAATACCCACTTGCATGATAGTCATGCAGTAGCCATGGTTTTCAACTTGAATATTTATTAAATGATTGCTTGTTTAAAATATGGTTATCGTTGTTTCGGTAATGCTTTTGGGTTAGTGCTTACTTGCTTGCTATGTTGACTTGCACCTGGTTATCTGGTACTAGTTGCTAGTATTCCTTTCATATGCTTATGCTTGCTAGTAGTACATGTTGATGTTGGTGATGGCCTTCGGTGCATGACTATCGTCTGTTCCGAGTGTCGTCGTTATGCATGTTCCATTGCATCCAGTTGGTTAAATGATTGCATGGTAGCATTGTTGATATGTCTTGCATGATATTTATTGTTAATGCTAGTGGTCATGCTAGTTTTCTATGAGTAGTGTTGTACTTGTGATATCCATGCTTGTCATTATACTATGCTCAGTTGGATATGGTTCATTGTTGATATGGTGGATAGTTATGTTGTACCCTCATGATTACGTTGATACCATGCTCATGCATTGTAATTGCATCATGTTATTTTATCATGGCTCAGCATATTTGCATTCAAGTTTAACCGGATTAAATTGAACTTGAACAACTGTTGGCTGAGTCATGGTGCCACCATATCGAACTGACCAGTGCAGCCACGCTTACCTTTATGGGAAGGTCCTAACTGGGTCTATTGACATGCCTCTCGCCGGTGCCTCCAACAAGGGAAGGTTATGGGCGTGCGGTACCCTGGCCCGGTAAGCAGACATAACCTTGTGTGCCCGTTGTTGTTTTTATGGATCCGGGTCCCCGTTTGGGACCGTTTATGTTTGGCCATGACGGTGGTCGTTGTGTCTTTGGTAGACATGGGGCCACCCAGGACTAGCCCAGTGGGGAGTGAGTTGGAGTGGCCGGGAGAGTGTCATGGCAGTAGATTGGTTTTGTCGGAACGCCGTTGGTCCACCCGAATGGGAGTGCGAGGCCATGGGTTCCGTAGTGTGGGTATAGTGTACTAACCTCTGCAGAGTGTATACTAAATCTATCGATAGCCGCGCCCGCGGATAAGGGCCCAGTTCGTAGTTGGTCACACTATGAGTCAATAGTAATAATAATAATAATGTGCTTAATAACAACCACGGTTCGATGAGGAGATAAGTTGGTTGTGATCGCCGGAAGGATCACCGTTTGAGGCCAGGTATTGGTCATGGTTGTGATCGCCGGAAGGGTCGCTGTTTGAGACCGGGTGTTGGTCATGGTTGTGATCACCGGAAGGATCACCGTTTGGTTACAAGGTAACCCGAGCAGAATAAATGGCGCATATAGTGTCATCATGTTGCATGTTGGTATCGTCAGATTTATATGTTCATGTCATGCTCCTATTGTTCTAGCAGTATTATGTTCATGTTGTTCATGCCATGTTTTTTGATGATCTCATGATAATTCCTGCTTAACCTGTAATTGCCATGTTGTTGTTTGTCTTCAATGCTTCTGGTTATTGTGAGCTTGCAAGTACATTCAATGTACTGACCTGGCGTGTCATGCTAGTTTGCAGGTCGTGCCTGGATTGCTTGCTGGTTTGGTGTTGTTCCCATGTTCGCGAGCTAGGATAAACGTTCCAGCTAGAGTCCCTGCGGATTGGAGTCCATCATCGTCGTTCGTTGTTCCACTGCCGGTAGTTGTTCCGCTGCTTCGAGTTGTTATGCTGCTTGTATAGAGCAACCATGGTTGGCGTAGTGTCGCCATATCGATGTTATTCATTGTAATATCGGAACCCTTGTATTCATATTCGTGTTGTAATAGAGAGCTGGTTTGTTCTATACTAAGCAGTGCCGTATTCCAGAAGACTTCACCTCGATCTCTGGGCTGGAATACAGGGCGTTCCGGTTTTCTCTGTGCCGGGGTGCCACAGGCTTGGTATTGGAGCAGGCCTGGCTGTAGGATGCCCTAGCCTGCGCGAACGTTAGAAAGTCGTAGTATAGACCCCAGTTGGTTTGTTGCACTTCATTGTTGCATTTGTTTGTCGCATAGCATGCATATAGATTATTATTTTGTCACTAACGGTTAATCTTGTGAGTGTAGGTGGCATCATTTTCAGTCCACCGCCTGCACCCTCCTTCTTAGCATGTCTGCTCTTTGGTGTTCGGCGTCATCTCTGTCCCAGCAGAGTGATGCCCTGGTACCCAGAGTTCCAGACACCATTTGCAGGAGTTATGCTCAGGTATCGTGTAGATTTTTCCGCCACCTACCCATATTATTTCGGTGATAGACTTGTTTCTATCCCGAATCATGCCATCCATCTCGTCCCTCTGGCAACCCTTACTGATCTTGGTTATCAGAAAAGGGCAATGCCAGCGAGCCTTGTTTTTTCACCGCTACCCTACCCAGTTATTCTATGCTTGGGACGTGTAAGAATCCCTTTCGTACGCTTGATGATGATGTGGTCGTGACTTTTGTGTCTTGGTACTTGATCGTCAAGTCTGTCCTCACCTGTGTATCCATCCAGATCCAGCCACTATTCAACCAGTGCTCGGTGTAGCTTCGGTTACGCCAACTCCTTCCACACATGGATATAATTTTCGTGCACACCGCCACAACATTTTAGACCGTAATACCGAAGTTTCCGCACGATTTGTGTGCTTAGGTGTGCATGCATATTATGGTGTGAGTAGCAGTAATATGTGATGATTGCTTGATTAATTATATTAGTAGTATGCTTGAGTGCTCTTGTTTTAGTCGTTTCTTTTGTTTCTTTCTTTGGGCCTTCGGTGTTACAAATTTTCCCCCTATTAAAGTTGCTCGTCAGCCGACACCGGACCCGAAGAGTCAGCAAGAAATGCAGATATTTGGAAACTCAGCTAAACAGAATGGAATTGTTAGCAGACTGCAGTGAAATTGGAAATAGCTCGTCTGAATACAAAAGAAATCTTGGATGGAATGTCAGAATAAAGTTTGCATTAACATGCACTCCTCACAACAGTATGGAATTCTCAGCCGACTGCATTCAGATTGGGGGATATCTGATCATGTTACTGAGTGTCAAGTCTCCCTCAGCGTGTACTCCTCATAGCAGAAATGATCAAATCAGCAAGAAGATAAATTGTGTGCAAGGTTGACAGAATATTATCAAAGGTATGGCTCAGATACAAGTTTAATTTTTCGTTGAGGATGATTTTGGAACCCGATGTACCTGGAAGCAAGCAAAAATATGGCATGTACTCAGAAAGGAGGATAGTCCTGCAAAATCCCGTTTCATACAAGAAATCAAGAACAAAAATATTAAGATGGTTATATATGTGGAAATCGGTCCGCATATCACAATAAGAAGCTTCTGGTGTAAGCAACCCAATCTTCCCTCGCAAGATACCCGAGAAGCTTCCAAGGCAAGATTCATCTATCTTCCTCAGTATGATACATGGATGATTTCCCGTACCAGGTACTCTGCCTTCTTCAGTAAGCAACCGCAAAAGCTTCCAGCATAATGTACTAATTCTTTCCCCAGCAAAGTCTTTAAGGGGGTAAGCTTCTGAAGCACGATACCCAGTCTTTTTCAGCAAGCTGTCCTATGAAAGTTTCGAGCACAAGCCAGCAAATCTTCCTCAGTAAGACATTGGTACAAGGTAGTACGCTGTGAATTGACAGCATGTGGCAGTGAATCCCGAGAATCAGATCCGCAACATTTTGGTCAGAAGCAAGAATCAGTCAGAATACACGTCTGTCTCGGGAATCAGATTCTCATATATATGATGTGAGCATACCACCAAGATCTTACAAGTCACTCGGATGAGGATCTAACAACCACGTGAGGATGGTTAAGAGAAGAAAGCCAGTATACACCGCAGTGTGACAAAGGATTATGAGGATTGATGACATCAATGAGCTCAATACAAGTACCTGTGAACCTGGAAAATGATCCTGATGAGCCCTTGTCCCCTTTTTCTCCAATGACGGCATCACGCCTGTGATCTAAGCTATTTTTAGCTATCCGGGGTGGATGCTGATTTTTATTTCTCTCTTCAACGACTGTCACGAGTTCTGAGCTGCTTTTCGGCCGTCTCGTACAACTGTTGAGTTTCTTTTTGTGACAGTAGCCCTATAGCTGCTTTTTGGCTATTTTAGGGAGCTGCCACCTTCTTCTTGTCGACCCGGTCTCATGTTCTGAGCTGCTTTTCGGCCGTCTTGAGCCGTGGTTGAGTTATTTCAGTAATGTCCCAGATCTGAGTTGTAAAGACCATTCTGGTGGCTACAGATTTATTTGCCAATTACTTGCAAAGGTTCGGATGATCATTTTCCTGCGGTCAGAACTTGAGGGGTGTTGAACCTGCCATTTAATGGGGTACCCTGTCAAAAAAATGAGGATAAGCTACGATTGCCGAAAAATTGCACCAACAGTACCTATGGTGATACGAAGAAGCAATATGACCCAGCTCTTTCAGCCAATGATACAGACCAAGAAAACAATAATAAAGGAGCAAGACGAGTGATGCAGGTATGAAAATTATTGCAAGACCCGCGTGGTGCAGAACCACCGTCAGTCAAGTCTGCAGATATTATCATACAGGTCAAAATCTTATGCTAGCCACGACAGGCGACAATCAAATATTTGGTACGGATCCGATACTCAAGATAGTGGAACCAGTTAAGATGATTCAGAAACTTCCGCGATAAGCCAGAATCTGTCAGGAAAGCGGTTATGACCCAACTCACTGTTTGGAACCTGAAGGACCTGCATTTAGTGGAGAAACCCGATGCAATGAGTTAGAGCTTGGGTGTCCACTAGAAAAATCTGATCACCAATCCATGAAAGATTGTCAGTGCCGGATGACACACCCAGCGGAAATCACTCTTGGATTTGTGAGACCGACATATATTTCAGTCGTGAGAATCAATCAGAGTCTGCTAAGTCAGCAGATCTAAAAAGAAATTGGAGCCTGTATAAGCATGAACAAGCAAGGTAAGATCTGTCAGAATATGGATATATTAAAGCAAACCACCCCAGGGCCAGTCAGATAAAAATTTAGTGGGAACAAAAATAAGAAAAAGGATACCCGAGTTGGAAACGGTTTCTTTAAGTCAGTATCTTCATACTTGTTCCCTGAGCAACCAAATCTCAAGGACGAGATTTCTTTAAGGGGGTAAGTGTCACAGCCCTAGAGTTTGATTGCAATTAGTTTCATAAGCATCCATGCATCATGTCTATATTTGTTTGAAATTTGAAATGGGGATGACAAACCCTAGCACCAAATGAAATGCAATTAGGATCAAAATAAAAATATTTTCAATGAACCTGAATTGCCCTTCAAAAATGTTCATCATCTTTGCCTTGGTCTAGAACCTCTGACAAAAATGGTGCACACTTTTCTAGGACATCATAAGGTCACTGGATTAAATCATATGTTATTTGCATTTGGACATTTAAATGCTATAAAATATTTTAAATGTCCAAATAATCATAAACTTAAATGTTTACTATTGGATATATTCCAAACAGTGGGCTTGAGAAAGTTTCATGATTTTGAGTGTGCCTAAGTATTTTTAATAAAGCCCTGAAACTACAGAAGAAATAGAAAAACAGAAAAGAATTAGAAAAGGAGAGAGAGAAAACCCACCTGGGCTTACCTCCTGTACAGCCCACCTGGCCTAGCACTGTAGCTGGCCCAGCCCAGCCGCCGCACCGTCTTCAACCTCCTGCCAGTAGGTAGGAGGGCGTGTGCTCGCCGCACGCGCGCGCCACCTCCACCCTGCCTGGTTGCCCTCTCGTTGCCCTAGGCGCCTCCCGCGACGCCACGCACACACCTGACCCTCTCACTCTCTCTGGACCCCTCCTCCTCCTCTGCTCTCCCTTCCTCTCGTCATCGAACACACCTGAGAGCGCCGCTCGCCGTAGCCATGACCACCGGCCACCCCTCGTCCCGTGATCGTGCCCAGCAGCTCCGCAATCGAGCACTACATCCCCAAGCCAAAGGAAATGAGCCGGAGGGCTTTGCTTCGTCGCCAACGTCCTCGTCTTCACCGCTGGCGCCCGGAGATTGTCTCTGTCGATTCGTCGGCTTCCATCCGTCCCCGAGGCCGCTGACCTTCTCTACCGCATCTTTGTGAGCTCCTACACCTTCCCCCGTGCTCACCCCCTCTGTTCCCGCTCTCTAACCGCAGCCCCGCCATGGCCGAGCACTCGCTGCCGCCGCCGCGAAGCTCGCCGTCGCTAGCTGGCCCGCCCGACCAACCCAAGCATGGAGTCGTGCTCCGGGTTTCTCCAGGAACCCGTAGCGCGCCTTAGGTCGCCCGCTCGTGCACCGTGGCCCTCGCACACGTGCAAGCCGCAGCTGCGCCGCCGCGGAACTCGACGCCGTCGATGTTCCCGGCCACCCTAGCATCGCCTGAGGCCACCAACCTACGCGCCTCCTTGCTCCGGTTCCAACACGCCCAGCCACGCGAGCTCCCGTCGCCGGAATTGGCCGGACGGGCAACGCCGCCACGTCCTGGTTACGCCGGCAATTAGCCGCCGGTGATAGCAACTGTTAGGGGTTAATCACCCCACTAAGCCCCTATGCCACTGAAAGCCAGGCCCCACCGGCTTAGTTAAACCACTAACCAAATTAGTTAGACTTAACTTAACCCAACGGGACCCACGCGTCAGCTTTGACCAAGCTGACGTGGTCGTTGACTGGGCCCATATGCCAGGGACACTAACCAGCCCCAGCCACTGACCAGTGGACCCCACTGGTCAGGTTTGACCTGGATCCGCCTAGTTGACCTGCTGACATCACCATGACGCAGTGCTGACGCAATAAACCCCTTTTCTGGATTATTTCTATTTTAGAAATATCTGAAAATTCCAGAATATCCTAAACTTCTAAAATTCATAGAAATTCAACCGTAACTCCAAATGAAATAATTTATATATGAAAAATTATCAGAAAAATGCAATCTATCCATCTGTATCATTTTCATGCATGTCAAACTAAGCTATACCTGCTGTATAGGTGAAAACATGATAATGACATTTTAAATGCTAAATATGGAGTTTGCATATGAACCCTTAGTTCATATGGACTTCATTTAAACGGTTGCTAGATGCATTAGTGTAAATCATAACATTCTTGACCTATCATGACCATGCATCATATTGCCGCATTGCATTGATTGTGTCCTTCTCTGTTTGCCGGTAACCGCCCCCTCTCAGTAGACGATGCTCCGATGACGTGATCGATGACACCGATGAAGAACTATAATATCTTCAGAAGTGCCAGGCAAGCAAAACTCCCTTGTTCATTCCGATACAATCCCCACTCTCTCGCTCCTGCTCTCTTTTACTGCATTAGGACAACAACGTTTCAACTGTTACATGTTGCGGTAGTTGAACCCCTTTCCTCTGCATGACCTGTCATTGCCACAGTAAATAGATGAAACCCACTAGCATGAGTAGGAGTTGTTTGAGCCCTGATGTGCCTACTCATTCATGCTTTTTTTTATGCCTGCTATTGCTTAGAGTTGAGTCAGGTCTGATTCATCGGGGATGAATTGAAATGTGAACATGTCCTACTGTTGAGAGCTAAGTGTGTGAACATGATTTGGTAAAGGTAGCGGTGAGAGGCCATGTAGGAGTACATGGTGGGTTGTCTCATTGCAGCCATCCTCAGGAACTGAGTTCTGTGTTTGTGATCCATGAACAGTTACTACCACGCATTGGAATGCTTAAGTGCCCCTCTCGACTTATTAATCAACCTGATCTCTGTCCAGGAGTTGCAACTAGTTTCTGGTGTTTGTAGGTAGTGCTAGTAGTCTACCAAGTGGCACCCGGTACAGGTGGGCTTGGGACAGACTAGGCACCGTGGCCGGGTATGCCAAGCGTCGCCCGTTTGGTGGGTTTGGAACCCTGTACACATCGTTTGGGGCCGTGAGCGACACCCCGGCCGGATCTCCTTGCGGATGGAACCCGAATAGGCGATAAACCTGGACTAGAGACTTGTGTGGTTAGTCAGGTCGTGGCCGACTCCCTCGCCAGGCTTCCGCTTGAAGGTTGCCGAGATACACGTCGTGTACATGGTGGTAAGTGGCGAGAGCGTGTGTGAAGAAGTACACCCCTGCAGGGTTAAGATCATCTATTCGAATAGCCGTGTCCGCGGTAAAGGACTTCTGGGTCGCCTGTACAGTTCATAGACAAGTGAAAGTGGATACTCTAAAATGCGCAAGATAAGCGTGAGTGCTATGGATGGCGTTCTCGTAGGTAGACGGGAGCGGATTCATAGTGGTGTATTGATATGGTGAATATGTGGACTCGCGTGCGCCACCTCAAAAGAGATACTTGCAGTCGTAGTTTAGGATAGCCACCGAGTCAAAGTTGGCTTGCTGCAATCAAACTCCACCACCCCTTTATTGATACTGATGCATATGTAGCTAGTTCTGATGTAAGTCTTGCTGGGTACATTTGTACTCACTGTTGGGGAACGTAGCAGAAATTCAAAATTTTCTACGCATCACCAAGATCAATCTATGTAGTTTACTAGCAACGAGAGGGAAGGAGTGCATCTACATACCCTTGTAGATTGCGAGCGGAAGCGTTCAAGAGAACGGGGTTGATGGAGTCGTACTCGTCGTGATCCAAATCACCGATGATCCTAGCGCCGAACGGACGGCACCTCCACGTTCAACACACGTACGGAGCAGCGACGTCTCCTCCTTCTTGATCCAGCAAGGGGGGAGGAGAGGTTGATGGAGATCCAGCAGCACGACGGTGTGGTGGTGGAAGTAGCGGGATTCCAACAGGGCTTCGCCAAGCGCTGCGGGAGGAGGGAGATGTGTCACGGGAGGGAGAGGGAGGCGCCAGGGCATAGGTATTGCTGCCCTCCCTCCCACCCACTATATATAGGGCCAAGGGAGAGGGGGCGCAGCCTTGGCCATTCCTCCAAGGAAGGGTGCGGCCAGGGAGGAGTCCATCCTCCCCAAGGCACCTCGGAGGTGCCTTCCCCCTTTAGGACTCTCCCTTTCCCTTATCTCTTGGCGCATGGGCCTCTTGGGGCTGGTGCCCTTGGCCCATATAGGCCAAGGCGCACACCCCTACAGCCCATGTGGCCCCCCGGGGCTGGTGGACCCCCGTACCCCTTTCGGCACTCCCGGTACAATACCGATAATGCGCGAAACTTTTCCGGCGACCAAAATAAGACTTCCCATATATAAATCTTTACCTCCGGACCATTCCGGAACTCCTCGTGACGTCCAGGATCTCATCCGGGACTCCGAACAACTTTCGGGTTACCGCATACTAATATCTCTATAACCCTAGCATCACCGAACCTTAAGTGTGTAGACCCTACGGGTTCGGGAGACACGCAGACATGACCGAGACGACTCTCCGGTCAATAACCAATAGCGGGATCTGGATACCCATGCTGGCTCCCACATGCTCCTCGATGATCTCATCGGATGAACCACGATGTCGAGGATTCAATCAATCCCGTATACAATTCCCTTTGTCAATTGGTATGTTACTTGCCCGAGATTCGATCGTCAGTATCCCGATACCTTGTTCAATCTCGTTACCGGCAAGTCTCTTTACTCGTTCCGTAACACATCATCCCGTGATCAACTCCTTGGTCACATTGTGCAAATTATAATGATGTCCTACCGAGTGGGCCCAAAGATACCTCTCCGTTTACACGGAGTGACAAATCCCAGTCTCGATTCGTGCCAACCCAACAGACACTTTCGGAGATACCTGTAGTGCACCTTTATAGCCACCCAGTTACGTTGTGACGTTTGGTACACCCAAAGCATTCCTATGGTATCCGGGAGTTGCACAATCTCATGGTCTAAGGAAATGATACTTGACATTAGAAAAGCTCTTAGCAAACAAACTACACGATCTTGTGCTAGGCTTAGGATTGGGTCTTGTCCATCACATCATTCTCCTAATGATGTGATCCTGTTATCAACGACATCCAATGTCCATGGTCAGGAAACCGTAACCATCTATTGGTCAACGAGCTAGTCAACTAGAGGCTTACTAGGGACATGGTGTTGTCTATGTATCCACACATGTATCTGAGTTTCCTATCAATACAATTCTAGCATGGATAATAAACGATTATCACGAACAAGGAAATATAATAATAACCAATTTATTATTGCCTCTAGGGCATATTTCCAACAGTCTCCCACTTGCACTAGAGTCAATAATCTAGTTCACATCACCATGTGATTAACACTCACAGGTCACATCACCATGTGACCAACATCAAAGAGTTTACTAGAGTCAACAATCTAGTTCACATCACTATGTGATTAACACTCAATGAGTTCTGGTTTGATCATGTTATGCTTGTGAGAGAGGTTATTAGTCAACGGGTCTGAACCTTTCAGATCCGTGTGTGCTTTACGAATATCTATGTCATCTCGTGGATGCTACCACGCGCTACTTGGAGCCATTTCAAATAACTGCTCTACTATACGAATCCGGTCTACTACTCAGAGTCATCCGGATTAGTGTCAAAGTTCGCATCGACGAACTCCTTTTCACCTCCATAATCAAGAAAATTCCTTAGTCCACTAGATACTAAGGATAAGTTCGACCGCTGTCATGTGATCCATTCCCGGATCACTATTGTACCCCTTGACCAACTCATGGCAAGGCACACTTCATGTGCGGTATACAGCATAGCATACTGTAGAGCCTACGTCTAAAGCATAGGGGACGACCTTCGTCCTTTCTCTCTCTTCTGTCGTGGTCAAGCTTTGAGTCTTACTCAACTTCACACCTTATAACTCAGGTAAGAACTCCTTCTTTGACTGATCTATTTTGAACTCTTTCAAAATCATGTCAAGGTGTGCGTTCTTTGAAAGTATCATCAGGCGTCTTGATCTATCTCTATAGATCTTGATGCCCAATATGTAAGCAGCTTTATCCAGGTCTTCCTTTGAAAAACTCCTTTCAAACAACCCTTTATGCTTTCCAAAAAATTTACATCATTTCGGATCAACAATATGTCATTCACATATACTTATCAGAAATGTTGTAGCGCTCCCACTCACTTTATTGTAAATACAAGTTTCCAACAAACTTTGTATAAACCCAAAAACTTTGATCACTTCATCAAAGCGTATATTCTGACTCCGAGATGCTTGCTCTAGTCCATGGAAGGATCGCTGGAGCTAGCATACCTTTTAGCATCCTTAGGATCAACAAAACCTTTCTGATTGTATCACATACAACCTTTCCTTACGAAAACTGGTAAGGAAACTTGTTTTTGACATCCATCTGCCAGATTTCATAAATGCAGCTAATGCTAACATGATTCCGGCGGACTTAAGCATCGCTACGGAAGAGAAAATCTCATCGTAGTCAACTCCTTGAACTTGTGAAAATACTCTTTGCCACAAGTCGAGCTTCATAGACGGTAACATTACCGTCCACGTCCGTCTTCTTCTTAAACATCCATTTATCTCAATGGCTTGCCGATCATCGGGCAAGTTCACCAAAGTCCATGCTTTGTTCTGATACATGGATTCTATCTCGGATTTCATGGCTTCTAACCATTTGTCAGAATATGGGCCCACCATCGCTTCTCCATAGCTCGTAGGTTCAGTATTGTCTAACAACATGATATCTAAGACAGGATCACGTACCACTCTGAAGTAGCACGCATCCTCGTCGTCCTACGAGGTTTGGTAGTGACTTGATCCGAAGTTTCATGATCACTATCATAAGCTTCCACTTCAATTGGTGTAGGTGCCACAGGAACAACTTCCTGTGCCCTGCTACACACTAGTTGAAGTGACGGTTCAATAACCTTATCAAGTCTCCACCATCCTCCCACTCAATTCTTTTGAGAGAAACTTTTCCTCGAGAAAGGAACTGTTTCTAGAAGCAATTACTTTTGCTTCTAGATCTGAAATAGGAGGTATACCCAACTATTTTGGGTATGAAGATGCATTTATCCGCTTTGGGTTCAAGCTTATCAACCTGAAACTTTTTCACATAAGCATCGCAGCCCCAAACTTTTAAGAAACGACAACTTAGGTTTCTCTAAATGGTGTCGTCTCAACGGAATTGCGTGGTGCCCTATTTAAAGTGAATGTGGTTGTCTCTAATGCCTAACCCATAAACGATAGTGGTAATTCGATAAGAGACATCATGGTATGCACCATATCCAATAGGGTGCAGTTATGATGTTCGGACACACCATCACACTATGGTGTTCCAGGCGGTATTAATTGTGAAACACTTTCCAGAATGTCTTAATTGTGTGCCAAACTCATAACTCAGATATCTCCATGATCATATCATAGACATTTTATCCTCTTGTCACGACGATCTTCAACTTCACTCTGAAAATACTTGAACCTTTCAGTAATTCAGACTTGTGTTTCATCAAGTAAATACACTCAGCATCTACTCAAATCATCTGTGAAGTAAGAACCTATCGATATCCACTGCGTGCCTCGGCACTCATTGGACTGCACACATCAAATGTATTACTTCCAACAAGTTGCTCTCTTGTTCCATCTTACTGAAAACGAGGCCTTTCAGTCATCTTGCCCATGTGGTATGATTTGCATGTCTCAAGTGATTCAAAATCAAGTGAGTCCAAACGATCCATCTGCATGGAGTTTCTTCATACCAATAGACATGGTTCGCATGTCTCAATCTTTTCAAAAACGAGTGAGTCCAAAGATCCATCTACATGGAGCTTCTTCATGCGTTCTATACCAATATGACTCAAATGGCAGTGCCACAAGTATGTGGTACTATCATTACTATTTTATATCTTTTGGCATGAACATGTGTATCACTGCGATCGAGATTCATTTTAGGTGCAAGACCATTGAAGGTATTATTCAAATAAACAGAGTAACCATTATTCTCCTTAAATGAATCACCGTATTGCGATAAACATAATCCAATCATGTTTATGCTCAACGCAAACACCAAACTCGATGGCAGAGGGAGCATGCGATGCTTGATCACATCAACCTTGGAAACACTTCCAACACATATCGTCATCTCACCTTTAGCTAGTCTTCGTTCATTCCGCAGCTTTTATTTCGAGTTACTAACACTTAGCAACCAAACCGGTATCTAATACCCTGGTGCTGCTAGGAGTACTAGTAAAGTACACATTCATATAATGTATATCCAATATACTTCTGTCGACCTTACCTGCCTTCTCACTTACCAAGTATCTAGGGTAGTTCTGCTTCAGTGACCGTTCCCCTCATTACAGAAGCACTTAGTCTCGGGTTTGGGTTCAACCTTGGGATTCTTCACTAGAGCAGCAAATGATTTGCTGTTTCATGAAGTATCCCTCTTGACCTTGCCCTTCTAGAAACTAGTGGTATTACTAACCATCAACAATTGATGCTCCTTCTTGATTTCTACTTTCGCGGTGTCAAACATCGCGAATAGATCAAGGATCATCATATATATCCCTGATATGTTATAGTTCATCACGAAGCTTGGTGGCAGTGACTATGGAGAACCATCACTATCTCATCTGGAAGATTAACTCCCACTCGATTCAAGTGATTGTAGTACTCAGACAATCTGAGCACATGCCCAACGATTGAGCTTTTCTCCCTTAGTTTGCAGGCTTAAGAAACTTGTCAGAGGTCTCATACCTCTTGACGTGGGCATTAGTCTGAAATCCCAATTTCAGTCTTCGGAACATATCACATGTTCTGCGACGTTTCAAAAACGTCTTTGGTGCCACAATTCTAAACAGTTAGCATTACGCACTGAACTATCACGTAGTCATCAAAACGTGTATGTCAGATGTTTCGCAACATCTACAGATGACGCTGAGGTTCAGCACATCGAGCGGTGCATTAAGGACATAAGCCTTCTGTGCAGCAATGAGGACTATCCTCAGTTTACGGACCCAGTCCGCATAATTGCTACTATCAACTTTCAACTAAATTTTCTCTAGGATCATATCTTAAACAGTAGAACTAAAGCGCAAGCTATGACATAATTTGCAAAGACCTTTTGACTATGTTCATGATAATTAAGTTCATCTGATTAATGAACTCCCACTCAGATAGACATCCCTCTAGTCATCTAAGTGATACATGATCCGAGTCAAACTAGGCCGTGTCCGATCATCACGTGAGACGGACTAGTCATCATCGGTGAACATCTCCATGTTGATCGCATCTACTATACGACTCATGTTCGACCTTTCGATCTCTTGTGTTCCGAGGCCATGTCTGTACATGCTAGGCTCGTCAAGTCAACCTAAGTGTTTCGCATGTGTTCCGAGGCCATGTCTGTACATGCTAGGCTCGTCAACACCCGTTGTATTCAAACGTTAGAATCTATCACACCCGATCATCACGTGGTGCTTTGAAACAACGAACCTTCGCAACGGTGCACAGTTAGGGGGAACACGTCTCTTGAAATTTTAGTGAGGGATCATCTTATTTATGCTACCGTCGTTCTAAGCAAATAAGATGTAAACATGATAAACATCACATGCAAATCATAAAGTGACGTGATATGGCCAATATCATCTTGCGCCTCTGATCTCCATCTTCGAGGCGCGGCATGATCACCTTCGACACCGGCATGACACCATGATCTCCATCATCATGATCTCCATCATTGTGTCTTCATGAAGTTGTCTCGCCAACTATTACTTCTACTACTATGGCTAACGGTTAGCAATAAAGTAAAGTAATTACATAGCGTTTTCAATGACACGCAGGTCATACAATAAATTAAGACAACTCCTATGGCTCCGGCCGGTTGTCATACTCATCGACATGCAAGTTGTGATTCCTATTACAAGAACATGATCAATCTCATACATCACATATATCATTCATCACATCCTTTTGGCCATATCACATCACATAGCATACCCTGCAAAAACAAGTTAGACGTCCTCTAATTGTTGTTGCATGTTTTACGTGGCTGCTATGGGATTCTACCAAGAACGTTTCTTACCTACGCAAAAGCCACAACGTGATATGCCAATTTCTATTTACCCTTCATAAGGACCCTTTTCATCGAATCCAATCCGACTAAAGTGGGAGAGACAGACACCCGCTAGCCACCTTATGCAACTAGTGCATGTCAGTCGGTGGAACCTGTCTCACGTAAGAGTACGTGTAAGGTCGGTCCGGTCCGCTTCATCCCACGATGCCGCAGAATCAAGATAAGACTAGTAACGGCAAGTAAATTGACAAAATCGATGCCCACAACTACTTTGTGTTCTACTCGTGCATAGAAACTACGCATAGACCTAGCTCATGATGCCACTGTTGGTGAACGTAGCAGAAATTCAAAATTTTCTACGCATCACCAAGATCAATCTATGGAGTTTACTAGCAACGAGAGGGAAGGAGTGCATCTACATACCCTTGTAGATCGCGAGCGGAAGCGTTCAAGAGAACGGGGTTGATGGAGTCGTACTCGTCGTGATCCAAATCACCGATGATCCTAGCGCCGAACGGACGGCACCTCCGCGTTCAACACACGTACGGAGCAGCGACGTCTCCTCCTTCTTGATCCAGCAAGGGGGGAGGAGAGGTTGATGGAGATCCGGCAGCACAACGGCGTGGTGGTGGAAGTAGCGGGATTCCAACAGGGCTTCGCCAAGCGCTGCGGGAGGAGGGAGATGTGTCACGGGAGGGAGAGGGAGGCGCCAGGGCTTAGGTATTGCTGCCCTCCCTCCCCCCACTATATATAGGGCCAAGGGAGAGGGGGACGCAGCCTTGGCCCTTCCTCCAAGGAAGACTGCGGCCAGGGAGGAGTCCATCCTCCCCAAGGCACCTCGAAGGTGCCTTCCCCCTTTAGGACTCTCCCTTTCCCTTATCTCTTGGTGCATGGGCCTCTTGGGGCTGGTGCCCTTGGCCCATATAGGCCAAGGCGCACACCCCTACAGCCCATGTGGCCCCCCCGGGGCTGGTGGACCCCCGGACCCCTTTCGGCACTCCCGGTCGATACCGATAATGCGCGAAACTTTTCCGGCGACCAAAATAAGACTTCCCATATATAAATCTTTACCTCCGGACCATTCCGGAACTCCTCGTGACGTCCGGGATCTCATCCGGGACTCCGAACAACTTTCGGGTTACCGCATACTAATATCTCTATAACCCTAGCATCACCGAACCTTAAGTGTGTAGACCCTACGGGTTCGGGAGACACGCAGACATGACCGAGACGACTCTCCGGTCAATAACCAACAGCGGGATCTGGATACCCATGCTGGCTCCCACATGCTCCTCGATGATCTCATCGGATGAACCACAATGTCGAGGATTCAATCAATCCCGTATACAATTCCCTTTGTCAATCAGTATGTTACTTGCCCGAGATTCGATCGTCGGTATCCCGATACCTTGTTCAATCTCGTTACCGGCAAGTCTCTTTACTCGTTCCGTAACACATCATCCCGTGATCAACTCCTTGGTCACATTGTGCACATTATGATGATGTCCTACCGAGTGGGCCCAGAGATACCTCTCCGTTTACACGGAGTGACAAATCCCAGTCTCGATTCGTGCCAACCCAACAGACACTTTCGGAGATACCTGTAGTGCACCTTTGTAGCCACCCAGTTACGTTGTGACGTTTGGTACACCCAAAGCATTCCTACGGTATCCGGGAGTTGCACAATCTCATGGTCTAAGGAAATGATACTTGACATTAGAAAAGCTCTTAGCAAACGAACTACACGATCTTGTGCTAGGCTTAGGATTGGGTCTTGTCCATCACATCATTCTCCTAATGATGTGATCCCGTTATCAACGACATCCAATGTCCATGGTCAGGAAACCGTAACCATCTATTGATCAACGAGCTAGTCAACTAGAGGCTTACTAGGGACATGGTGTTGTCTATGTATCCACATGTATCTGAGTTTCCTATCAATACGATTCTAGCATGGATAATAAACGATTATCATGAACAAGGAAATATAATAATAACCAATTTATTATTGCCTCTAGGGCATATTTCCAACACTCACGTTTGCTTATTTTATGTTTTTTACAGAGAGACGTCAGTCTTGCTAGTAGTTCCGCGTGGACTTCGAAGTTTAGCTTGTTACCTCAGCTACGATCTTGTACCCTTGGGAGGGTCTTGTAGATAGTCAGGCTTCTCAGCCTTTTTCATTTGTAGATGTCTGTACTCAGACATGTTAAGCTTCCGCATGTGTTTTGACTTGTATGCTCTGAATGTTGGGTCATGAGACCCATGTTTGTAATATCTCGCTCCTCGGAGCCTATTGAATAAATACTCTGAGTCGTAGAGTCTTGTTGTGATGCCATGTTGTATTTGCACATATCGAGCATATTGTGTGTATGATTGAAATGCTTGGTATATGTGGTATCCGACAATCTAGTTGTTTATCCTTGGTAGCCTCTCTTATGGGGAACTGTAGTCTTGTGCTTCCATGAGCCATAGTAGTCCGCTACAGCCCGGTTCACCGAAGTCCTGCTAGCCCAGCACTACTGCTCCGGAACACTTGACTGGCCGGCATGTGATTCACTTCGTTCCTGTGTCTGTCCCTTCGGGGAAATGTCACGCGGTGACATCCGGAGTCCTGCCTAGCCTGCTATAGCCCGGGTTCCCGGAGTCCTGTTAGCCCAGTGCTACAGCCCGGATTCACACGCTGCTGACCGACATGCTCGATGTTGATTCATGTATGCCTGTCCCCGTAAGTTAGTGCCACTTTGCGTTCACGACTAGCCATGTCGGCCCGGGTTCTCTGTCATATGGATGCTAGCAACACTATCATATACATGAGCCAAAAGGCGCAAACGGTCCCGGACCATGGTAAGGCGACACCCGTGGGAATACCGTGCGTGAGGCCGCAAAGTGATATGAGGTGTTACAGGCTAGATCGGTGTGACTTAGAATCGGGGTCCTGACAGTAAGGTTTGTGACAGCCTGATTTTTGGCCCTTTCTTTTTCTTTTGTTTTTCTGAGGTTTTTGCTTGAGTTTTCTTTTTCAGTGGCTTTGTGGTCTGGAAACTGAAGAAGATGCCCTCTTCTTTGTTTCCAGAGTGGCTTGTAATTCCCAAACCCTTCCCTAGACCCTGTCATTTTCATCCTAGCCCAAATCCCAATATTCTTTTTATCGGGAATATTCCTTTTCTATTAAAGGAATAACTCAAATTGCCCTAGGTTGTGAAGCAACCTTTATTTCCATCACTCCTAAAATTCCCAAATAATTCTCATAAATTGTTTGGGTCATATCTTTCTCAAATATGGCAAAATATTTCATTTGTCATGTTTATCATCATGCTCAAATAATTCATTTCCTATTCTGCCCTAAATGGCACATTGTGAAGCAAGTGCTATTTTCCTTTTCCCAATTTACCTCAAACTTCTTGGACACCTTTTCCTGTCCAGATCATTGCCACATGCCAAAATGCAACCTCATTTGCCTAGTAATTATTTAATTATGATTTTCCAAAGTCTCTATCGAGAAAGAAGCTTTGTGAAGGAGGTGCAAGCTAGGCATATCCAAATGAGTTTCCATTTTGCATGATCCCTCATATCATCATATCTTAGCCCTCCACCAAAGTAGAGCTCATGTCATGCCTCCATGTGAGCTCATCTTCAATTCTTTGATTCTGTCCAAAATTTCAGTTTGTGAAGCAAGTATATTTTATCTTGCTCCATTATGGCTGCCAATTTTTTCTAGGCCTTCTATTATCCATATAACCTACCTCCACCCATTTTGGGCATGGTTCATCAAGTCATTATTCCTCAAGTATTTTTGCAAGTTTCTGTCTAGAGGAGATGTTTGTGAAGCAAGTACCAGTTTGGCTTGGCCAATTGGTATGAGACTGTTTGAGCATCTTCATGGGACCATATGACTCTGCCTTGCCCAATTTGAGCTCAATTTGACACTCCATGTGAGTGCGCCTTCCTGATAAAGTTTCTGGACCAGATTATGCAGTTGCAAAGCAAGTGACTTTAAATCTTGGTCCATTTCCTGCCAAACTCCCCAGTATGGTAGTACTTCCTAACCCAAACACCCCAGACAACTCATGTGTCTCTAATCTCACCTTAGTTGATCACTGTTTCATGATCAAGTTTACTGCAGTAAACTTCAGAGCTCACTTACCTTTTAACCACAACGTTTTTAACCGAGCTACCACCTCAGTTGTAACATACCCAGGAAAGACTAAACCCCAGACATCGTTTGGCATCGCTTGTGACACTGTGTGCACCAGTGCGCGCGGTGACCACCTCTCTGGCATGCCATGGACGCGAGCTAGATGGTTTCTTGCTCGGGCCCCTCCCCCTCTCGTCGGCTTCGCGCGCGTGAGCGTGTCCGGCAGATAGCCCTCGTCGTCGCCCACTCCCTGGACCCCACTCCCCCTCCGTCCGCTTGCTCACCGACGCTCGCCGCCGCATGACCACGGGCGAACAGTGGCCATTTGGTTCTGTTCGTCGCCGTCTTCTTCTTCCCCGTGCTCCGTGGGCTCCCTCTGCCCCGTGGGCTCCTCCCTGTGTCTCCCCGTCGCCTTCCCCCGAGCTCGAGCGCGCACACACGCGTCCGCGGCGCCGGCCACGCGTCCGCGGCGACGCCAGCGCGACACTCCCTCGCCACGCCTATATATAGCCCACCCCGAGGCCGTTCGACCTCACCACCAGCCTTGCCTCGCTCCACTACTCCTCCCCTGCCACTCGCCCAAGACCCGGAGCCCCTCCTCGCTGCTCTAGGCCGCCGTGGCTGCCGCCTCTGCCCCTCCTCGATTCGGGCAAGCCGTGCCTCTTCCCTTCCTCTCTCCATCACCACTAGCTCCCCTGAGCTCCGGCCAGCTCTCCCATGCTTCTCCCTCGTCACCTGAGCAACCCAACACCCTGAACCCACTCGTGCCCGAAAGCCACCCCGCCGGAGTCCAAACTGCCGTCGCCTCGACCCGTCCCGGCGGCCACGACCGGTCCCTCTAGATGCGGCTCTCCTCGATGAGCTCATCCATGGGCGGAGCCTCATCGGAGGTGCCCTGTAGCCCCGGCGGCCGTCGCCGGAGCGCTCGGCCTCCTCTGCTCTGCGGGCGCGCGTCGGGGAAGAAGAGGAGGAGCAGGAGGAGGGAGTTGACTGAGTGCGTGGACCCCGCGGCCCCACCAGTCAGTGACCCGGGGGATTTCAAATCCTCCTAGCCACTATCCTACTGCAATAATTCTCGCTAAGAAGAATGCCCATGTCGTGGCAATTCCACCCAGAAGGTAATGGGTTACTCCTACAGCGCGTCCTTGTATAATGCTCAAGGCTCTAGGCTGAGTAGCAGGAGCTTCCGGTTGTGTGCGTGCTTCAAACAATTTTGTCTTCTCCATATTACCATTCCCCCTCTGAAACAAGAAGTTCTGGTCCGACAGGTATAATATCAATCACTTGGCGTCCATCTGATGCATCGACTATGGATATTTCATACCCCCGCCTTTTCTTTACGTACCCCGCTGACACTGACGTGGCAAGTGGAGACGTATTCGGGCGTGTCCGTTTTCATCTGCAGAAAGCGTATCGCATGAAGTGCGCTTCCTCTTTGGGTAAGCATATTTCGTTTGTTCTTCGGGCGTAAATACGCTTTCCTCTCAGGAAAGCGTATTTTCTGAAATCTGCTTCTACCTTATCCACTCAGGGGCTTGTTTGTGATGATATTTTTGCAGACTAGTCCCTGAACTTTCTCACCTCACAACTTTTTACTCGTAACTCCAAATGAGGTGATTCCAAAGCCCATTTCTTTGTCTCATCGAGCCCGTTCTGTTGGTCACACTTTATCCATGTGTTAACATTCTAAAAGTGACCATTTTTCCCTTGCACGTAAACAGCCCCTCTGGGAGAGAACTGTTTCTAGCAAATCTTTTCGCGGCTTCACCGCACTTCTTCCCGGTGGCTTCTTCACCCCAGGCAAGCCACAATACCCACTTGCATGATAGTCATGCAGTAGCCATGGTTTTCAACTTGAATATTTATTAAATGATTGCTTGTTTAAAATATGGTTATCGTTGTTTCGGTAATGCTTCTGGGTTAGTGCTTACTTGCTTGCTATGTTGACTTGCACCTGGTTATCTTGTACTAGTTGCTAGTATTCCTTTCATATGCTTATGCTTGCTAGTAGTACATGTTGATGTTGGTGATGGCCTTCGGTGCATGACTATCGTCTGTTCCGAGTGTCGTCGTTATGCATGTTCCATTACATCCAGTTGGTTAAATGATTGCATGGTAGCATTGTTGATATGTCTTGCATGATATTTATTGTTAATGCTAGTGGTCATGCTAGGTTTCTATGAGTAGTGTTGTACTTGTGATATCCATGCTCGTCATTATACTATGCTCAGTTGGATATGATTCATTGTTGATATGGTGGATAGTTATGTTGTACCCTCATCATTACGTTGATATCATGCTCATGCATTGTAATTGCATCATGTTATTTTATCATGGCTCAGCATATTTGCATTCAAGTTTAACCGGATTAAATTGAACTTGAACAACTGTGGGCTGAGTCATGGTGCCACCATATCGAACTGACCAGTGCAACCACGCTTACCTTTATGGGAAGGTCCTAACTGGGTCTATTGTCATGCCTCTCGCCCGTGCCTCCAACGAGGGAAGGTTATGGGTGTGCGGTACTCTGGCCCGGCAAGCATACATAACCTTGTGTGCCCGTTGTTGTTGTTATGGATCCGGGTCCCCGTTTGGGACCGTTTATGTTTGGCCACGACGGTGGTCGTTGTGTCTTTGGTAGACACGGGGCCACCCAGGACTAGCCCAGTGGGGAGTGAGTCAGAGTGGCCGGGAGAGTGTCATGGCAGTAGATCGGTTTTGTCAGAACGCCGTTGGTCCACCCGAATGGGAGTGCGAGGCCATGGGTTCCGTAGTGTGGGTACAGTGTACTAACCTCTGCAGAGTGTATACTAAATCTATCGATAGCCGCGCCCGCGGATAAGGGACCAGTTCGTAGTTGGTCACACTATGAGTCAACAGTAATAATAATAATAATAATAATAATAATGTGTTTAATAACAACCACGGTTCGATGAGGAGATAAGTTGGTTGTGATCGCCGGAAGGATCACCGTTTGAGGCCAGGTATTGGTCATGGTTGTGATCGCCGGATGGGTCACTGTTTGAGACCGAGTGTTGGTCATGGTTGTGATCATCGGAAGGATCACCGTTTGGTTACAAGGTAACCCGAGCAGAATAAATGGCGCATATAGTGTCATCATGTTGCATGTTGGTATCGTCAGATTTATATGTTCATGTCATGCTCCTATTGTTCTAGCAGTATTATGTTCATGTTGTTCATGCCATGTTTTTCTGATGATCTCATGATAATTCCTGCTTAACCTGTAATTGCCATGCTGTTGTTTGTATTGAATGCTTCTGGTTATTGTGAGCTTGCAAGTACATTCAATGTACTAACCTGGCGTGTCATGCCAGTTTGCAGGTCGTGCCTGGATTGCTTGCTGGTTTGGTGTTGTTCCCGTGTTCGCGAGCTAGGATAAACATTCCAGCTAGAGTCCCTGCGGATTGGAGTCCATCATCGTCGTTCGTTGTTCCGCTGCTAGTAGTTGTTCCGCTGCTTCGAGTTGTTATGCTGCTTGTATAGAGCAACCGTGGTTGGCGTAGTGTCGCCGTACCGATGTTATTCATTCTAATATCGGAACCCTTGTATCCATATTCGTGTTGTAGTAGAGAGCTGGTTTGTTCTATACTAAGCAGTGTCGTATTCCAGAAGACTTCACCTCGATCTCTGGGCTGGAATACGGGGCTTTCCGATTTTCTCTAAGCCGGGGTGCCACACTGGAATCTGCTTGGTTTTAGGCAGAACCACAAAACTCCGACTGCGATGGCAATGCGAGCACAAACGAGTAGCAAGGATGAAGCATTCGGGATATTTGAGATATCGGAAACGGTTATATAGGGACAAATGTATGCATCAAGGCTCCCTATCCCCGACGGTTTCTGGGTCGTGTGGGAAGGACCCCCCCTATCGCCCACACTCACTTGGCGACGGTTCCAAATGCCGTCGCGGAAAGGGTTAAAAACAGTTTGTTTAGGACCGACGCGCACCAGTGAAATAAGCCAACTAACATCAACTACAAGGAGTAATCAACACTACTAGCAACTCACAGGTACCAATCTGAGGTTTTGAGACAAAGATTGAATACAAGAGATGAACTAGGGTTTGAGAGGAGATGGTGCTGGTGAAGATGTTGATGAAGATTGACCCTCCCTCGATGAGAGGATCGATGGTGATGACGATGGCTTCGATTTTCCCCTCCTGGAGGGAAGTTTCCCCGGCAGAATCATTCTGCCGGAGCCCTAGATTGCTTCTGCCCGGTTCCGCCTCGAGATGGCGGCGCTTCGTCCCGAAAGCTTCCTTATTATTTTTTCTAGGTTAAAACCTTTCATATAGAAGAAGATGGGCACTGAATGATGGCCAGGGGGCACAACCCCTAGGGGGTAGGGCGCGCCTCCAGGCTTGTGGCCACCTGGTGGGTCCCCTTCTATTGTTTCTTCGCCCAATATTTTTTATACACTCCAAAATAATTCTCCGTAAAGTTTAAGTATATTTGGAGTTGTGCAGAATAGGTATCTCATAGTTGCTCCTTTTCGGTCCAAAATTCCAGCTGCCGGCATTCTCCCTCTTCATGTAAATCTTATAAAATAAGAGAGAAAAGACATAAGTATTGTACCATAATGTGAAATAACAACCCATAATTCAATAAATATCAACATAAAAGCATGATGCAAAATGAACATATCACTATCCAACTCCTAGATTAGATTTGGGTGTTCGTAGGAAATTTTTTGATTTTCATGCTTCGTTCCCCATCAGTATGGTGGTTAGACTCAGACCAAGCCACATCTGCAACCTCTCGTCCCGGGTCGTCTCCATCAAGATGCACACTACAAGGTCATTGAATTGCATCTTTGCTATGCATTGCCAGGAACCCCACTACAAAATGTGCGATTTTTTGTGATGAAAATTCTTGTGACAGGAAAAAACTCATCGAGTAAGATCATTCTCTATGACGGAACCGTCACCAGCAAATTTTCTCCCAGGGCAACTGATACGTCTCTGACGGATCTGTGATTTTGAAGTATTCATGATATATTCACATCAATTATATGTGGTTTTGGTGCATTTTTTATTTTTATTTGGCTAAAATATCCTATATACTTAAATAGTTCATCCCCACTATCTCAATTCTCTCAACATGCACACATGCCACCTCATCACATATGCCACCTTGTCACCCACTAATTATTTCTCTTAACATGAATGAAAATGCTATTTATATTCTTTCAAAATGCACACATCAAAACTCAGCACACATGCCACCTCATCAATCACACTAACTATATTTGTCTCAACGTGCATGGGAAATACTACATATATTTACAGCTACATAATAATCAAATACTACATATTATATCTATTTTTTCATTTAAATTCCATCCAAAAATATTGCAACCAATCCCCGTCGCGGCGCGCAGGGTATCATCTAGTTAATCTAGTGTCAAAGGCCAGTTTCCGTTTTCTTGTGTTTGGGGGCTTTTCAGGAATTTTCTTGAACAGAATGTACGGAATTTTTATTCAACTTTACCGAGCTAATAAAATTTCAAGATTTTTATGGTGGTTTATTAAGGAAGTTGTAAAACCGCCTTAAAAATTCCAGACTTTTTCGGATTGCACGATTATGGAAATAAATTCCGGAGGAAGATATGACCCAGATGTCACTTATGCAACTATGATCGAGGCGCACCTTGCAGGGTATAATGGGACAGAAGTTGCGGAATTAACATAAACATTTCATGATTTTATCGATCCTAGATCTCCCCTGGCCTATTTAAAGGTGAAGAACACTTAGATTCCTGTGAACCAGAGAATAAAACATAGAGAGAGAAAAGAGAAGAGAGATCCAAATATCCAAGGCTCTCACCCCTCTGGGAGCCATGGTGGCCTAGGACCAGAGGGAAGAATCTTTCCCCATCTAGAGGGGAGGCCATGGAGGAAGAAGAAGGATGGAGCTCTCTCCCGGTGGCGTCGTAGTGCCACCAGGGGAACCATCCTCGCAGTGATCGACATCTCCATCACCTTCCTCACCTATTTTCGATGGTACACTCTCCCGCAACCCATTGTAATCCCCTACTTAAACATGGTGTTGGATGCTATTGGTTATTATGATGATGATTTTTTGCATCTTCTTTATGTAGGAGTAGATTAATTTTGTCCTTTTGGTTAATTGTGAATTGCTATGATTGGTTTGTGTTGCTTTTGGTTATGTTACTCTCCTTTGATGCCGATCATATGAGTGCACACATGGATCACACCATAGGGTTAGTTGTATGTTGATAGGACTATGCATACGGGGGCAGGAGTGACTGAAACCTCGCCGGACCATGAAAATTGGTGCATACGAGACTGAAGGGGGACCAATATATATCTTAATGCTATGGTTGGGTTTACCTTAATGAACTTGTTAGTAGTTGCACATGCTCGCTAATAGTTTCAATCATAAGTGGATAAAAATCCAAGTAAGGGATAGTATGTTAGTAGAGGCCTCTCCCACATATAAACTTGCAAGGATGATCGGTTGATTTACTTAGACGATTGCCTATATGGGCAATTCAGCATACCATACCACCACTATTCCACACTCCCTATTTGTATTATATTGTATTTTTACTTAGGCAACACCTAACTTTTATGTTTAAGTTCTTTAGTCTTCCAAAACTACCATTTCATACCTGCAAAGTAGTTCTAGTTTTATTTCCTAGATAAAGCAAACGCTCGGTGTACGTAGGGTTGTATTAGTGACAAATAGGACCTGAGAGAATATTGATCTTACCTTTGCTCCTTGTGGGTTCGACACTCCATACTTACCACTTCCATCATTCGAAAGTGCTATGACAATTCCTTGCGCTTGAGGATTATCAGCAGCCCCCTCAGCAATTCTAGTGATGTTCTGGCTTGATTTTAGGTGACACATTTGGACGATTTTTAGTGTCACAAAAAGTGTCGGATGGGTCCTTTTATTAAGCATAAACAAAAAAATAACTATTTGTTTTCAGCTGACTCATTTAATGGGATCTCTTTCTTTAATACTGGTAAATTGCTTGGAATTGAGATCATTTGTTTCCCTCCTAACAAAGGAATTTGGAACGTCGACTTAGGGGGGGCCCTCTATTACGACATCCCCGGCGAGGAGAGAGGGTGACACGGTGAGGTGAACACGGATGAGGTTATACGGCGAGGCGATGCGCCCCTACTGCACGGAGAAGTGACACGCGACTACGATAGAGTGAAACAAGGGTCATTTCAGGTGGGATCTATTTAGTGAAAGACATTGTAGCAAAACTATTTGGGTTTCCTGGATTAGATGATGCTAATTCTTATGCACTTTTTCTGTTTTCAGGAAATAGGTCGAAAATAGATTAATGGTGATTCAAAGATGACCCCAACATAAAACCATGGTGTGAAGGAGTTTATGGATTTCGTAGTTGCTCAGAACAACGGATCTGAAGACATGTTGTGCCCATGCAAGTATTTTGGTAATGGGTTCCTCCATTCTATAGATCGAGTTATATTTCACATTTGTACCAATGGTATGTCCAATACCTATACGAGGTGGATCTATCATGGGAAATCACTCGACAACGGTGAAAGCAGTGGTACTACCAATGAAAATGGTTAAGGATGCACCTTGTCCCAGAGCAGCATCCTTTACTGGCATAGCGTTTTGTTTGGCAGAGAGCTAGTTTCGAAAGGCTTGAGTTAGGTGATGGGTACATGTACCAAATTAAGTTGCTGCATCATAATTGGATCCCAGGCCACCCGGCGGGGTCTTTTTGTACTCTGGCCCCTATTCCCAAGGGATTGACAATAGATTTCCTCCTTAGTGTCGATCGAAAAGTTTCGGACGAGGGGGTGGTCTGAAGTGCTTTTTCCTGGAATGATAGACAAGGTAGTGTAATAGGTTCCAATCAATGTGCATGACGTGGATAATTTTGTTTCCTGGCCTCATGATCGCTTTGGATCCTACTCGGTCGGATCAGCATATAACTTGGCCAAGTCTGAGAAATTTCATGCTGCTCGTAATTCTAATGACCATGGTATGCTGTCAAACTTTGGTGGTAAAGAGAAAAGCTGGCAAGCTCTTTGGAAGGTCAATGCTCCGGGGAAGATGAAGATCGTTCTCTGGAAACTGACCCATGATTGTCTGCCGCGGGCATCCAGTTGCTATGCTGCCATGTTCCGAAGGCTCGGGCATGTTTTTCTATAGCAGACAAGAGCTGGCTGAGCATCTATCCCCGTTTGCCATCTCACGCACGAGGTATGGGGAGTGGTGAAATAGAAATTAGGCCTCCATCTATGTTGAAAAGGTTTTGTTCATACCAAATAGTGGATATTTGTTTAATTCGGCAAGCGACCTCTCTTGAGGCCACGGCTTCGGTGGTAACAATTTGGCACATTTGGGAGGTCTAGAATGATGCAAGAAAAAATGATGTTACGATATATCCCTACAGAGTGGTTGAGAAAGCTTTGGCTTATGTTGACTTCATTGTGCATAACTATGGTAGGACTGTACTTGCTTCAAGGCATGATACCCAGTATCTCCTGTTAAATTGTTTCTATCGCCGATACATGCAGTGACGGTTAACGTGGGTGTTGCACTCTTCAAGGATTCTCGGCTGATGGGAGTTGGTGTGGTAACCAAGAACAGAGATTGCCTGTTGGCTTGCTGCGAGCACATTGACAAGGTTACCACCCCGGAACTAGCAGCAGCATTGACGCTAAATAGTACGGTGGCTCTCACCCGCCAGGAATGCTTTTCAAGGGCCGTTTTCCAGTCGGACTGTTCATCCCTTATCGAGAGAATCAATGCTTCGACGATTGATCCCTTGCCGGTGAGGCTCATCACTGCTGATATTTCAAGGAATTGGCGTCGTTCTTTTCGTCCGTTAGTTTAGTCATGTAAATCGTTTGTCGAATGTCGAGGCACATATTCTAGCTAGATCGTCTGAGTCCTCTCGTGACTATTCTTCATGTAACCCCGAATTGTATCTCGGAGGCACTTACTGTTAATTATCCTTGATAAAAAATGCGATGTTCCTAAAAAAACATACTAACCTTTAACCTTTAGAAGGACTTCTTGAAATAGGGGTTTGGAAAGGTTCCGCCTGTCATCACTCATCACTGTCCAAAACAGTGCCGCCTCACAGGACTATCCACACACCACAACACAAGAATGGATACCCCTGAGTACATTTCTGGTGTTGCCAAATGCGTGAACAAAGCCAACGCAATTATGCTTCATCAACTTACTATCAACTCCCTCTGTTCAAAAATATTTGTTGGAGAAATGAATGCATCTAAATATATTTTAGTTCTACATACATCTATTTTTTTTATAAGTATTTTCGCATGAAGGGAGTATATATTGGTAGAAAAACAGAACAGTCCGCACTTTCACTTTGGTAATTTCAATGAAATTTCAGGAATTTCATTAATTTCGGTACATACTAAAATAATTGTCTTTCGGTCAAAATTTGAGCAATCTCGGTAGTGCATAGAGATTCAAATTATTTTCTGAATTTTCAAAATGGGATCTTAGTCAAATTCAAATGGGAATTTCGGTCCTTTGGCCGAATTGAAAACCGAAATCACCAAATTTCATACTCAAAACTGTACCAAGAATTGCTTTTCCAGATTTAGCTAGATCAATTAGCGTCTTGTAGGCACCCAAAAAAAAATCCCAAGACCATGCAGGTGTTCCATTAAAACACATGACATCTGACTTACTAGCATCGACCATATAGCTCTAATTAACAAGAGCGCCACGACTTCATATAGTACTCGCACCGTAGCATAACATAACATTATGAGTTCTAGGAGACTTGCAAAGTTGCAAGCAAGCAGGTGACATAATCAGGGCGCAAGCACTGAGTAGCAGTAGAGGAGCAGCCGCAGGACCCAAACAACCAAATGCTAGCTGCAACAGCACCGGTTGGTGCGGTAGCCCATCAACCATCTCCGTCTTCACATGGAGCAGACGGGCCTCAGCTTCGGCCTGAAGTTCACCAGTGTGCTGGTGTCGGTGGACACTCTGCCTCCAAACGCCGGCACCTGCACTCGAAACAAGTATACCATCAGCCAACCCTGTAGGTACCTCACAGGATGATCCATATAATGTAACATCAGCAAGAACAAAGGTACTCTCACGTGCATTCCTCATGCTGTAAAATGCAATGCGCTATGATTGAAAACACTACAAATTCATGAAAGTCGGCACTGCTGTAAATCAGTTACAGATCAATCAGAGACACCTGCCAGTCTACTGTCGGAAACAGTAGGTACTTATTCTGAAGTGCTGTAGAAATTGGCACAAGTATCAATCAAAGTCGATGTATGTCTCAATAAGCTAAAAACCACTATTTCTACCATGCAAAAAAACCACTATTTCTACCACACAATACCAAAATGTGGTGCTGCACATTTAACGCTCACCCTACTAAGATCTGTACAAAAGATACAGTCTTCTATTAACAACATCATACACAATTTGTCTATGCAAGCTATTCTACTATGCTATTCATGCACCACAGTACAAGTAAGAACAAAAACCGAGTCTTACCGAACTTGCTTCATCAAATGCCCCATCTGTTCGTTGCTTTTTTGGATAAATATCATCCTCAACAGTTCTCAGTCCATCCATTTGATTCCGATCATGACAACCTGCTTGTATCAGACGCTTTGTGTCTGCCCAAGAATTAACAACTGGATTAAGTATTACCACACATAACATAACTTCACTCAAATTTAACATCTTATGTTCTCTAACAGTCAGTATTTCAAGGACCACGAGTGAAGAAAGAGGTATGGTGCACATTTGAAAGACGAGTAATGAACTTTATTTGCTTCCATGAGTTCCTAGCAAGATCAATACAGTAAAGAAATCAACACTTGCAGAATGTAAGCTTAGCCGCTCATGGATGCAGATGTAGTCCTGAAACTACTGATTGAAGGCACAAAGATATTTGCGTAGGAACTAGTGGTAATAGGACCGCGCAGAGAATCTGGGCCAGCTAACTGAATTAATAAAACTGAAACAGGAACTAATGAGATTATAACAAGGCAGATCACATATTATTATCTTTGATGAACATATGCACTTGATTACAGGATACATGTTCTCTACCAAATAAAGGGAATACCAGGGATCAAACAAAGTTGACAGTTACCACAAGGTGTATTTGTCCTGGTATTAAACAAAGATGTTTAGCTAATTACCTGCATTTGTTGGTGACAATATCCCAGGGTTTTTAGCATGAACTTTCAAGGCACCAGAAATGATCTGGCAGATTGGAGCACCTGCAACGAGTCGACAGTTAGCAATTGCAGCAAGTAACCAAACACTGGTGAATTGCAAGAAAACATCAATCCCAATAAGGAGTGCAGTTATAAACTAGCATCAGGCAAATATAAGAAGGCACTAATGTGAAGCAACCAACAAAATAATAACTGCACAGAGAACCTAAGGGGAAGACTTTAATTTTCACCTAGACCTACTAATAATAACCTCCATAAAAGTGGGGCAACAATGTGTTAGGAACCTAGCTAATGCAGGGCAGCAAGGGAAGAAAGAGATGGAATAGGTACAGAATTGTGAACAGAAGTAGGGTACTCCCTCCATCCCAAAATAAGTGTCTCATACTAAAGTTGAGATACTTATTTTGGGACGGAGGGAGTACAATGCAGTAACTGGGGGAAATATGTTTGGACATAGATCTTCTAAAATAAACCATACAAATAGGGCAGGATGTGTAGGTTATTTGAAATGCAGGACTCCAGATGAAAAGCTGCCCCCACGTACCATACATAGAAAACATGATAACAAGTGGCAAGAGGACAGAAGACAGATCATGACCAGTTATAAACTACTGGTGAGATTGAAACATATCACTGAATGCTATCTATCAACGATGCATATAGCCAATTGACCAATTGTACAGATGGAGGGTTATCAAAACATAAAAGCGGCGAGGGTGTCTGCATAATTTACCAGAAATTCTCACTAATGATGTGGCATGGACTTTAACTTTATCTGTGGATGTGCCAAGCATGGTCTGCGCAGACGGAGCATGAGAAGAATCTGCAGCAAGTTCAACTGCAAAAAAAAAAATGGCAGTATCTCAGTAGATGCATCCAGCATTAATTTAACATGCTCTCAATCATCACCGATATATCCAGGTGTACTTGTTGCTAACTAGAAGTTTAAACATTATTAGCGTTGTGATATTCCTAAGCAAAATTTACTTGATCATATCATCATGCATCTCAAAGATATGCCTGCACAAAATATACATGTAAATACAGGGCAGGGCACATGCATGCTGTCCTATGTTTGGTTTAGAGGGGCAAGGTGAAGTAGGGGCCATTGATTCGAACTGACTTCATCTACAAAACTACTATCTGATTTACCGCAATTTTCATTGCTATAGTTTTTAGTAAAAACCATTAGACTGAACTATCATAAAATCTAAAAAACTTGCGTCTTCATTACTTTTTCTAATATATATAATATACTCATGTTTTCAAGCTTATTAGAATAAAAAGGACAGTGGAAATTTTTGTAGTGAAAAATCTCCTATCTCGTAGCAGGTGTCCAAGACATCTGAACTATTGCAGGTCATCAGCCGATAAAGTTTGAAAGTGGGGCTGAAGTTAAAAGGTAAAATGCAGCTGGAGGAAATAATGTGCTTATATGGCCCAAAAGGACTCAAAACAGATTAAACAGCCTGTTAAGAGCCCAGACAGTGCATTGAGAGAGACAGTGGTAAGCGATCAGAGCTAAAGACTTGTTGATAGAATTATTCTGAAGTTTACCTTCCTTCCCGCTTGGTTGAAGGTCATAGCTTAGTGTGCACCCTCTAGGTAGGCCAGCCTGTAGAGTCTCATCTGAAGATCACACAAGTTCATCAGTGCAAACATAACAGAACATAACAGTAACCAAAAGTGATTGGTTTTCCCAAACAAAATAATTGGAGGAGTGTAAACAGTGTTCTCAGTGGAAATGCAAGACACATGAAGAGGAGAGGCTGGTTTTACCAAGGAAATTGACCAGCAGTCCCAGTTCTTCATCTTTCGACCCTGCCCGTTCATTGGAGGAAGACATGGTTAGTGACTGCCAAACATATATGGAACCTAAGACCTACATTGCTTAATCTTAATGTTTTCTGAAGGGGAGATTATACCGACGCTCGAATCCCTTAACTGTCTGCAATACTGCTGGCTGCAAAAGGCAAGGAATTAATCAATGTGCTGTTAAAAACCAGGACAAGCAGAACAGAGGAGAGGTAACTAATAATAGTACTGTTTCAAAGCTGTAGCTTCTCTTTTTGGCGGCTGGGGGCCTTGTTTCTTCACGCGTCTCTTCCGGAACAAACTGTCAAAGGTTACAGACAGGAGGGCCAAGATGAGATTAAATTGACACTGTCATCTAGGTACTGGGCCGGCTAGGAAGCCAGGATTAACTGAGGCTGAATGATGAACTACATACCCGGTCCCAATGGGGAGTACATCGTGCGGCATCATGCAGCGGGACGGCAACACCATCGGGCGTCTCAGCTCTGGAGTAGCAAGAGCCATCTTGCGGACAACAAACTCTGCATGGCTCCTCACTCTGTCCCAGTCGATGGCAGCCCTGAGCTGGCCGGCGTCCGGGGCGAGTATGGAGTAGTTCATGGAACGGAACCTGCGCTCGGCGTCTGTGGAGTTACTGCGGCCGTTGGCATACTGCTTGTCCAGGTACGGGTCCTTGTTGCCGGCGACGACGTCGGCGAAGCGACCGTGCATGAGGAGGAAGTTGTGGAAGATCCTGGCGCGGAGGCTCCTCCGCTCACTTTTGAGCGGCGGCAGGAAGATGTTGAGGTAAAAGAGGGCGTCGTACCACCGGCCCCGCCTGACCAGCCACCGCATGTGCTCCAGTCGAACAGCGCCGCCGTCTCGCGGGTCAGCCTGCATGCAGAGATCCATCGATATAAACCAAACCAGCATGCGTGCGTGATGTATTCGGATAGAATCCAATTCATTGATCTCAAGAGAGAAGCATAGTCGATGTCAAGAGAGAAGGCAGCATCGATCTCAAGATTAAAAAAAAAGTACTAGTATATTCGTACTCTCTGAAGGCGCCGTGGAAGCCTTGGTCCAGGAGGAAGGAGAGGAGGCGCCGCTCGCGAAGCCGCTTGACGCAGGAATACTGCGCCGTGCATGAGGGCTTGACGGCGTCCTTGCCCTTGCCGGAGACCACGACGGAGGCCTCGCCCTTGCCGGAGACCACGACGGGGGTCTCGCCCACGCAGGCGTCCTCGTCGCCATTGCCGGAGACCACGAGGAAGGAACTCATCACGCCCGGAATTGAACTTTCGATTGGATTTGGATGGTGGAGTGGGGATTGGGGATTTGGGGGCTTTGGGGCACCGGCACCCCCTCGTTATATTGGCAGCGGCAGCGGAAGGACGCGGGGCCCGCTTTCTCTCGTCTCTCTCGCTTCTCTCTTCCCTCTTCTCCCCCCGCCTCTCTCCTCTCGCTTCTCTCTTCCCTCTTCCCACCCCTCTCGTCGTAGAGTCTAGCTGGGCCCGGGCCTGTAAGTCCAAACAGTCCTTTTTCTTATTTACGTTATTATTATTTTTAGTTATTTTACCTGTCAATCCCTATCTTTTTTTAAGGAAGTCACAACTATATTACTCCCTCCGTCTCCATGGAGCATAAATTCGGCTGAAAAGTCAACTGTTTTCAAGTTTTACCAAATATATAGTAGAAACTATCAACAACAATAATATTGGATAAATATTATAAAAATCTATATATATGGACAGCGATATTTGGCAACAGTGTGGCCGAGGGAGGCCGAGCGCCCTCCCGCCCACGACGCCGACGCGGTACCACGCGCGACAACTTGGGCCCAACATAAAAGGCTCGGGCCACTCAACCACCCCACGACGCACAACTACCCCCCCCCCCCCTACCTCCCACGCAAGTAGATTCTCGTCCCCTGCCCAACTGCTCAGGTCGACACCAAACCCTACCGTAACCCCATATCTGGAGGATGTAGAACAATAGCAGTGGCCTCTTCACTCTTATACCCTACAGACGCAAGACAGGGAAATTACCAGGGATCCGGCGCAGGACTCACCAGGCAACATCACCCACCCCTGGTAAGAAACAATTCATAATTATACTTTGGAATTTCTGCTTCTTGCACAAATATACCACCGAGTCTGTGCGAAAATTACCAGACCGTAGACACTGTTGTTACCGGCTATATGGATGAAACAACTACCCACCTGGTGACCCACAAGTATAGGGGTCAATCATAGTCCTTTCGATAAGTAAAAGTGTCGAACCCAACGAGGAGCAGAAGGAAATTACAAGTGGTTTTCAGCAAGGTATTTTCTACAAGCACTGAAATAAGCGGTAACAGGTAGTTTGATAGCAAGATAATTTATAACAGACAAGTAACGGTAACGGTAAATAAAGTGCAGCAGGGTAGCTCAATCCTTTTGTGGCAAAGGACAGGCCAAAACGGTCTCTTACAATAAGCAAAGCGTTCTTGAGGATACACCGGAATTTCATCTAGTCACTTTCATCATGTTGGTTTGATTTGTGTTCGCTAAATTGATAATTTGATATGTGAGTAGACCGGTGCTTGGGTGTTGTTCTTACTTGAACAATCCTCCCGCTTATGATTAACCCCCTTGCAAGCATCTGCAACTACGAGAAAAGTATTAAAATAAAATCTAACAATAGCATTAAATATTTGGATCCAAATTGGTCCCTTACGAAGTAGCGCATAAACTAGGGTTTAAGTTTCTGTCACTCTAGCAACCCATCATCTAATAACTACTCCACAATGCATTCCCTTAGGCCGAAATATAGCGAAGTGCCATGTAGTCGACGTTCACATGACACCACTAAGGGAATCATAACATACATATCATCAAAATATCGAACACATGTCAAGTTCACATGATTACTTGCAACAAGATTTCTCCCGTGACCTCAAGAATGTCGGTGCAACAAACCCTGGGTCTGTTGCCCAGACTGTGCACATGCACGGGAACAGGATTAAGGCACCAACCCAAGTCGGAGTACAAGGAACCAAGAGCATCGAAGGACCAACATGCAGATCAAGAGGACCAAAGTCAAGCCAGAGAAGCAAGATGTCACCAGGAGAAAAACCTCCCTTGCCGGGCAGGCGAGCTCGACAAGGACAGGGCCACCCCCGGAAGAAGACGTCCAAAACGTCCCGACAGGGCCTGCCGGGACTCACAAAGGCTGAACCACCTCACCCAACCACTCCGCCATGGCCCACGACGTCAATCAGTGCGGTGTCAAGCCGCAAAGTGACTTGGTGGCAGCCATTCGCCACATGGCAGCTTTTCTCTACGGAAGATGCCCAAGAACGACACCCGTCCTGCGACGTGTCAAGCAAGAAGGTGTGAAGCTGGCAAAATAGTCCGGCAAGGCTTGCCGGGCGACCAATGACATGACGTTAAGCGGTGCATTTAATGCACCCTGTCAGCCTGCAGAGTTAGGTATGATAGCACTACTTGTTATCTTATCAGTGCATAATGACTACTTTGCCATTGTGGTAACCCCTTAATCTATAAAAAGGAGGCCCATGGCAACCGTAGAAAGGGTAAGAAGGTTGGACAACACACACACACCCATACGCGCGGAGCCACTGCCGCCCCTGCCGGGCAAGTGTACTACGTCCCACCACCATTCTTCCACCATCAATCCACCAAAGCAGGAGTGGGGTTTTACGCCTCGCGGCGGTTCGAACCTGGGTAAAATTGCCTGCGTGATCTCTGTCGTGCTGCCCCACATTCGTCTGCTCTTTGTGCAACGCGCGCCCCCCTGCCGAACCAGCAAGGGGCCCTTGGTCCCATAGGTGGCCGTGGTTTCCCATGACATCTTTGGCGCGCCAGGTAGGGGGATCGCTTGCGCGAACCTGAAAGCGTGAGCAACGCGTCATATTCATCACCATCTTCACCTTAGACGGCGCCATCAACCATGGCGCCCAAGAAGAAATCCGGTGCTTCGGCTCATCCATCCACCTCGAAGGCTCCGCCGCCCGCGGCCTCTGATGCTGCGGGGGAAGCGGAGACACGCGAGGACGTGGACGCAGCTGGGGACGTGGTCGGAGCAGGCGGCACCGTCACCACTTCCCCCGCGTCCGACACAGGAGCAGGAGACGTCGGAGGAGAACAACATCAGCAACGCCCCGACGGCCATGCTCCACAAGGTACGGGTGAAGAGGTTACTCCATCCACACTCCTTCCTCCCGCCGACGGGCACAGCCGCGGCAATGGCGCTCGGTCAGGGGTGAATCGCCGCCCTTCGGCCGCCCCACCACAGGAGCGACCGCAGCGCACGCCTCCCCCGGGACGGTTCGACCAAGTTGCTACACCCGACGGAGCCGCTGGCCCTCGGGCGCCTTCGCCGCACCACCCTGCCATCCAAGTGGCCGCCCCGCAACAGCGGGGGTGCGGTGCTGCCGCCGCTGGCACCGTTAGGAGCCGAGCGATAGTGCGATCTACTTCATCATCACCCATGCCAAGTACA
The DNA here is from genome assembly GCF_002575655.3 of Aegilops tauschii subsp. strangulata. Taxonomy (NCBI): domain Eukaryota; kingdom Viridiplantae; phylum Streptophyta; class Magnoliopsida; order Poales; family Poaceae; genus Aegilops; species Aegilops tauschii. Next base: position 532,178,563 of record NC_053036.3, on the reverse strand, counting down.
GCCACAGAGGCCATGGCGCGGGCTCAGCTACTGCTGAGGTTTCCGCCAGCGGCCGAGCAGATGGACGAATGGCGTGCCACCATCCAAAGTCTGCTCGGTTTCGTCGAGGCTGGGGGCTCGCAGCGAGCTGGCCCACCACGGCCTCCCCAAGTGACGACAACAGCTCGTGCTGCTGGCCATACAGAAGGGGCCACCCCCACGGTGCAGTCCCCGCCACGGCAGCCAGTGCGAGCACAGCAGAATCAAGAACCTGACGACGTCTCGATGGCCTCTTCTGACTCTCGAGCACGTCCAGGCCGACAACGAGCCCTGGAGGATAGGCGGAGCGGAGACACGCGCGTCGTTGTTGAGCAACGCCATGACGACCACCGCCAGACCGATGGGTGCGACGGCCCCGACGTCGACGAGCCTACGCTCGGTATTGGCGGGTGCCTACCTTTCGAGGTTGGGTGCCCAGCCTTTACTCGAGAGCTGCGGCAAGTCCGTTGGCCGTCCGTTCGCACGTTCAAGCCAGAGATACCTGAGAAGTACGACGGGAGGCTGAACCCGGCAGAGTTTCTGAGCATCTACACCATCGCTGTTCAGGCTGCCCGGGGAAGAGATGAGAAGGTGTTTGCCAACTACTTCCCTTTGGCTCTCAAGTCCAATGTGAGGTCTTCACTGATGCACCTACCGGAGAACTCCATTTCATCGTGGACTGACCTGTGCCATGAATTCATTGGCGCCTTCACCGGCGGCCATCAAGAGCCAGGCCGACCCAGCAACTTGCAGCTTCTCCAACAGAAGGAAGGAGAAACCCTCCGTAAGTATTTACAGAGATTCATCAAGGTTCATAGGAACATCCCAAATATCCATCCGGCAGCTGTGATAGCTACCTTCCAGTCCAATGTGCGCAACCGCCGGATTCCTTCCAAGATGAATGTGCGGTTGCCTAAGACTGTGAAGGAGCTATACACCTTGGTGGATAAGTGTGCTCGAATGGAGGAGGGAAGGAAGTTGCCCGGAGAGGAGGATTGCACCAATGCCTCAGCTGCTATCACGTCACGATACATCTTGTCCACGCATATGATTGCGTCTTTCTTATCTAAGGGGATCGAGATGACGCCCATCGGCCCTGGCATCTTCAAAGTATTGTAAGCATAGTGGGATGCTGCCATAAACTTTGCCAGAGTTGGGCAGCCAAGAATCCCATTATAAGGGAGAGGAAGATCGACGACATCAAACACCACCCTCTCGATCCGGTAATTCAGTTCTCCGCGAAACGTTACCGGCAGTGTAATCTTCCCCTTAGGACGGCTCCTGCCGGGGTTGATTCCTTGGAATGTGCCAGTAACTTTGAGCTCTTTAGATATATGTAGCTTGCTTACTACCTTGGGAGAGATCAGATTTAGTCCAGCCCCGTCGTCAACTAGCATCTTTGTGACCTTGAGGTTGCGGATTGTTGGTGAGACCAACAGTGACAAACACCCTACTACAGTGGTGTGGTCAGGGTGATCCTCTTCATCAAAGATGATAGGCGTGCGGGACCATTTGAGCGGCTTCCGAGAGTCTGCAGCTGGCTCCACGGCATTAACCTCACGCGCCCACTTCTTGAGCTGGCGGTGAGAGGAGTGCAGGGATGCACCTCCGTCAATGCACATGGCTTCAGTTGCCTTCTGAAATTCTTGCTCACTAGTTTCTTCCTCATCCCCGTCATCACTTTCATCATCACCTTCTTTCTTCTCACGGCCTCTGGCGGGCGTCTCTTTTTGCTGAGGGGCCTTCCGTCGTGGCCTCCCCTATTGCCAGGGCCCTTTCCTCCAGCACCCTCTTGGTCTTTCTCCCTGTCTTTTTTCTCATATTCAGCCTTCTGTTTCTTGACAAGTTTCTCAACTTGATGACACTCTTGGAGATCACGACCTTTAGTGCGGTGGATTTTGCAGTATGGCCCATCAGACTTCCCAGCTTTCTCTAGCCCCGCAGCCTCCCGACAATCAGCGCATGTGGCAGCTTTTGTCGGGGGCTTCGGTTTTGGCTTTCTTGCCGGTGCCAGGATCGCTAGAGTCCTCTACGACCAACACTGACTTCTCCTTGCGTTTCTTGTTGCGTTTCCGGTTCCTCCTCTTTGGGTTGGCGGCCTCGTCGTCGTCCTCTGAATCAACTTTGACGCCATCCTCCTCCTCGGGGAGTCACCTTCCTTCCTCAGCCCGAGCACACTTGTCTGCCAATGTATACAGCTCATTGACGGTCTTGTTGGAAATATACCCTAGAGGCAATAATAAAATGGTTATTATTATATTTCCTTGTTCATGATAATTGTCTATTGTTCATGCTATAATTGTATTAACTGGAAACCGTAATACATGTGTGAATACATAGACCACAACATGTCCCTAGTGAGCCTCTAGTTGACTAGCTCGTTGATCAATAGATGGTTATGGTTTCCTGACCATGGACATTGGATGTCATTGATAACGGGATCACATCATTAGGAGAATGATGTGATGGACAAGACCCAATCCTAAGCATAGCACAAGATCGTGTAGTTCATTTGCTAAGAGCTTTTCTAATGTCAAGTATCATTTCCTTAGACCATGAGATTGTGCAACTCCCGGATACCGTAGGAATGCTTTGAGTGTACCAAACGTCACAACGTAACTGGGTGGCTATAAAGGTACACTACAGGTATCTCCAAAAGTGTCTGTTGGGTTGGCACGAATCAAGACTGGGATTTGTCACCCCGTATGACGGACAGGTATCTTTGGGCCCACTCGGTAATGCATCATCATAATGAGCTCAATGTGACTAAGTAGTTAGTCACGGGATCATGCATTACGGAACGAGTAAAGTGACTTGCCGGTAACGAGATTGAACGAGGTATTGGGATACCGACGATCGAATCTCGGGCAAGTAACATACCGATTGACAAAGGGAATTGTATACGGGATTGATTGAATCCCCGACATCGTGGTTCATCCAATGAGATCATCGTGGAACATGTGGGAGCCAACATGGGTATCCAGATCCCGCTGTTGGTTATTGGCCGGAGAGATGTCTCGGTCATGTCTGCATGATTCCCGAACCCGTAGGGTCTACACACTTAAGGTTCGATGACGCTAGGGTTATAGGGAATATATGTACGTGGTTACTAAATGTTGTTCGGAGTCCCGGATGAGATCCAGGACGTCACAAGGAGTTCCGGAATGGTCCGGAGGTAAAGATTTATATATGGGAAGTCCCGTTTTGGACACCGGAAGTGTTCTGGGCATTATCGGTAATGTACCGGGACCACCTGAAGGGTTCGGGGGTCCACCGGGAGGGGCCACCAATCCCGGAGGCCTGCGTGGGCCAAGTGTGGGAAGGGACCAGCCCCTAGGTGGGCTGGTGCGCCTCCCACAAGAGGCCCAAGGCGCAGGGAAGGGGGAAGGGGGAAAACCCTAGGCTCAGATGGGCCTAAGGCCCATCTAGGGTGCGCCCCCCTCTCTCCCCCTCTGGCCGCCCCCCCCCCCCCCCAGATGCATCTAGGGCTGGCCGCCACCCCTAGGGGGGAACCCTAGATGGGGGCGCAGCCCCTCCCCTTCCCCTATAAATAGTGTGGGTTTTGGGGCTGCAGAAGACATGAGTCTCCCTCTCTCTTGGCGCAGCCCTACCCCTCTCCCTCCTCGTCTCTCGCAGTGCTTGGCGAAGCCCTGCTGGAGTGCCACGCTCCTCCATCACCACCATGCCGTTGTGCTGCTGCGGGATGGAGTCTTCCCCAAACTCTCCCTCTCTACTTGCTGGATCAAGGCACGGGATACGTCACCGGGCTGCATGTGTGTGTTGAACGCGGAGGCACCGTTGTTCGGTGCCTAGATCGGATTCGGCCGCGATCTAAATCGCTTCGTGTACGACTGCACCGACCGCGTTCTTGCAACGCTTCCGCATCGCGATCTTCAAGGGTATGAAGATGCACTCCCCTCTCTCTCGTTGCTGGTTATTCCATAGATTGATCTTGGTGATGCGTAGAAAATTTTGAATTTCTGCTACGTTCCCCAACAGGTCTTGGGCAGCCGGACGTTCATTTTGGAATGAATTCTTCTATTGCGCACGTTTTAGTGGAATGCGGCAATCACAGTTGCCGGGTGTATCTCCGGAATGTTGCGGTGTACTTGACTGAATCTCTGCATATATTTCCGCAAGCTCTCCCCTTCCTTCTGTGGAAGGACATGCAAATCACTGTGCCGTCCTGGCTCTTGATGGCCGCCCGTGAAGGCGCCAACAAATTCATTGCACAAGTGAGCCCATGATGAAATGGAATTCTCTAGCAGGTGCATCACCCATGACCTCATGTTTGGCTTGAGTACCAAAGGGAAGTAGTTGGCGGACACCTTCTCATCTCTTCCCCCGGCGGCTTGAACAGCAATTGTGTAAATGCTCAAGAACTCTGCCAGGTTCAGCTTTCCATTGTACTTTTTCGGTAGCTCCGGCATGAAGACATGGGCAGATGGCCAGCAGACTTGTCGCAGCTCGCGAGTGAAGGCAGGGCACCCAACCTCGAAAGGTAAGTGTTGGGGAACGTAGTAATTTCAAAAAAATTCCTACGCACACGCAAGATCATGGTGATGCATAGCAACGAGAGGGGAGAGTGTTGTCCACATACCATCGTAGACCGAAAGCGGAAGCGTTATGACAACGCGGTTGATGTAGTCATACGTCTTCACGATCGACCGATCCAAGTACCGAACGTACGGCACCTCCGCGATCCGCACACGTTCAGCTTGGCAACGTCCCACGAACTCACGATCCAGTAGAGCTTCGAGGGAGATCTTGATCAGCACGACGGCGTGATGACGGTGATGATGAAGCTACTGGCACAGGGCTTCGCCTAAGCACTACGACGATATGATCGAGGTGGATTATGGTGGACCGGGGCTCCGCACACGGCTAAGAGATCAATGATCAACTTGTGTGTCTATGGGGTGCCCCCTCCCCCGTATATAAAGGAGTGGAGGAGGGGGAGGAGGCCGGCTTCCTAGGTGCGCCCCAAGGGGAGTCCTACTCCCACCGGGAGTAGGATTCCCCCCCTTCCCTAGTTGGACTAGGAGTGGAAGGAAGGGGGAGGAAGGAGGAAGGAAAGGGGGGGGGGGCGGCCACCCTCCCAATTCGGATTGGGCTTGGGGGGGCGCCCCTCCTTTGCTCCCTTCTCCTCTCTCCCACTAAGGCCCAATAAGGCCCATATACCTCCCGGGGGGTTCCGGTAACCTCCCGGTGCTCCAGTATATTCCCGAACTCACCCGGAACCATTCCGATGTCCAAGTATAGTCGTCCAATATATCAATCTTTATGTCTCGACCATTTCGAGACTCCTCGTCATGTCTGTGATCATATTCGGGTCTCCGAACTACCTTCGGTACATCAAAACACATAAACTCATAATATCGATCGTCACCGGACGTTAAGTGTGCGGACCCTACGGGTTCGAGAACTATGTAGACATGACCGAGACTCATCTCCGGTCAATAACCAATAGCGGAACCTGGATGCTCATATTGGTTCCTACATATTCTACGAAGATCTTTATCGGTCAAACCGCATAACAACATACGTTGTTCCCTTTGTCATCAGTATGTTACTTGCCCGAGATTCGATCGTCGGTATCTCAATACCTAGTTCAATCTCGTTACCGGCAAGTCTCTTTACTTGTTCCGTAATGCATCATCCCGCAACTAACTCATTAGTTACATTGCTTGCAAGGCTTATAGTGACGTGCATTACCGAGAGGGCCCAGAGATACCTCTCCAACAATCGGAGTGACAAATCCTAATCTCGATCTATGCCAACTCAACAAGTACCATCGGAGACACCTATAGAGCACCTTTATAATCACCCAGTTACGTTGTGACATTTGGTACCACACAAAGTGTTCCTCCGGTATTCGGGAGTTGCATAATCTCATAGTTATAGGAACATGTATAAGTCATGAAGAAAGCAATAGCAATATACTAAAACGATCAAGTGCTAAGCTAACGGAATGGGTCAAGTCAATCACATCATTCTCTAATGATGTGATCCCGCTAATCAAATGACAACTCATGTCTATGGTTAGGAAACTTAACCATCTTTGATTCAACGAGCTAGTCAAGTAGAGGCATACTAGTGATACTATGTTTGTCTATGTATTCACACATGTACTAAATTTCCGGTTAATACAATTCTAGCATGAATAATAAACATTTATCATGGTATAAGGAAATATAAATAACAACTTTATTATTGCCTCTAGGGCATATTTCCTTCAGCCTCCCACTTGCACTAGAGTCAATAATCTAGATTACACAGTAATGATTCTAACACCCATGGAGTCTTGGTGCTGATCATGTTTTGCTCGTGAGAGAGGCTTAGTCAACGGGTCTGCAACATTCAGATCCATATGTATCTTGCAAATCTCTATGTCTCCCTCCTTGACATGATCGCGGATGGAATTGAAGTGTCCCTTGATGTGCTTGGTTCTCTTGTGAATTCCCTTTGCCAAGGCAATTGCACTAGTATTGTGATACGTCTCCAACGTATCTATAATTTTTTATTGCTCCATGCTATTATATATTCTGTTTTGGATGTTTGGTGGGCTTATTTATACACTTTTATATTATTTTTGGGACTAACCTATTAACCGGAGGCCCAACCCAAATTGCTGTTTTTTTGCATATCTCAGTGTTTCGCAGAAAAGGAATATCAAACGGAGTCCAAACGGAATGAAACCTTCAGGAGAGTTATTTTTGGAACAAATGTGATCCAGAGGACTTGGAATGGTCGTCAAGAAATCACCGAGGAGGCCACGAGGCAGGGGGGCGCGCCTACCCCCTGGGCGCGCCCTCCACCCTCGTGGGCCCCTCGTGGCTCCACCGACCTACTTCTTCCTCCTATATATACCTACGTACCCCCAAACCATCGAGGAGCACCACGAAAACCTAATTCCGCTGCCGCAACCTTCTATACCCGTGAGATCCCATCTTGGGGACTTTTTCGGCGCTCCGCCGGAGGGGGCATTGATCATGGAGGGCTTCTACATCAACACCATAGCCTCTCCGATGATGTGTGAGTAGTTTACCTCAGACCTTTGGGTCCATAGTTATTAGCTAGATGGCTTCTTCTCTCTCTTTGGATCTCAATACAAAGTTCTCCTCGATTCTCTTGGAGATCTATTCGATGTAATCTTCTTTTGCGGTGTGTTTGTCGAGATCTGATAAATTGTGGGTTTATGATCAAGATTATCTATGAACAATATTTGAATCTTCTCTGAATTCTTTTATGTATGATTGGTTATCTTTGCAAGTCTCTTCGAATTATCAGTTTGGTTTGGCCTACTAGATTGATCTTTCTTGCAATGGGAGAAGTGCTTAGCTTTGGGTTCAATATTGCGGTGCTCGATCCCAGTGACAGTAGGGGAAATGACACGTATTGTATTGTTGCCATCGAGGATAAAAAGATGGGGTTTATATCATATTGCATGAGTTTATCCCTCTACATCATGTCATCTTGCTTAAAGCGTTACTCTGTTCTTATGAACTTAATACTCTAGATGCATGCTGGATAGCGGTCGATGTGTGGAGTAATACTAGTAGATGCAGGCAGGAGTCGGTCTACTTGTCACGGACGTGATTCCTATATACATGATCATACCTAGATACTCTCATAACTATGCTCAATTCTATCAATTGCTCGACAGTAATTTGTTTACCCACCGTAATACTTATGCTATCTTGAGAGAACCCACTAGTGAAACCTATGGCCCCCGGGTCTATTTTCCATCATATTAATCTCCCGTCAACAAGCTATTTCTGGCGCTGTTTATTTTGCTTTCTTTACTTTTAGTCTTTATCATAAAAATACCAAAAATATTATCTTATCATCTCTATCAGATCTCACTCTCATAAGTGACCGTGAAGGGATTAACAACCCCTTTATCGCGTTGGTTGCGAGGTTCTTATTTGTTTGTGTAGGTGCGTGGGACTCGCGCGTGGCCTCCGACTGGATTGATACCTTGGTTCTCAAAAACTGAGGGAAATACTTACGCTACTTTACTGCATCACCCTTTCCTCTTCAAGGGAAAACCAACGCAGTGCTCAAGAGGTAGCAAGAAGGATTTCTGGCGTCGTTGCCGGGGAGTCTACGCACAAGTCAAGACATACCAAGTACCCATCACAAACTCTTATCCCTCGCATTACATTATTTGCCATTTGCCTCTCGTTTTCCTCTCCCCCACTTCACCCTTGCCGTTTTATTCGCCCTCTTTTTTCCGCTCGCCTTTCTTTCGCCATGTCTGAATCTGGGGAGGTTATCGCTAATGAAGGCAATAATAATAACATGGGAAACTTTGATGCCTTCGATGATCCTCTTGAGGGACCTACTATCTTGCATACTAAAAAGTTTCGTGTCGGTAGTGGTAATATTATTGGGAAAGGAGTTATTCAAGATTTCTTTACTTGTGCCGGTGCTTTGCCCATCATGGGTGGCTCTATTCTTCATAGAACTAGTAGCCTTGCGGATGCGATATCTTTGCTCGTAGTTGAACTTGAAAGGCAATTTCTTCATATGCATCCTTGCATACAAAGAATTTTCCTAGAATTTTCTAATATTGAGTACTCTTCTGTTAAGCATGCCGCTACTATCTTTTTGGCCCATGAGTTCAGATTTATAATGAAAGAGGCTAAAGAAATTTTTGCGCATTATAGGGTGGATGCTGGTCATCTTCCCATAGAAGCTATCCTTTTTAATCAAGAAGACATAATGCGTTTACAATCTTTGGATCATGTTGCCTATAATGAAAACCTTAGAAAAAAGGTTCCTACCGATGTTTTAGTCGATAGAATTTCTGAACTTAATGACGACTTTGCTATTCAGAATAATGGGTTAGGTTTTTCTCTTGAGAAAAGACTCGTGACTTTTTGTCAAAAGAACGCTTGTAATGATGAATTGGTTGTGCAATATGAGGGGCCAAGGGAGGAACCCATACCTCCCGAGCTTGATCTTGGGGACTTTTGTCCTATTAAATTCAACCCCTTTGATTACTTTTGCTTGCCACAAAGAAAACTTGCTGCTGAACGTAGAGAATATGAAAGGAGTTTTCATGATTTACCTTACCATTATTATGGCAATACCTAGATCTATCCTTGTTTTTATGCCTAGCTAAGGGCGTTAAACGATAGCGCTTGTTGGGAGGCAACCCAATTTTATTTTTAGTTTTTTGCTTTTTGCTCCTGTTTAGGAATAAATCTTTGATCTAGCCTCTGGTTAGATGTGTTTTTATGTTTTAATTAGTGTTTGTGCCAAGTGAACCTATAGGATCTTCTTGGATGATAGTTATTTGATCTTGCTGAAAATTCCAGAAACTTTCTGTTCACGAAAACAATTGTTAAAAATCACCAGAACGTGATAAAATACTGATTCCAATTGCAGTAGATCAATAAACATATTATCTAGGCTGTCCTATTTTGGTAGATTTTTCTGAGTTCCAGAAGTTTGCATTAGTTACAGATTACTACAGACTGTTCTGTTTTTGACAGATTCTGTTTTTCGCGTGTTGTTTGCTTATTTTGATGAATCTATGGCTAGTAAAAGAGCTTATAAACCATATATAAGTTGGAATACAATAGGTTTAACACCAATATAAATAAAGAATTAGTTCATTACAGTACCTTGAAGTGGTGTTTTGTTTTCTTTCGCTAACGGAGCTCATGAGGTTTTCTGTTAAGTTTTGTGTTGTGAAGTTTTCAAGTTTTGGGTAAAGATTTGATGGATTATGGAACAAGGAGTGGAAAGAGCCTAAGATTGGGGATGCCCAAGGCACCCCAAGGTAGGACACCAATAAGCCAAAGCTTGGGGATGCCCTGGAAGGCATCCCCTCTTTCGTCTTCGTCCATCGGTAACTTTACTTGGAGCTATATTTTTATTCACCACATGATATGTGTTTTGCTTGGAGCGTCTTGTATGATTTGAGTCTTTGTTTTTAATTTACCACAATCATCCTTGCTGTACACACCTTTTGAGAGAGACACACATGATTCGGAATTTGTTAGAATACTCTACGTGCTTCACTTTTATCTTTTGAGCTATATAGTTTTTGCTCTAGTGCTTCACTCAATCTTTTAGAGCACGGCGGTGGTTTTGATTTATAGAAACTATTGTTATCTCATGCTTCACTTATATTATTTTGAGAGTCCTACAAAATAGCATGGTAATTTGCTTTAATTGATAATTTAGTCCTAATATGATAGGCATCCAAGATTAGTAAAAACTTTCTTATAAGTGCGTTGAATACTAAGAGAAGTTTGATACTTGATAATTGTTTTGAGATATGAAGATGGTGATATTAAAGTCATGCTAGTTGAGTAGTTGTGAATTTGAGAAATACTTGTGTTAAAGTTTGTGATTCCCGCAGCATGCACGTATGGTGAACCGTTATGTGATGAAGTTGGAGCATGCTTTATTTATGGGATAATTAGATTTATGCCCCTAGTTGTGTCCCACTCGTCTGTTTTACCCCTAATTCCCAAAAGTCACCGGTTCTGTCCAAGTCACTTTGCTCCTCTTATGCTTTTGCCCTTTGACCGTTTGACCGTTAGTTTGAAAACTTCATAACTAATTAAAAATCAAAAAATGTTCAGAAAAATGCAAATAAGATACCAAAATGTTCAGAAAAACATCACTTGTATGTTAGTGTCATTTGCATTCATGAAAATAGTGTTGGAAAGTGCACATCTGAGTTTTAGCTCTTTTGATACCACCATGAATAGTGAACTCTAAAAAAATTCAAAAAAAATCAAAAAAAATATGGTGGCGAAGAACAACAAATGTTCTAAGTGCTTGCCAAGTTTCATTAGGGAACGACATTCGTGGAAGTCATGGCAAAAAAAAATCTATTTTGGAGTGCTGATTGTTTTTTTTGCTGCGGCACCCACGAATGTTATTCCCTGATGAAACTTGGCAGGCACTTAAAACATTTGTCATTCTTTGCCACCAATTTTTTTTAATTTTTTGAACTTTTTTTGATTTTACTATTCATTGTGGTAGCATAAGAGCTAAAACTCGGATGGGCACTTTCCAACACTTTTTTCATGAATGCAAATGACACTGACATATAGGTGATGTTTTTCTGAACATTTTGGTATCTTATTTGCATTTTTCTGATTTAGTATGAATTAGTTATGAAGTTTTCAAACTGATGGTTAAACGGTCAAAGGGCAAAAGCATAATAGGAGCAAAGTGACTTGGACAGAACTAGTGACTTTTGGGAATTAGGGGTAAAACAGACGAGTGGGACACAACTAGGGGCATAAATCTAATTATCCCTTTATTTATTGATTGTCTTCCTTATGAGTGGCGGTCGGGGACGAGCGATGGTCTTTTCCTACCAATCTATCCCCCTAGGAGCATGCGCGTAGTACTTCGTTTCGATAACTAATAGATTTTTGCAACAAGTATATGAGTTCTTTATGACTAATGTTGAGTCCATGGATTATACACACTCTCACCCTTCCACCATTGCTAGCCTCTCTAATACCGCGCACTTGTCGCCGGTATCATACACCTACCATATACCTTCCTCAAAACAGCCACCATACCTACCTATCATGGCATTTCCATAGCCATTCCGAGATATATTGCCATGCAACTTACCACCGTTCCGTTTACTATGACACGCTCCATCATTGTCATATTGCTTTGCATGATCATGTAGTTGACATCGTATTTGTGGCAAAGCCACCTTCAAAATTCTTTCATACATGTCACTCTTGATTCATTGCATATCCCGGTACACCGCCGGAGGCATTCACATAGAGTCGTATTTTGTTCTAAGTATTGAGTTGTAATACTTGAGTTATGAGTAATAAAAGTGTGATGATCATCATTATTAGAGCATTGTCCTAAGTGAGGAAAGGATGATGGAGACTATGATTCCCCCACAAGTCGGGATGAGACTCCGGACGAAAAAAGAAAAGAAAAAAAGAGGCCATAAAAAAAGAGAAAAGTCCCAAATAAAAAATTGAGAGAAAAAGAGAGAAGGGACAATGTTACTATCCTTTTACCACACTTGTGCTTCAAAGTAGCACCATGATCTTTATGGTAGAGAGTCTCTTGTTTTTTCACTTTCATATACTAGTGGGAATTTTACATAGAACTTGGCTTGTATATTCCAATGATGGGCTTCCTCAAAATGCCCTAGGTCTTCATGAGCAAGCGAGTTGGATGCACACCCACTTAGTTTCTTTTGTTGAGCTTTTATACACTTATAGCTCTAGTGCATCCGTTGCATGGCAATCCCTACTCACTCACATTGATATCTATTAATGGGCATCTCCATAGCCCGTTGATACGCCTAGTTGATGTGAGACTATCTTCTCCTTTTTGTCTTCTCCACAACCACCATTCTATTCCACCTATAGTGCTATATCCATGGCTCACGCTCATGTATTGCGTGAAGATTAAAAAAGTTTGAGAACATCAGAAGTATGAAACAATTTATTGGCTTGTCATCGGGGTTGTGCATGATTTAAATACTTTGTGTGGTGAAGATAGAGCATAGCCAGACTATATGATTTTGTAGGGATAACTTTCTTTGGCCATGTTATTTTGAGAAGACATGATTGCTTTATTAGTATGCTTGAAGTATTATTACTTTTATGTCAATAATAAACTTTTATCTTAAATCTTTCGGATCTGAATACTCATACCAGAAATAAGAGAATTACATTGAAAATTATGCTAAGTAGCATTCCACATCAAACATTATGTTTTTTATCATTTACCTACTCGAGGACGAGCAGGAATTAAGCTTGGGGATGCTTGATACGTCTCCAATGTATCTATAATTTTTGATTGCTCCATGCTATTATATATTCTGTTTTGGATGTTTAGTGGGCTTATTTATACACTTTTATATTATTTTTGGGACTAACCTATTAACCGGAGGCCCAGCCCAAATTGCTGTTTTTTTGCCTATTTCAGTGTTTCGCAGAAAAGGAATATCAAACGGAGTTCAAACGAAATGAAACCTTCGAGAGAGTTATTTTTGGAACGAACGTGATCCAGAGGACTTGGAGTGGACGTCAAGAAATCAGCGAGGAGCACCACGAAAACCTAATTCCACCGCCACAACCTTTTGTACCCATGAGATCCCATCTTGGGGCCTTTTCCGGCGTCCTGCCGGAGGGGGCATTGATCACGAGGGCTTCTACATCAACATCATAGCCTCTCCGATGATGTGTGAGTAGTTTACCTCAGACCTTCGGGTCCATAGTTATTAGCTAGATGGCTTCTTCTCTCTCTTTGGATCTCAATACAAAGTTCTCCTCGACTCTCTTGGAGATCTATTCGATGTAATCTTCTTTTGCGGTGTGTTTGTGTCAGGACCGGATTTTCGGGATATTAATTCTCCAGAAAATGGCCCTTATGCTCACCAGCCCCAGGATTACTGTTAGCTGATGAGGCACCAACTTGATACAAGAATTCCAAGCAAAGAACAAAAATATGTAGTACAAGACCATTTTGGCCTGTGAGTACAACACTTGGTTTCTAATGGTTGATGGCGGAAGCGGTTTGTGGTTCATCTGCGTCTATGGGACCCCATTTCCCACAGGAACAGCTGACCAGGATAACTCCTATCTTCGCGAGGCTGCTATCATCATTGCGTAGCTTCCGGGGTTGTCGTCGTAACGCTCTTCTCCACGCAAGAAAATCTGGCCAAGACAATAGCCAGGGACAAGCCAGTGAGTACGTTTGAATGTACTCGCAAACATCAAGAACACGGGTATAATATAACCAGGGGTAATCATGTTCCGAAATATTCTATGATCACAACGTCTGTCACGAAATATACGAAATCCATGATGCATGCATGTGGGTAAAATATGAATATGCAATATAGAAATGGAATGTAGTGATCGAGTGTCTGAAATGACTCCTCGAAAAAGGGTGCAAATAAATTAACAATGCCGCAGTCGGGCGTCTGGGCGACACCACATAAAGGGCTTATAAAAGAAAATTAAATAACAAGCATGCCGCAGTCGGGCGTCTATGCAACACCACATAAAGGGCTTATAAAAGAAAATTAAATAACAAGCATGCCGTAGTCGGGCGTCTATGCGACACCACATAAAGGGCTTATATAATAATAAACACAGTGAATATCCAGGAGGTAGAACCGTCCCAAGGATACTGAATAATTCAAATGAAGTAAATGGTTAGTCCACAATAATAATGATCATAATCCATACAAGTCACAAGTCATGATCCAAGTTCTGGTTTAACAGTTTTTCCTCCGAAGGCCGACACTAAGACCGACACTTGACCTATCCCAGACTGTAGTCCTTAACCATGGACACGGCTATTCGAATAGATGTATAATCTCTGCAGAGGGTGTACTCTTTACCCACGGGTAACGGATTTCTTTAGTCCATCGGGACTAATTCCGTCTACGGTCTTTTAATTGAAAACACGCCTGACCTGCACACACCATCTTAACTTACCGGTGTCTGGAATCACCCACGACACCTGCCAAGCAAAACTCTAAGTGGGGAGGCTACAACCTCGACGTAGCATGGGATCAAATTTATATTCGCGCGCTCTAAGGGGTGCCCCCCTCTCGGTCCCAACCGGAAACACCCATGCCCCCGGACCGGATGACAGGCTTTAATCCATGGCCATGGGACCCTCATCACGGCCTCTCTGTACGGTGTGTGCTAGAAAGGGGTTGACAACTTACTGAACCGTACCCTACCTATGGCAGGGACAAGTGGTAGTACGAAGCAAGTATGGGGGTTACTGGACAAGACTCGATCTAAGGCCGACTCGGGAGGTTCAAGTGTTCCCTGCATGATTAGCATAACAAGAATATTTCCAATAACAGATAAGCTTAACACTCATCAAGCCCCACCATGCCATACCGGACATACTCGTCTCAACGAGGGACTAGGGACAAGCTTGTGTCTACCCAAGACTGCGACTTTCCCGACTTCCTTCCGGCATGCATGAGAGACTTACGAGGATGATCACTATTACCAGCATATCCGTTTATAACAGCAAAGAAAAATCTCCATTATGCACTCATGCGTATGATCTCACCGTCGCATAAAATAGCGTATGCTCCAAGTCAAGGTGATTGTTGTAACCGTATCAACAACATCCAAAAATATTATGCCAGGGTTCAGAATGCTTGCCTTCAAGTGTATGCATGTGGGGGTGCACTTTTTGAAGGTTGCCTTTTTCTCCAAAATCCTATTTAGAGAAATATTCAAATAACACACATTTCAAAAACAGTACAAAAAGTTGTCCCTAATATTTTTGAAATAAATCTTAAAATAAACTAGATGAAATTTGAGAGAGGTAGGAAAAAGAATCAACTCATTTGGAGTTTTATTTTAAAAGATATAGCCAGTCAAAGATTAGTCAAAGTTCTGATTTAATAAAATCAGAAAAAGGAAAACGCTTCGGGGAAAATACGCTTTCGAAGCAGAGAATACGTACTCAGGATTTTGCGCTATCACTTAACCAGAGAGGACAGGCGCGCGGGTCACTGACAGTGGGTCCAACGGGCCCACTGGTCAGGTTTGACTGGTCTCCCTCTCCCTCCTTTCTCTCTGCCCGAACGGTGGCGGGCCTCCGGCGATCGCCGTCGATGAACGGCAGCTCCCCACGGGGCCCCGAGGGCAGGGATGGATCCGCCAGACCGGGGCGGTCCTCCCGGTGGGCGCTAGGCAGGTGGGGACGGAGGAGGTCACCGGCGGCGAGCTCCGCGGCGGACGGAGGTTCGGGAGCAAAGTGAGCTTCGGGCTATGGTGGTCTTTGGTCGAGGCTGAGTCGCTAGGCAGCTCCGCAAGGCTATGGGGAGACTCTTGGTGGCGTTGGATGGGCGGGGGAGGGCCTGGCTGCGACATATTGCACCGGAGCTTGGCGGCGGCCGAACTGGCCGGAGACGAGGAAGAAGGCCCCTTCCCGTCGATTGCTGGCTGCGGGAGTACAATGGGGATGGACTGGGGTTGCCTGAGTGCTCGGAGGGGCTCGGGATCCCCTTATATAGGCGCTCGAGGTTGGTCCCGCGGCGGCCGAGGACAAGATCACCGGCGACCGCTGTACTGTGGTTGCAGGGCTACGTGGCGGCGACGAGCGCATGCCGACGGCTTGCGGATAAGCTCGGGCTGTTCCCAGGGGGCAGCTGGCGCGCGCGGGTGGTTTGGGCGGCGCCGTCCACGGCAGAGCCCGCTGCCGACGCCGGCGTGCCGCCAAGGGGGGCCTGACGGCGGCGCTGTAGGGTGCCAGGGAGTCTTGGAGGTTTCCGGTGAGTGGGCGAGCGCATGGCGCGGCTCTGCAGGCGAGCTGGGGCCAGGGATGGGACGCGTCGAGGGTGGCAGTGCGGCGCGGCGACTCGGTGCGCGCGCGTGCAAAACGTGCACTCTGGGCGCGCCCAGAGCACGCATGCCAGGTGCTCGACGAAATGCCAGCGCGTGCTAGCGAGCTTGGGTGAGGCTGGTAGCTAACAGGCCAGGGTTAGGGGTAGCTAGGAGATTTGTGGACATGCTGGATGGGTCAGGAGCTCAAGTCCACAATGCAAACTAGGAGACATGCCAAAACTGTTCCTGCACACAGGGTGTTCGACAGAATGCCATGGTCATCTAGGCAACTCTTGGGGTGGCCAAACTCTCCAGATCCTAGTCTCTTTGGGAGTTAAAGAGGGTGGTAAGGTTAGTTTGGCAAAAACAGAAATTTGTTAGAGCAAGTTTTTGAGAAAACCAGTTTTGGGCAGAAACTAAAGGCTATCATTGCATGCACCAAAAATACTCCAATGGGCCCAATCTCCTGGACTTAAGGGTTTGGTAGGGAGGACTATAAGTAGGAAAAAGCTCAAGGGCACTAGAGGAAAATAAAACAGGGTTGCAGTACAAATCACCAAACTGGACCAGAAAGAAAAAGAGGTTGATCCACTCAAATTTTTCAAAGGACAATACTGGGTTTTTGCATGAAGTTTAATTATGAGCATCTACTGACATCTCCAAACACTTGGAAGAATTTTTAGAAGAATATTTAAATAGGTTGTAGTGCAAAAATACCTACTGGACCAGATTTGAAAAATTGATGTAGAGCTCAAAATCTCAAATGACCAAAGGATATTTTTGCATAAAAGTGATGTGGAAACCCCACATGACATCCCCAAATTTTGGTAAATTTTTTAAAAGCATTTATCAAATGGTTGCAGTGCAAAAGGGACTCCATATTTATGAAAGATCATTTTAAAAGAATAAAGCTCATGAAAAATAATTATGCAAATAAATCCACTGATAAAGAATTGATTTTATAAAGAGGGCATACAAGTCCAATAATATTTTTGAAAAGTTTCCACTTGAGGTAAAAACCCACAATATTAAAGAGAAGAGGTGTTCTGAAATCAAAGGAGAAATCCAGAAAAATAAAAATTTAATTTCCTGGCAAAATTTTAATTAATAAAAACAAGGTCAAGTTTTTGGGGTGTTACAACACTACCCCCTTTAAGAAAAATCTCGTCCTCGAGATTTCCTAAGGCTTGTTTTTAAAAATAACACTCCCATTAGTTGAAACCAAGAGTTTGCTCATAGCACGAATTTTGGGTACAAACATAAGCTGTAACACACAAACAAACATAGCTATGACGTTTAAAATAAAGACGGCAAAAGGACAGGGTCCTGAGAAAACGTCTCTGGTACTGGGGCGCACGAGCAGACATCCTTTAATAATGGTGATACATAATCACACAATTACAAGGCGTAGAAATAATAAGGCTCGTTACTACTCGAGTGACTTAGTCTACTCCGTTAATATCTAAGCGGGCTTGCCTAGAGGACGCCGAAGCTTCTCCACGGGTTTCATCGTCGGGATTAGCCGGATGAGGTTGAGGGGCTGCAGGGTCGGGGTAGCGATGATGACCATCGCGGGGGTTGCTGGCCACAACCCCGTTGGAGTGTGTTCCCAAAAGGCGGCGAAGCACTTCTGGGGACATCAAAGTATTTTGGCCGATGGCTGGGGCAGACCTCAAGGGCTCGATTGGGTGTCCGAACAGCACGACTGGGTTGTCGGTGTCGGGCTCCACTTCTCCTCTCGCCGGGGCTCGGCGAAACAGTTCTCTACGAGCTGCGATCAGATCAAGGGTGATCTGATCGAACAGTTCCTCTAGTGCACTTACATAGCGCACCAGATGCAATAGTGCAGGATCCGGCTCGTGATCTCCGTTGCCAACCTAGGGCGGCCTACCATACCCGTTACGACTGGGGTAGTAGTAGAACGAGCGACAGTTAACTCTGGGCGACAAGTGCCGGAGTTGAACTATAGCTTCCCGAGCTGCCAGCTGGATGGCTTGTGGCTCAAAGGGAGTGGTCCTCCCAGTGAACCTGTAGGGGCGTTCTGGCGATAGACCCCTACCATAAATGTGTACAGTGGCCCAGAACTGACGGCTCTCACCGCTCATGAGTTCTTGGTACACAACATATTCTGGGGTCTCTTCCAATGCATAGGCACGGCGGGTGAGGTTTGCGAGCACGGTCACAAAACCTCCAAGGTTGGTTGCTGTGGTCTCATTGTGAACAATGGGACCAGGCATCGAGACTTGGTTTGGGAAAAAGGCTGTGCTGTGCTGGGTTGAGGCTAGCGTGCCCTTTTATAGAAAAAGGGGACGGAGTCTTCCTTCGCACGCTTGCGAATGAGACAAGTTAGGTGTCGGTCACTGGCGCGTGATCGACAGGCTAGGCGGATAGGTTGGGCACCGACTGCCAAAAGCGTCGGGGTCACTGTGTGGCTATCTTACCCGAGAAGCTTGGCCGGGGTTGGGTTAAGGTCTGATGGGTTGGTTAACCTAGGTTTATTGACCTGGCTAAGATAGGGTTAGCCAATGGTCAGCCTGGCTCTGATACCAAGTCTGTCAGGACCGGATTTTCGGGATATTAATTCTCCAGAAAATGGCCCTTATGCTCACCAGCCCCAGGATTACTGTTAGCTGATGAGGCACCAACTTGATACAAGAATTCCAAGCAAAGAACAAAAATATGTAGTACAAGACCATTTTGGCCTGTGAGTACAACACTTGGTTTCTAATGGTTGATGGCGGAAGCGGTTTGTGGTTCATCTGCGTCTATGGGACCCCATTTCCCACAGGAACAGCTGACCAGGATAACTCCTATCTTCGCGAGGCTGCTATCATCAGTGCGTAGGTTCCGGGGTTGTCGTCGTAACGCTCTTCTCCACGCAAGAAAATCTGGCCAAGACAATAGCCAGGGACAAGCCAGTGAGTACGTTTGAATGTACTCGCAAACATCAAGAACACGGGTATAATATAACCAGGGGTAATCATGTCCGAAATATTCTATGATCACAACGTCTGTCACGAAATATACGAAATCCATGATGCACGCATGTGGATAAAATATGAATATGCAATATAGAAATGGAATGTAGTGATCGAGTGTCTGAAATGACTCCTCGAAAAAGGGTGCAAATAAATTAACAATGCCGCAGTCGGGCGTCTGGGCGACACCACATAAAGGGCTTATAAAAGAAAATTAAATAACAAGCATGCCGCGGTCGGGCGTCTATGCGACACCACATAAAGGGCTTATAAAAGAAAATTAAATAACAAACATGCCGCAGTCGGGCGTCTATGCGACACCACATAAAGGGCTTATATAAGAATAATCACAGTGAATATCCAGGAGGTAGAACCGTCCCAAGGATACTCAATAATTCAAATGAAGTAAATGGTTAGTCCACAATAATAATGATCATAATCCATACAAGTCACAAGTCATGATCCAAGTTCTGGTTTAACAGTTTTTCCTCCGAAGGCCGACACTAAGACCGACACTTGACCTATCCCAGACTGTAGTCCTTAACCATGGACACGGCTATTCGAATAGATGTATAATCTCTGCAGAGGGTGTACTCTTTACCCACGGGTAACGGATTTCTTTAGTCCATCGGGACTAATTCCGTCTATGGTCTTTTAATTGAAAACACGCCTGACCTGCACACACCAGCTTAACTTACCGGTGTCTGGAATCACCCACGACACCTGCCAAGCAGAACTCTAAGTGGGGAGGCTACAACCTCGACGTAGCATGGGATCAAATTTATATTCGCGCGCTCTAAGGGGTGCCCCCCTCTCGGTCCCAACCGGAAACACCCATGCCCCCGGACCGGATGACAGGCTTTAATCCAACACCATGACACACATTTCAAAAACAGTACAAAAAGTTGTCCCTAATATTTTTGAAATAAATCTTAAAATAAACTAGATGAAATTTGAGAGAGGTAGGAAAAAGAATCAACTCATTTGGAGATTTATTTTAAAAGATATAGCCAGTCAAAGATTAGTCAAAGTTCTGATTTAATAAATCAGAAAAAGGAAAACGCTTCGGGGAAAATACGCTTTCGAAGCAGAGAAGACGTACTCAGGATTTTGCGCTATCACTTAACCAGAGAGGACGGGCGCGCGGGTCACAGACAGTGGGTCCAGCGGGCCCACTGATCAGGTTTGACTGGTCTCCCTCTCCCTCCTTTCTCTCTGCCCGAACGGTGGCGGGCCTCCGGCGATCGCCGTTGATGAACGGCAGCTCCCCACGGGGCCCCGAGGGCAGGGATGGATCCGCCAGACCGGGGCGGTCCTCCCGGTGGGCGCTAGGCAGGTGGGGACGGAGGAGGTCACCGGCGGCAAGCTCCGCGGCGGACGGAGGTTCGGGAGCAAAGTGAGCTTCGGGCTATGGTGGTCTTTGGTCGAGGCTGAGTCGCTAGGCAGCTCCACAAGGCTATGGGGAGACTCTTGGTGGCGTTGGATGGGCGGGGGAGGGCCTGGCTGCGACGTATTGCACCGGAGCTTGGCGGCGGCCGAACTGGCCGGAGACGAGGAAGAAGGCCCCTTCCCGTCGATTGCTGGCTGCGGGAGTACTATGGGGGTGGACTGGGGTTGCCTGAGTGCTCGGAGGGGCTCGGGATCCCCTTATATAGGCGCTCGAGGTTGGTCCCGCGGCGGCCGAGGATAAGATCGCCGGCGACCGCTGTACTGTGGTTGCAGGGCTACGTGGCGGCGACGAGCGCGTGCCGACGGCTTGCGGATAAGCTCGGGCTGTTCCCAGGGGGCAGCTGGCGCGCGCGGGTGGTTTGGGCGGCGCCGTCCACGGCAGAGCCCGCTGCCGACGCCGGCGTGCCGCCAAGGGGGCCCTGACGGCGGCGCTGTAGGGTGCCAGGGAGTCTTGGAGGTTTCCGGTGAGTGGGCGAGTGCATGGCGCGGCTCTGCAGGCGAGCTGGGGCAAGGGACGGGACGCGTCGAGGGTGGCAGTGCGGCGCGGCGACTCGGTGCGCGCGCGTGCAAAACGTGCGCTCTGGGCGCGCCCAGAGCACGCACGCCAGGTGCTCGACGAAATGCCAGCGCGTGCTAGCGAGCTTGGGTGAGGCTGGTAGCTAACAGGCCAGGGTTAGGGGTAGCTAGGAGATTTGTGGACATGCCGGATGGGTCAGGAGCTCAAGTCCACAATGCAAACTAGGAGACATGCCAAAACTGTTCCTGCACACAGGGTGTTTGACAGAATGCCATGGTCATCTAGGCAACTCTTGGGGTGGCCAAACTCTGCAGATCCTAGTCTCTTTGGGAGTTAAAGAGGGTGGTAAGGTTAGTTTGGCAAAAACAGAAATTTGTTAGAGCAAGTTTTTGAGAAAACCAGTTTTGGGCAGAAACTAAAGGCTATCATTGCATGCACCAAAAATACTCCAATGGGCCCAATCTCCTGGACTTAAGGGTTTGGTAGGGAGGACTATAAGTAGGAAAAAGCTCAAGGCACTAGAGCAAAATAAAAAAGGGTTGCAGTACAAATCACCAAACTGGACCAGAAAGAAAAAGAGGTTGATCCACTCAAATTTTGCAAAGGACAATACTGGGTTTTTGCATGAAGTTGAATTATGAGCATCTACTAACATCTCCAAACACTTGGAAGAATTTTTAGAAGAATATTTAAATAGGTTGTAGTGCAAAAATACCTACTGGACCAGATTTGAAAAATTGATGTAGAGCTCAAAATCTCAAATGACCAAAGGATATTTTTGCATAAAAGTGACGTGGAAACCCCACATGACATCCCCAAATTTTGGTAAATTTTTTAAAAGCATTTATCAAATGGTTGTAGTGCAAAAGGGACTCCATATTTATGAAAGATCATTTTAAAAGAATAAAGCTCATGAAAAATAATTATGCAAATAAATCCACTGATAAAGAATCGATTTTATAAAGAGGGCATACAAGTCCAATAATATTTTTGAAAAGTTTCCACTTGAGGTAAAAACCCACAATATTAAAGAGAAGAGGTGTTCTGAAATCAAAGGAGAAATCCAGAAAAATAAAAATTTAATTTCCTGGCAAAATTTTAATTAATAAAAACAAGGTCAATTTTTTGGGGTGTTACAGTTTGTCGAGATCCGATGAATTGTGGGTTTATGATGAAGATTATCTATGAACAATATTTGAATCTTCTCTAAATTCTTTTAGGTATGATTGGTTATCTTTGCAAGTCTCTTCGAATTATCAGTTTTGTTTGGCCTACTAGATTGATCTTTCTTGCAATGGGAGAAGTGCTTAGCTTTGGGTTCAATCTTGCGGTGCTCGATCCCAGTGACAGTAGGGTAAATGACACGTATTGTATTGTTGCCATCGAGGATAAAAAGATGGGGTTTATATCATATTGCATGAGTTTATCCCTCTACATCATGTTATCTTGCTTAAAGCGTTACTCTGTTCTTATGAACTTAGTACTCTAGATGCATGCTGGATAGCGGTCGATGTGTGGAGTAATAGTAGTAGATGCAGGCAGGAGTCGGTCTACTTGTCACGGGTGTGATGCCTATATACATGATCATACCTAGATACTCTCATAACTATGCTCAATTCTATCAATTGCTCGACAGTAATTTGTTTACCCACCATAATACTTATGCTATCTTGAGAGAAGCCACTAGTGAAACCTATGGCCCCCAGGTCTATTTTCCATCATATTAATCTCCCGTCAACAAGCTATTTCTCACGCCGTTTATTTTGCTTTCTTTACTTTTAGTCTTTATCCTAAAAATACCAAAAATATTATCTTATCATCTCTATCAGATCTCACTCTTGTAAGTGACCGTGAAGGGATTGACAACCCCTTTATCGCGTTGGTTGTGAGGTTCTTGTTTGTTTGTGTAGCTGCGTGGGACTCGCGCGTGGCCTCCTACTGGATTATACCTTGGTTCTCAAAAACTGAGGGAAATACTTACGCTACTTTACTGCATCACCCTTTCCTCTTCAAGGGAAAAACTAACACAGTGCTCAAGAGGTAGCATATTGTCACAAAAGATTTTCATTGGACCCGATGCACTAGGTATGACACCTAGATCGGATATGAACTCCTTCATCCAGACTCCTTCATTTGCTGCTTCCGAAGCAGCTATGTACTCCGCTTCACACGTAGATACCGCCACAACGCTTTGCTTAGAACTGCACCAACTTACAACTCTACCGTTCAATATAAACACGTATCCGGTTTGTGACTTAGAGTCATTCGGATCAGTGTCAAAGCTTGCATCGACGTAACCATTCACGGCGAGCTCTTTGTCACCTCCATAAACGGGAAACATATCCTTAGTCCTTTTCAGGTATTTCAGGATGTTCTTGCCCGCTGTCCAGTGATCCACTCCTGGATTACTTTGGTACCTCCCTGCTAAACTAATAGCAAGGCACACATCAGGTCTGGTACACAACATTTCATACATGATAGAGCCTATGGCTGAAGCATAGGGAACACCTTTCATTTTCTCTCTATCTTCTGCAGTGGTCAGGCATTGAGTCTGACTCAACTTCACACCTTGTAACACAGGCAAGAACCCTTTCTTTGCTTGATCCATTTTGAACTTCTTCAAAACTTTATCAAGGTATGTGATTTGTGAAAGTCCAATTAAGCGTCTTGATCTATCTCTATAGATCTTGATGCCCAATATATAAGCAGCTTCACCGAGGTCTTTCATTGAAAAACTCTTATTCAAGTATCCTTTTATGCTATCCAGAAATACTATATCATTTCCAATCAACAATATGTCATCCACATATAATATTACAAATGCTATAGAGCTCTCACTCACTTTCTTGTAAATACAGGCTTCTCCAAAAGTCTGTATAAAACCATCACTACTAGGAAAAAGGCTACTAGCAGTGCGGGTAAAATGGCTACTAGCAGCGTGGGTACCCGCGCTACTAGTATCGCGCTATAGCTAATAGTTAGTAGTAGCGTGGGAGAAACCCGCGCTACTACTAACTTTGTTGGTATTAGCGTGTGCCACCCACGCTACTGCTATTACAGACTCGCGCTACTACTAATGAAGTAGTAGTAGCGTGCCTACAATACCAGCGCTACTAGTATCCTAAATACTAGTAGGGCACTTTTTTCCCAACGCTACTAGTAGCAGATTAGGAATTAAAAAAATAAAAATAGATGCAGTATTCATGAATGGAGATCAGAGGCACGTCCAATGCAAAATAAATTTCACAGAACCATCTTAACACTTGAAGTGTTCATGGATGCAACATTCAACATCTCAAATCGAAGAGATCACGAGGACACACACAACCATTATCAAAAGGTTGGTACCTTCCCTAGCGTTTCACCACCAACCTAACCAGACCACTTCTCTAGATGTATGTACAAAGCGTCGAGGTCCTCCACCTTGAGGAACTCCGGACGGTGGCGTCGTCCTCCACCTTGGTGACCTCCGGACGGTGGCGTCGAGGTCCTCCACCCCGGGGACCTCCTGCGTCGCAATCACCTAGACGATAATCTGTATGACGCGGTCGCGGGGCTTCACGGTGAAGTCTGCCTCCGAGTAGTTGAAGAGCATGACTCCCATCGGGCCGCAGTAGTCCTCGTTGATCACCCTGCACCTAGTCGAGAAAGTGAAAACTTGTTAC
The DNA here is from genome assembly GCF_002575655.3 of Aegilops tauschii subsp. strangulata. Lineage (NCBI taxonomy): Eukaryota > Viridiplantae > Streptophyta > Magnoliopsida > Poales > Poaceae > Aegilops > Aegilops tauschii. Next base: position 532,153,611 of record NC_053036.3, on the reverse strand, counting down.
TTCGCGCCCTCGTGCAGATCTAGTAGGGTATTTTCTTCAATTATCTATCTCTTTTAGTCTATTATGAATCTTCAAAACGGATAAACACCTACTAAATGCATACCCTAGCTATACGTGTTCATGCTATCTTCTTGTTTTGGTGCATTCAAGAAATACTAGTGTATTTGAGCTATATATGCTTGAAATATTTGACAATTAACATCTGTTCAAAATTATCATTTCATGGATAGGGAAATCGCCAACAAAGGACATCGGAAAATTTATTCCCACTGCTCTTCAAAACAGCGCCGGGGTCGACGTTGACTCTCCAGAGAGCACCATTTTAAATCGGGTGGAAAAATGTACAGAGGGAGTGATCTAAACACTCTTATATTAGTTTACATAGGGAGTAGTATATAAGGATGCTCATCATCTTGTGGAAAAATGTACTAGCTACCAATAATGAACTATTTACGTTGAACAATTTAAATTCGAACAATTGTGAATAATGATTAAGCTTACACATCCTACAAACAAAATGGTCAACTCCATGATGTATCCATCAACTACCTAAATTTAACATGGAAACCTTCCATAATATATAGACGAGAAAGAGATAGCAAAATGGATCATGCTTGAAATAGAGATTCTTACTGCAAATCTTAACAGAAGACATGACTTGCCAACACCTGAGTCTCCAATAAGAAATAGCTTGAAGAGGTAATCACTGCATGGTCAAATAAGAGAATGTTAGTCTCCAGCAAACACAGTGCGCAGAGAATAAAACAAGTAGTGGTGACATTTTCAAGATGATAAAAGGGCAGCGCGCTGCACGTAGCTCTTGCTTGCGCAGGGTTCGCGGAAGGGTCCGGCCACTTCCAAAGATGATAATAAGATACAATAACTATGTCCAGGCTTGGAAGATTGAAAATAAATTAAAAGAGAAATGTATTCAAGATAATAACACACAACAATTAGATGGAATAATATTGTCAGGCTTAGACAAGCAAGCAGCGACAGATGAAGGGACATTTTGCTGTTTAATACTCAGCCAAAATGCCAGTTTTGCTAAGCTAATAGATCCCTATGTACTAGTGTGTGATTACTGTGATAGAATGTAAAAATAGTTCCCCTTGCAGCATTAAGATATAATGATATTGTAACATTGAATGAGTGGAGTGCAACCACAGTTATTAGCATCAAGGTAAGTTAAGGATCCATTCATTTCACACAGAGAGTAAAGACTAGTACTATAACAACAACCAGCGCCCATTGATTCCTGCGATGAGAACCGTCTCTGAACAAAAGATCGCACATTTGATGATCTGATACGAGCAAGTACTATAGTACTAATTAAGTTAGTAGTAGTACACATCAACGATAATCAATGGCCCCTCCCTCCCGTGCGTCATCTGGCCGGTTCCTCCGCTAGATGCAGATCAGCTAATCCCCACCCCCACAAGGAGCGACGAATAAAAAGATCTTCTTTTTCTTCTGGCACGGTTCCATTCCGACGGCATCTCCCCTCCTACCGAATCCATCGACGAATCCGCCATGGAACGGCAAGCCCACAGGGCGACTCCCCTCACGAATCCCCCCTCCCACCGCTCAACGAACGAACGAACCCTAGAAAAGCAGAGCAGAAGGCCCGGGGACGGCGTCTCGTCCCATTCCGGCGGACGGTACTGATCCCGAACGAACCGGAACCCGGAGCCCGGAGACAGACAGAGAACGCAGCGGGCATCGATCTGATTCGAGCACCGGAATCCAAGGGGCGATAGAGAGATGAATCAATCACCTGCGGTGGCTGCGGGTCGGCGACGGTCCTGGGGGCGAGATCCGGGGCGCGGTGAGGAGCGGAGCGTGGCGAGGAGAGGGTGCGGATCAAAATAAAAGCTGCGGCGAGAGAGTAGAGCCGCGAGGGGAGGAGGAGATGGGCGCTGGGGTCTCACCTTGGGCAGCCGACGGCGGTGGCGGCGGCGGCGAGGGGAATGGGGGGATTAGCGGGAGAAGATAGGGAGGGGTCGGGAGGCCAACCACTGCGAAAGGGTGGGTGCTGGAGGCGGCGAGGAGAATGTGGGGAGAGTATTTTTTAGGGATGAGAGAGAGAGAGTGGTGGGGTGGACACGCTTAGTAGTAGCGTGGGGGTCTTACCTGCGCTACTACTACTTAGTAGTAGTGCCGGTTTTATACCCCTCGCTACTACTATGGCCTATCCTGGGGGTATTGTTGGAGACCACTTAGTAGCAGCGCGGGTTTATACCCCTCGCTACTACTATCAACTTAGTAGTAGCGCGGTTTTTATACCCCTCGCTACTACTAATTAGCAGTAGCGCCCACTTTTAAACCGCGTTACAGATAAACTTCTGTGTATAAGGTTTTCCCTAATAGTGCATATGCTTTGATCACACTATCAAAACGTTTATTCCAACTCCGAGATGCTTGCACCAGTCCATAGATGGATCGCTGGAGCTTGCACACTTTGTTAGCATCCTTTGGATCGATAAAACCTTCAGGTTGCATCATATACAACTCTTCTTCCAGAAATCCATTCAGGAATGCAGTCTTTACATCCATTTGCCAAATTTCATAATCATAAAATGCGGTAATTGCTAACATGATTCGAACGGACTTAAGAATCGCTACAGGTGAGAAGGTCTCATCGTAGTCAACTCCTTGAACTTGTCGAAAACCTTTCGCAACAAGTCAATCTTTGTAGACAGTAACATTACCGTCGGCGTCTGTCTTCTTCTTGAAGATCCATTTATTCTCGATGGCTTGCCGATCATTGGGCAAGTCAACCAAAGTCCACACTTTGTTCTCATACATGGATCCCATCTCTGATTTCATGGCCTTGTGACACCCAAAAAATTTGACCTTGTTTTATTTATTAAAATGTTGCCAGGAAATAAAACTTTTCCACTTTGTCAAGATTTACCCTTTGTGATTTTGGATTTTTTGCCTCTAGTGGAAAAACCTTCAAAGAGTATTGTTGGACTTGAATACTCTCTATAATAAAACAATCCTTTATCAATGGATTTAAATTGCAAGATTTGTTTTCTCAGAGCTTTATTCTTTTGAAAGGAGTTCTTTTGAATTTGGAGCCTGTTTTGCACTGCAACCATTTGGCAAATGCATTTAAAATTTCCACCAAAATTTGGGGATGTCATGTGATGTTTCCACATCACTTTTATGCAAAAATACCTTTTGGCCATTGGAGATTTTGAGCTCTACACCAACTTTTCCAATCTGGTCCAGTAGGCACTTTTGCACTACAACCCATTTAAATATTTCTTTAAAAATTCTTCCAAGTGTTTGGAGATGTCAGTGGATGCATACAATGCAACCTCATGCAAAAACCCAGTGATGTTCTTTGAAAAATTTGAGTGAATCACCTTCTTATCCTTTCTGGTCCAGTTTGGTGATTTGTACTGCAACCCCATTTTATTTTGTTCTAGCACCCATGAGCTTTTTCCCTACTTACAGTCCTCCATACCAAACTCTTAAGCCCAGGAGATTGGACCCATTGGAGTATTTTTAGTGCATGCAATGTTAGCCTTGAGTTTCTGCCCAAAACTGGTTTTCTCAAAATCTTGCACTATCAAGTTTCTGTTTTTGCCAAACTAGCCTTGCCACCTTCTTTAGCTCCTAAAGAGACTAGGATCTAGAGAGTTTGGCCACCCCAAGAATTGCCTAGTTGCCCATGGCATTCTGTCGAACACCCTATGTGCAGGAACAATTTTGGCATGTCCTCTGGTTTGCATTATGGACTTGAGCCCCTGACCCATCCAGCATGTCCACTAACCTCCCAGATGTCCCTAACCCTGGCCTGTTGACTACCAGCCTCACCCAAGCTCCCTAGCGCGCACTGGCATTTCGTCGAACACCTGCTGTGCGTGCTCTGGGCGCGGCCAGAGCGCGCGTTTTGCACGTGCGTGCGCTCGGGTCGACGCGTCCCGTCACTGGTCCCAGCTCGCCTGCAGAGCCGCGCCACACGCTCGCCCTCTCACCAGTACCCTCCAAGCCGCACTGGCGCCCTACAGCGCTGCCGCCAGAGCTTCCTTGGCGGCACGCCGGCGTCGGCAGCGGGCTCTGCCGTGGACGGCGCCGCCCAAGCCACCCGCGCGCGCCAGCTGCCCCGGGGAACAGCCCGTGCTTATCCACATGCTCGTCGGCACGCGTTCGTCGCCGCCACGACCCCCTGCAGCTACAGCAACGGCGACTCGTCGTCGATCTTATCCACCGCCGCGGAGCCAGCCCCGTCGTGCTATAAGAGGAGGCCCCGTGCTCCTCCGAGCACTCAGGCAACCCCAGTCCAACCCCGTAGTGTTCCCGCAGCCAGCAATCGTCGGGGAAAGTCCTTTCTTCCTCGTCTCCGGCCAACTCGGTCGCCGCCGAATCCAGTGCCATTCGTCGCAACCGGAGCTTCCCCCGCCAATCCAACGCCACCAAGAGTTTCCCCATAGTCGTGCGGAGCTGCCTAGCGCCTCGGCCTCGACCAAGGACCCCTGGAGCCCAAAACCCACTCTGCTCCCGAACCATCGTCCGCCGCGGAGCTCGCCGCCGGTGACTTTCTCCGTCCCCACCCGCCTAGCACCCACCGGGAGGACCGCCTCGGTCTGGCGGATCCATCCCTGCCCTCGGGACCCTGTGGGGAGCTGCCGTTCGCCGACGGTGATCGCCGGAGCCCCGCGCCGTTCGGGCAGAGAGAGGGAGGGAGAGGAAGAACGGTCAAACCTGACCAGTGGGCCCCCTAGACCCACTGCCAGTGACCCGCGCGGCCGTCCTCTCTGTTTAAGTGAAAGCGCAGAGTCCCGAGTACGTCTTCTCTGCTTCGAAAGCGTATTCTCCCCCGAAGTGTTTTCCTTTTTCTGATTTTATTAAAACAGAACTTTGACTGATCTTTGACTGGCTATAACTTTTAAAATAAAACTCCAAATGAGTTGATTCTTTTTCCTACCTCTCTCAAATTTCATCTAGTTTATTTTAAGATTTATTTCAAAAATATTTGAGACAACTTTTTGTACTGTTTTTGAAATGTGTGTTGTTTGAATATTTCTCAAAATAGGATTTTTGGAGAAAAGGCAACCTTCAAAAGTGCACCCCCACATGCATACACTTGAAGGCAAGCATCCTGAACCCTGGCTTAATATTTTGGATGTTGTGATACGGTTACAACATCACCTTGACTTAGAGCATACGCTATTTTATGTGACGATAAAAATCATATGCATGAGTGCATAGTGGAGAGTTCCTTGCTGTGATATATGGATATGTTGGTGATGGTATTCATCCTCGTAAGCTTCCCTTGCATACCGGAAGGAAGCCGGGAAAGTCGTGGTCTTGGGTAGACACGAGCTTGTCCCTAGTACCTCGTTGGGACGAGTATGTCCGGTATGGCATGGTGAGGCTTGACGAGTGGTAAGTTTACCTGTTAATGGAAATATTATTGTTATGATAATCATGCAGGGAACACTTGAACCTCCTGAGTCGGCCTTAGATCGAGTCTTGTCCAGTAACCCCCATACTTGTCTGGTACTACCACTTGTCCCTGCCTTAGGTAGGGTACGGTTCAGTAAGTTGTCAACCCCTTTCTAGCACACACCGTACAGAGAGGCCGTGATGAGGGTCCCATGGCCATGGATTAAAGCCAGTCATCCGGTCCGGGGGCATGGGTGTTTTGGTTGTAGCCGGAGGGGTAGCTCCCCTAGTTTGCACGCGGTATAAATTTTGTGATCCCATGCTACGTCGAGGTTGTAGCCTCCCCACTTAGAGTTTCGCTTGACAGGTGTCGTGGGTGATTCCAGACACCGGTAAGTTAAGCTGGTGTGTGCAGGTCAGGCGTGTTTTCAACTAAAAGACCGTAGACGGAATTAGTCCCGATGGATTAAAGGAATCCGTTACCCGTGGGTAAGAGTACACCCTCTGCAGGGATTATACATCTATTCGAATAGCCGTGTCCATGGTTAAGGACTACAGTCTGGGATAGGTCAAGTGTCGGTCTTAGTGTCGGTCTTCAGAGGGAAAAACGGTTAAACCAAAACCTTGACTATGAACTGTGACATATGTGGATTATGATCATTATTATTGTGGACTAACCATTTGTTTTATTTTGAGTATCCCTAGGATGGTTCTACCTCCTGGATACTCACTGCAACTATTCTATTATAAGTCCTTTATGTGGTGTCGCATAGACGCCCGACTGTGGCATGCTTGTTGTTTCTTTTATATATAAGCCCTTTATGTGGTGTCGCATAGACGCCCGACTGTGGCATGCTTGTTGTTTCTTTTATATATAAGCCCTTTATGTGGTGTCGCATAGACGCCCGACTGTGGCATGCTTGTTGTTTCTTTTATATATAAGCCCTTTATGTGGTGTCGCATAGACGCCCGACTGTGGCATGCTTGTTGTTTCTTTTATATATATAAGCCCTTTATGTGGTGTCGCTCAGACGCCCGACTGCGGCATTGTTAATTTATTTGCACCCCTTTTTTTCGAGGAGTCATTTCAGACACTCGATCACTACATTCTATTTCTTTATGGCATACTCATATTTTACCCGCATGCGTGCATCATGGATTTCGTATACTTCGTGACAGACGTTGTGATCATAGAATTATTTCGGAGCATGTTTTCATATACTATACCCGTGTTCTTGATGTTTGTGAGTACATTCAAACGTACTCACTGGCTTGTCCCTGGCTATTGTCTTGGCCAGATTTCTTGCATGGAGAGGAGCGTTTCGACGACAGCCCCGGAACCCATGAAAAGGTGATAGCAGCCTCGCGAAGATAGGAGTTATCCTGGTCAGCTGTTCTTGTGGGAAATGGAGTCCCATAGACACAGATGTATCACAAACCGCTTCCGCCGTCAACCATTAGAAACCAAATTTTGTACTCCTAGGCCACAATGGTCTTGTACTACATATTTTTGTACCTTGCTTGGAATTCTTGTATCAAGTTGGTGCCTCATCAGCTAACAGTAATCCTGGGGCTGGTGAGCATAAGGGCCATTTTCTGGAGAGTTAATATCCCGAAAATCCGGTCCTGACAGACTTGGTATCAGAGCCAGGCTGACCATTGGCTAATCCTATCTTAGCCAGGTCAATAAACTTAGGATAACCAAACCACCAGACCTTAGCCTAACCCTGGTCAAGCTTCCCGCGTAAGATAGGTCCCCAGTGACCCGACGCCTTTCGGCGGACGGTGCCCCAACCTATCAGCCTAGCCCGTCGATCACGCGCCAGTGACCGACGCCCAACCCGTCTCCATCGCAAGCGTGTGGAGGAAGACTCCGTCCCCTTTCCCTATAAAAAGGGCACGCTAGCCTCAACACAGCACAGCACAGCCTCTTTTCCCCAAACCAAGTCACGATGCCTGGCCCCATTGTTCACAACGAGACCACCGCAACCAACCTCGGAGGTTTTGTGACCGTGCTCGCAAACCTCACCCGCCGTGCCTATGCGTTAGAAGAGCCTCCTGAATATGTTGTGTACCAGGGACCCATGTACGGTGAGATCCGTCAGTACTGGGCCACTGTGCACATCTACGGTAGGGGTCTGTCGCCAGAACGCCCCTACAGGTTCACTGGAAGGACAACTTCCTTTGAGCCACAAGCCATCCAGCTGGCAGCTCGAGAAGCTATAGTTCAACTCCGGCACTTGTCGCCCAGAGTTAACTGTCGCTCGTTCTACTACTACCCCAGTCGTGACGGGTATGGTAGGCCGCCCCAGGTTGCCAACGGAGATCACAAGACGGATCCCGCACTATTGCACCTGGTGCGCTATGTAAGCGCACTAGAGCAACTGTTCGATCAGGTCACCCTCGATCTGATCGCAGCTCGTGGAGAACTGGTTCGCCGAGCCCCGGCGAGAAGAGACGCGGAGCCCGACACCGACAACCCAGTCGTGCTGTTCGGACACCCGATCGACCCCTTGAGGTCTGCCCCAGCCATCAACCAGAGTACTTTGGTGTCACCAGAAGCGCTTCGTCACCTTTTGGGAACCCATTCAAACGGGATTGTGGCCAACAACCCCCGCGATGGTCATCACCACTACCCCGACTCTGCAGCCCCTCAGCCTCAGCCGGCAAATCCTGATGGAGAAACCTCGGCATCCGCCAGGCCAGCCCACCTAGACATTAACGAAGTAGACTAAGTCGCTCGAGTTGTATCGAGCCTTAGTTTTTCTACGCTTTGTAACGGTGTGGCCTGGTATCACTTTTATTTAATGCTGTCGGCTTGAACGCTCCTATTTTTGGAGTAGTAGCTATGCATGTGTACGTTAGCGTACAGTTGCATTCCTAAATTTCGGGCGCAGCTACCAAGACCAACCCCGACGGCACCCACAGTAATGCGACACATTTATGTGATATGTATATCTGTGGCTTTGACCCGAGAACAGGATCGACAACCAGTCACCCTTCACCCCGGTGGATAACCCAACCCCGGTGCTACATAAAGGCCACTTCGTGACCTTGCCAAGTGCCCCTCACTATCGTGCGCAGCACTCACAGCCATTCCTTGCCATGCCAACCCCCAGTATTTATCTGAGAACCCCAGACGCAACCCCAGGCAGTTTTGTCAAATTATTGTGGGACTTTACCTGCAGTACTATGAGTGCCACCCATCCACCCCAGTACGAGTTGCTCAAATCAAGGATCACCCCATCCACCTCAAAATATTGGGCAGTGGTGCACATCCCTCCCGCCTACCCAAACCAAGACCCAACGGAAGTCTCCTTCGTGGGGAAATCCATGCCGACTCCGCATATGGCCATAGAAGCTGCTGCATACGAGGCGCTCACTCGTCTTCGGTTCGCGGTACCCTATGCCAGCGAGCGAGGATACTATTATTTCCCGAGTCGTGCAGCACCCGAGGAAGTTGCATCTTTTCCCGGAGGACGTATTGAGAGAGATCCAGTACTGGCCAACCTTGCTCAGTACGTTATCGCTCAGGAGCGTTTAACTCAGCGGGTAATGGGTTATCTCCAGAGCCTCGCTGATTTAAATCCTCGGATCGCTATTGGCAGACCACTGAGGCCTGACCAGGAGAGGCTCATTCACCGACTGGTCAACCCGCTTCCCCCGATAGAAGAGGAGTGTGCCCCAGTGCCAGAAGCGTTTTCTCAGGACCCTGTCTTTTTGCCGTTTTCTTTGTAAACGTCATCGCTATATTTATTACCCCTATATTTAATTATGTGTTGTGACTCGTACGGATTTGTGCGATGGACCCGATTTCTGATTTCTTTTGTTTTCGTGAGCAGTTTTACTGCTGTTATTTTTGGCTTTAACTAGTTTTATTTTCTTTCTCGATAAATTTTGTGATGAGATTTCTTTCCCCGAGTCACTACGGCGTATACCTTTTTCACGACAGAGATTTTTTTTTCGCGCAGCATCGTAACAGCAGACTCACAGTTACAACCACTCGACCTCGAGCACCATTACGAATCCTTGAACACACTTTTTTCGCCTAACTGATCGCACACGAGGACACCACAGTCTCAGTGAGAGAGATTTGTGAGTGATCAATCAGGCACGAGTTGCCCCAGCACACCGACGGCAGTCAGCGCTCGGTGCCGCGCTTAATCCACGTGATCGCCGCCATCGGGAAGAGCTAACACTCGAGCGGCAGCATCACGACGATCATCCAGGATCATCGCGCACAGGAGCACGGAGAACCCCAGTAGCACCGCCAAACCTCCACACACCAGGACCACATACCAGTCCGGCATCGCCTCCGCTATTAGAGCCTCGTCTCGGGCTCCCGCTAACAGCAATGGAGGAGAAGGAGGAGGAGTGGGAGCGAGGCCAGATGTGAGGAAGAAGAGAGGAGCACCGCGATCGTTTTATAGCTCGAGATCGGTGTACGGTGGGCGAGGTCCACCAGCGCCACTCGTCGCTCGACCGCCGATGTTCGGAGGCGAGTCCGCGAGCAGTGCCGACAGTGCACTGGCCCGCGAGGTGAGTGCACGCTGCACCGGCAGCTAGCACGCTGCGCACTACCACGGTACGGCCTCGATGCCCTACGAGCTAGGCATCGCCGGTGGAGGAAGCGCGGGAGAACGCGCGAGAGAGAAGAGAGAGCCAGAGGTAGGAGAAGAGGCCGACAGTGGGCCCTGGGTCCACCAGTCAGCCAAAGAGAGCACTGTGCTCTCGGGTGCGACCAGCGTATTTTAGTAATTTAGAATTTATTCTAAATTACTGTATCTGCGTAGAAATATCTCATTTTCCCTAACTGTGGATTTGTCCACACCACGCCAGTGTACCGCACTGTGGTTTTACACCACTTATTGCCCTCTCACTATAGCCACTTTGTTTTTGTGCAGTTGAATGATTTCTTTTGATAAAAACAGTTTTTGTTCAAACAACTTTTAACAAATCTCGAGGACGAGATTTTTCTTAAGGGGGGTAGTGTTGTGACACCCAAAAATTTTGACCTTGTTTTATTTATTAAAATGTTGCCAGGAAATAAAACTTTTCCACTTTGTCAAGATTTACCCTTTGTGATTTTGGATTTTTTACCTCTAGTGGAAAAACCTTCAAAGAGTATTGTTGGACTTGAATACTCTCTATAATAAAACAATCCTTTATCAGTGGATTTAAATTGCAAGATTTGTTTTCTCAGAGCTTTATTCTTTTGAAAGGATTTCTTTTGAATTTGGAGCCTGTTTTGCACTGCAACCATTTGGCAAATGCATTTAAAATTTCCACCAAAATTTGGGGATGTCATGTGATGTTTCCACATCACTTTTATGCAAAAATACCTTTTGGCCATTGGAGATTTTGAGCTCTACACCAACTTTTCCAATCTGGTCCAGTAGGCACTTTTGCACTACAACCCATTTAAATATTTCTTTAAAAATTCTTCCAAGTGTTTGGAGATGTCAGTGGATGCATACAATGCAACCTCATGCAAAAACCCAGTGATGTTCTTTGAAAAATTTGAGTGAATCACCTTCTTATCCTTTCTGGTCCAGTTTGGTGATTTGTACTGCAACCCCATTTTATTTTGTTCTAGCACCCATGAGCTTTTTCCCTACTTACAGTCCTCCATACCAAACTCTTAAGCCCAGGAGATTGGACCCATTGGAGTATTTTTAGTGCATGCAATGTTAGCCTTGAGTTTCTGCCCAAAACTGGTTTTCTCAAAATCTTGCACTATCAAGTTTCTGTTTTTGCCAAACTAGCCTTGCCACCTTCTTTAGCTCCTAAAGAGACTAGGATCTAGAGAGTTTGGCCACCCCAAGAATTGCCTAGTTGCCCATGGCATTCTGTCGAACACCCTGTGTGCAGGAACAATTTTGGCATGTCCTCTGGTTTGCATTATGGACTTGAGCCCCTGACCCATCCAGCATGTCCACTAACCTCCCAGATGTCCCTAACCCTGGCCTGTTGACTACCAGCCTCACCCAAGCTCCCTAGCGCGCACTGGCATTTCGTCGAACACCTGCTGTGCGTGCTCTGGGCGCGGCCAGAGCGCGCGTTTTGCACGTGCGTGCGCTCGGGTCGACGCGTCCCGTCACTGGTCCCAGCTCGCCTGCAGAGCCGCGCCACACGCTCGCCCTCTCACCAGTACCCTCCAAGCCGCACTGGCGCCCTACAGCGCCGCCGCCAGAGCTTCCTTGGCGGCACGCCGGCGTCGGCAGCGGGCTCTGCCGTGGACGGCGCCGCCCAAGCCACCCGCGCGTGCCAGCTGCCCCGGGGAACAGCCCGTGCTTATCCACATGCTCGTCGGCACGCGTTCGTCGCCGCCACGACGCCCTGCAGCTACAACAACGGCGACTCGTCGTCGTTCTTATCCACCGCCGCGGAGCCAGCCCCGTCGTGCTATAAGAGGAGGCCCCGTGCTCCTCCGAGCACTCAGGCAACCCCAGTCCAACCCCGTAGTGTTCCCGCAGCCAGCAATCGTCGGGGAAAGTCCTTTCTTCCTCGTCTCCGGCCAACTCGGTCGCCGCCGAATCCAGTGCCATTCGTCGCAACCGGAGCTTCCCCCGCCAATCCAACGCCACCAAGAGTTTCCCCATAGTCGTGCGGAGCTGCCTAGCGCCTCGGCCTCGACCAAGGACCCCTGGAGCCCAAAACCCACTCTGCTCCCGAACCATCGTCCGCCGCGGAGCTCGCCGCCGATGAATTTCTCCGTTCCCACCCGCCTAGCACCCACCGGGAGGACCGCCTCGGTCTGGCGGATCCATCCCTGCCCTCGGGACCCTGTGGGGAGCTGCCGTTCGCCGACGGTGATCGCCGGAGCCCCGCGCCGTTCGGGCAGAGAGAGGGAGGGAGAGGAAGAACGGTCAAACCTGACCAGTGGGCCCCCTGGACCCACTGTCAGTGACCCGCGCGGCCGTCCTCTCTGTTTAAGTGAAAGCGCAGAGTCCCGAGTACGTCTTCTCTGCTTCGAAAGCGTATTCTCCCCCGAAGCGTTTTCCTTTTTCTGATTTTATTAAAACAGAACTTTGACTGATCTTTGACTGGCTATAACTTTTAAAATAAAACTCCAAATGAGTTGATTCTTTTTCCTACCTCTCTCAAATTTCATCTAGTTTATTTTAAGATTTATTTCAAAAATATTTGAGACAACTTTTTGTACTGTTTTTGAAATGTGTGTTGTTTGAATATTTCTCAAAATAGGATTTTTGGAGAAAAGGCAACCTTCAAAAGTGCACCCCCACATGCATACACTTGAAGGCAAGCATCCTGAACCCTGGCTTAATATTTTGGATGTTGTGATACGGTTACAACATCACCTTGACTTAGAGCATACGCTATTTTATGTGACGATAAAAATCATATGCATGAGTGCATAGTGGAGAGTTCTTTGCTGTGATATATGGATATGTTGGTGATGGTATTCATCCTCGTAAGCTTCCCTTGCATACCGGAAGGAAGCCGGGAAAGTCGTGGTCTTGGGTAGACACGGGCTTGTCCCTAGTACCTCGTTGGGACGAGTATGTCCGGTATGGCATGGTGAGGCTTGACGAGTGGTAAGTTTACCTGTTAATGGAAATATTATTGTTATGATAATCATGCAGGGAACACTTGAACCTCCTGAGTCGGCCTTAGATCGAGTCTTGTCCAGTAACCCCCATACTTGTCTGGTACTACCACTTGTCCCTGCCTTAGGTAGGGTACGGTTCAGTAAGTTGTCAACCCCTTTCTAGCACACACCGTACAGAGAGGCCGTGATGAGGGTCCCATGGCCATGGATTAAAGCCAGTCATCCGGTCCGGGGGCATGGGTGTTTCGGTTGTAGCCGGAGGGGTAGCTCCCCTAGTTTGCGCGTGGTATAAATTTTGTGATCCCATGCTACGTCGAGGTTGTAGCCTCCCCACTTAGAGTTTCGCTTGACAGGTGTCGTGGGTGATTCCAGACACCGGTAAGTTAAGCTGGTGTGTGCAGGTCAGGCGTGTGGTGTCGCATAGACGCCCGACTGTGGCATGCTTGTTGTTTCTTTTATATATAAGCCCTTTATGTGGTGTCGCATAGACGCCCGACTGTGGCATGCTTGTTGTTTCTTTTATATATAAGCCCTTTATGTGGTGTCGCATAGACGCCCGACTGTGGCATGCTTGTTGTTTCTTTTATATATATAAGCCCTTTATGTGGTGTCGCTCAGACGCCCGACTGCGGCATTGTTAATTTATTTGCACCCTTTTTTTCGAGGAGTCATTTCAGACACTCGATCACTACATTCTATTTCTATATGGCATACTCATATTTTACCCGCATGCGTGCATCATGGATTTCGTATACTTCGTGACAGACGTTGTGATCATAGAATTATTTCGGAGCATGTTTTGATATACTACACCCGTGTTCTTGATGTTTGCGAGTACATTCAAACGTACTCACTGGCTTGTCCCTGGCTATTGTCTTGGCCAGATGTCTTGCATGGAGAGGAGCGTTTCGACGACAGCCCCGGAACCCATGAAAAGGTGATAGCAGCCTCGCGAAGATAGGAGTTATCCTGGTCAGCTATTCTTGTGGGAAATGGAGTCCCATAGACGCAGATGTATCACAAACCGCTTCCGCCATCAACCATTAGAAACCAAATGTTGTACTCCTAGGCCACAATGGTCTTGTACTACATATTTTTGTACCTTGCTTGGAATTCTTGTATCAAGTTGGTGCCTCATCAGCTAACAGTAATCCTGGGGCTGGTGAGCATAAGGGTCATTTTCTGGAGAGTTAATATCCCGAAAATCCGGTCCTGACAGGCCTCAATCCATTTTGCGGAATCTGGGATCATCATCGCTTCCTCATAGTTCGTAGGTTCGTCATGGTCAAGTAACTTGACCTCCAGAACAGGATTACCGTACCACTCTGGCGCGGATCTTACTCTGGTTGACCTACGAGGTTTGGTAGTAACTTGATCTGAAGTTACATGATCATCATCATTAGCTTCCTCACTAATTGGTGTAGGAGTCACAGGAATAGATTTCTATGATGAACTACTTTCCAATAAGGGAGCAGGTACAGTTACCTCATCAAGTTCTACTTTCCTCCCACTCACTTCTTTCAAGAGAAACTCCTTCTCTAGAAAGGATCCATTCTTAGCAACGAATATCTTGCCTTTGGATATGTGATAGAAGGTGTACGCAACAGTCTCCTTTGGGTATCCTATGAAGACACATTTCTCCGATTTGGGTTCGAGCTTATCAGGTTGAAGCTTTTTCACATAAGCATCGCAGCCCCAAACTTTAAGAAACGACAACTTTGGTTTCTTGCCAAACCACAGTTCATAAGGTGTCATCTCAACGGATTTAGATGGTGCCCTATTTAACATGAATGCAGCTGTCTCTAAAGCATAACCCCAAAATGATAGCGGTAAATCAGTAAGAGACATCATAGATCGCCCATATCAAGTAAAGTACAATTACGACGTTCGGACACACCATTACGCTGTGGTGTTCCGGGTGGCGTGAGTTGCGAAACTATTCCGCATTGTTTCAAATGAAGACCAAACTCGTAACTATTCCACATTTAAATCAAAGAATAATGGTTGCCCTATTTAACTAGTAACTTTATTTTCTTGTTACGATGATTTTCCACTTCACTCTGAAATTCTTTGAACTTTTCAAATGTTTCAGACTTATGTTTCATCAAGTAGATATACCCATATCTGCTCAAATCATCTGTGAAGGTGAGAAAATAACGATACCTGCCGCGAGCCTCAACATTCATCAGACCACATACATCAGTATGTATGATTTCCAACAAATTTGTTGCTCGCTCCATTGTTTCGGAGAATGGCGTTTAGTCATCTTGCCCATGAGGCATGGTTCGCAAGTACCAAGTGATTCATAATCAAGTGATTCCAAAAGTCCATCGAATGGAGTTTCTTCATGCGCTTTACACCAATATGACCTAAAAGGCAGTGCCACAAATAAGTCGCACTATCATTATCAACTCTGCATCTTTTGGCTTCAATATTATGAATATGTGTATCACTACTATCGAGATTCAATATAAATAGACCACTCTTCAAGGGTGCATGACCATAAAAGATATTACTCATATAAATAGAACAACCATTATTCTTTGATTTAAATGAATAACCGTCTAGCATCAAACAAGATCCAAATATAATGTTCATGCTCAACGCTGGCACCAAATAACAATTATTCAGGTCTAAAACTAATCCCGAAGGTAGATGTAGGGGTAGCGTGCCGACCGCAATCACATCGACTTTGGAACCATTTCCCACGCGCATCGTCACCTCGTCCTTAGCCAATCTTCGCTTAATCCGTAGTCCCTCTTTTGAGTTGCAAATATTAGCAACAGAACCAGTATCAAATACCCAGGTGCTACTGTGAGCATTAGTAAGGTACACATTAATAACATGTATATCACATATACCTTTGTTCACCTTGCCATCCTTCTTATCCGCCAAATACTTGGGGCAGTTCCGCTTCCAGTGACCAATCCCTTTGCCGTAGAAGCACTTAGTCTCAGGCTTAGGTCCAGACTTGGGCTTCTTCACTTGAGCAGCAACTTGCTTACCGTTCTTCTTGAAGTTCCCCTTCTTCCCTTTACCCTTTTTCTTGAAGCTGGTGGTGTTGTTGATCATCAACACTTGATGCTCCTTCTTGATTTCTACCTCCGCAACATTTAGCATTGTAAAGAGCTTGGGAATTGTCTTATCCATCCCTTGCATGTTATAGTTCATCACGAAGCTCTTGTAGCTTGGTGGCAGTGATTGAAGAATTATGTCAATGACACTATCATCCGGAAGATTAACTCCCAGTTGAATCAAGTGATTGTTATACCCAGACATTTTGAGTATATGCTCACCGACAGAACTATTCTCCTCCATCTTGCAGCTGTAGAACTTATTGGAGACTTCATATCTCTCAATCCGGGCATTTGCTTGAAACATTAACTTCAACTCCTGGAACATCTCATATGCACCATGACATTCAAAACGTCGTTGAAGTCCCGGTTCTAAGTCATAAAGCATGTCACACTGAACTGTCGAGTAGTCATCAGCTTTGCTCTGCTAGACGTTCATAACATCTGGCGTTGCTCCTGCAGGGGGTTTGGCACCTAGCGGTGCTTCCAGGACGTAATTCCTCTCTGCAACAATGAGGATAATCCTCAATTTACGGACCCAGTCCGTGTAGTTGCTACCATCATCTTTCAACTTAGCTTTCTCTAGGAACGCATTAAAATTCAACGGAACAACATCACGGGCCATCTATCTACAACAACATAGACATGCAAAATACTATCAGGTACTAAGTTCATGATAAATTAAGTTTCAATTAATCAAATTACTTAAGAACTCCCACTTAGATAGACATCCCTCTAATCATCTAAGTGATCACGTGATCCATATCAACTAAACCATGCCCGATCATCACGTGAGATGGAGTAGTTTTCAATGGTGAACATCACTATGTTGATCATATCTACTATATGATTCACGCTCGACCTTTCGGTCTCAGTGTTCCGAGGCCATATCTGCATATGCTAGGCTTGTCAAGTTTAACCCGAGTATTCTGCGTGTGCAAAACTTGCTTGCACCCGTTATATGTGAACGTAGAGCTTATCACACCCGATCATCACGTGGTGTCTCGGCACGACGAACTTTCGCAACGGTGCATACTCAGGGAGAACACTTGTACCTTGAAATTTAGTGAGAGATCATCTTATAACGCTACCGTCGATCTAAGCAAAATAAGATGCATAAAGGATAAACATCACATGCAATCAATATAAGTGATATGATATGGCCATCATCATCTTGTGCCTTTGATCTCCATCTCCAAAGCACCGTCATGATCACCATCGTCACCGGCGCGACACCTTGATCTCCATCGTAGTATTGTTGTCGTCTCGCCAACTATTGCTTCTATGACTATCACTACCGCTTAGTGATAAAGTAAATCAATTACATGGCGATTGCATTTGATACAATAAAGCGACAACCATATGGCTCCTGCCAGTTGCCGATAACTCTGTTACAGAACATGATCATCTCATACAATAAAATTTAGCATCATGTCTTGACCATATCACATCACAACATGCCCTGCAAAAACAAGTTAGACGTCCTCTACTTTGTTGTTGCAAGTTTTACGTGGCTGCTACGGGCTGAGCAAGAACCGTTCTTACCTACGCATCAAAACCACAACGATATTTGGTCAAGTATGTGCTGTTTTAACCTTCAACAAGGACCGGGCGTAGCCACACTTGATTCAACTAAAGTTGGAGAAACTAACACCCGCTAGCCACCTGTGTGCGAAGCACGTCGGTTGAACCAGTCTCGCGTAAGCGTACGCGTAATGTCGGTCTGGGCCGCTTCATCCAACAATACCGCCGAATCAAAGTATGATAGGCTGGTAAGCAGTATGACTAGTATTGCCCACAACTCACTTGTGTTCTACTCGTGCATATAACATCTACGCATAACCTGGCTCGGATACCACCGTTGGGGAACGTAGTAATTTCAAAAAAATTCTACGCACACGTAAGATCATGGTGTTGCATAGCAATGAGAGGGGAGACTGTTGTCCACGTACCCTCGTAGAACGAAAGCGGAAGCGTTATGACAACGCGGTTGATGTAGTCGTACGTCTTCACGATCGACCGATCCTAGTATCGAATGTACGACACCTCCGCGATCTGCACACGTTCAGCTCGGCGACGTCCCACGAACTCACGATCCAGTAGAGCTTCGAGGGAGAGCTTCGTCAGCACGACGGCGTGATGACGGTGATGATGAAGCTACCGGCGCAGGGCTTCGCCTAAGCACTATGATGATATGACCGAGGTGGATTATGGTGGAGGGGGGCACCGCACACGGCTAAGAGATCAATAATCAACTTGAGTGTCTATGGGGTGCCCCCTCCCCCGTATATAAAGGAGTGGAGGAGGGGGAGGAGGCCGGCCTCCTAGGCGCGCCCCAAGGGGAGTCCTACTCCCACCGGGAGTAGGATTCCCCCCTTCCCTAGCTGGACTAGGAGTGGAAGGAAGGGGGAGGAAGGAGGAAGGAAAGGGGGGGGGGCGGCCACCCTCCCAATTCGGATTGGGCTTGGGCGGGTGCCCCTCCTTTGCTCCCTTCTCCTCTCTCCCACTAAGGCCCAATAAGGCCCATATACCTCCCGGGGGGTTCCGGTAACCTCCCGGTGCTCCGGTATATTCCCAAACTCACCCGGAACCATTCCGATGTCCAAGTTGTTGGGGAACGTAGCAGAAATTCAAAATTTTCTACGCATCACCAAGATCAATCTATGGAGTAATCTAGCACCGAGGGGAAGGGGAGTGCATCTACATACCATTGTAGATCGCGATGCGGAAGCGTTGCAAGAACGCGGATGAAGGAGTCGTACTCGTAGCGATTCAGATCGCGGTTGATTCCGATCTAAGCGCCGAACCACGGCGCCTCCGCGTTCAACACACGTGCAGCCCGGTGACGTCTCCCACGCCTTGATCCAGCAAGGAGAGAGGGAGAGGTTGGGGAAGACTCCGTCCAGCAGCAGCACGACGGCGTGGTGGTGATGGAGGAGCGTGGCAATCCTGCAGGGCTTCGCCAAGCACCGCAGGAGAGGAGGAGGACATGGAAGAGGGGGAGGGCTACGCCAGAACTTGGGTTGCTGCTGCCCTCCCACCCCCACATATATATAGGGGCAAGGGAGAGGGGGGCCGGCCCCCTCAAATCCAATCTGAGGAGGGGGCGGCGGCCAGGGGGGTTGCCTTGCCCCCCAAGGCAAGGGGGGCGCCTCCCCTTAGGGTTCCCCCAAACCCCCAGGCGCATGGGCCCTGGGAGGGAAGGCGCCCAGCCCACTAAGGGGCTGGTCCCTCTCCACATACAGCCCATAGGGCCCTCCGGGGCTGGTGGCCCCTCCCGGTGGACCCCCGGAACCCTCCGGTGGTCCCGGTACATTACCGGTGACGCCCGAAACTCTTCCGGTGGCCAAAACGGGACTTCCCATATATAAATCTTTACCTCCGGACCATTCCGGAACTCCTCATGACGTCCGGGATCTCATCCGGGACTCCGAACAACATTCGGTAACCACGTATATCTATTCCCTATAACCCTAGCGTCATCGAACCTTAAGTGTGTAGACCCTACGGGTTCGGGAACCATGCAGACATGACCGAGACGTTCTCCGGACAATAACCAACAGCGGGATCTGGATACCCATGTTGGCTCCCACATGTTCCACGATGATCTCATCGGATGAACCACGATGTCGGGGATTCAATCAATCCCGTATACAATTCCCTTTGTCAATCGGTATGTTACTTGCCTGAGATTCGATCGTCGGTATCCCGATACCTTGTTCAATCTCGTTACCGGCAAGTCTCTTTACTCGTTCCGTAACACATCATCCCGTGATCAACTCCTTGGTCACATTGTGCACATTATGATGATGTCCTACTGAGTGGGCCCAGAGATACCTCTCCGTTTACACGGAGTGACAAATCCCAGTCTCGATTCGTGCCAACCCAACAGACACTTTCGGAGATACCTGTAGTGCACCTTTATAGCCACCCAGTTACGTTGTGACGTTTGGTACACCCAAAGCATTCCTACGGTATCCGGGAGTTGCACAATCTCATGGTCTAAGGAAATGATACTTGACATTAGAAAAGCTCTTAGCAAACGAACTACACGATCTTGTGCTAGGCTTAGGATTGGGTCTTGTCCATCACATCATTCTCCTAATGATGTGATCCCGTTATCAACGACATCCAATGTCCATGGTCAGGAAACCATAACCATCTATTGATCAACGAGCTAGTCAACTAGAGGCTTACTAGGGACATGGTGTTGTCTATGTATCCACACATGTATCTGAGTTTCCTATCAATACAATTTTAGCATGGATAATAAACGATTATCATGAACAAGGAAATATAATAATAACCAATTTATTATT